>NC_092281.1:28451873-28744373 GCF_036320965.1 Panulirus ornatus
GCCCTCTTTTTCAATGAATAAATGAAAAAAAAAAAACGTTGCTGAGCTGGGCCTGCCCTAGTCAGTTGTCAACCATCCCTGTAAAATGCAGGAATTTTTCCTGGCAATTTGGAAGAGTTTGCCTTAACAAGGATTGTGTAATATGACAGAAAGTGGACAAGCCTTTCTGATACCAGAGAAAACTAATTTTGGGGACCAGGCAGGCTCACCACTGTCACACATAGAACATCATAAACACAAATTGATATCTTTTAATTACTGGTACCTTTTACTTAATAAACATAAAGAGACAGTACACCCAATTTGCAGAGATTCCATTATTAGGACTAATAAATACATCATTTACAACTAGAATGGAAGACATAACAATGAACACATTACTCCTAATGTATACTTGAAATAATATCCTAATTTATGTTACCTACTGTTCAGTTTCTATCTATATCAGGGTGATTCATGAATACATACTTCGTGATATTTTTTGAAGTCCACACCATACCATACGAGCGATGATCAGCCATGGCCTTGAGAACAATAAGATGGCAATCTCGGAAGCGTAGAGCTAACTGATTCAACTCTGGTTCACTAGACAATTCTCGTGCACCTTCCATGAGGTTTTCTACACACTGAAATCCAAGACAAATATCAATTAGATAACTAAATCACATGCACCTTCTATTATGAGGAAGGAAAGTTCAAAATTATATCCATTCAATTAAAAAATGCTAATTGGCTATTGAGATCTGGAGTCATTCTAACACATGGGCTACCAGCCACTTGAAAATTTTACTGTACTACGAGAGACTCCCTTGCTCTCATGTTTCCTATCTTTTCACAAAGAAAAAAAATGACTGATTACTTAGAACATATACATAATATTTAAGAGAAGTATGTTTAGCACACTGGACATGGGTTAAAGTGTACAAGTAAACCTGAAAGCTGCATGCACCTTTCAGACCACATGAAAATGGAAAATGTACTAATGACAATTTGTATAAAGATAAATAAGCAACCAGTGCATCCTTGTTTACCGGCATTTCTGACATCCAAAAGTCTGTCATATCCACAAAAGAGGAGGAACTGTTTGCAACATTCTTATCCCCCCCCCCCCCCCATACATATGTGAGGTAGCACCAGAAACAAACAAAGGCCACATCTGCTCTTATCCATTCTATGACTGTTATGGGTAATACATCGAAACCTTAGCTCCCTAGCCAGAACCAGATTCTTCACATGCCCTGGCTCAGCCTACTAACAGCAAGTCGACCACTGTCTACATCTTTTCAATTCACTCTATCTCCTGCATGCCTTTCACCGCTCAAAACCTTATTCACTCCATCCTTCCATCTCCAATTTGGTCTCCCCATCCTCCTTGTTCCCACCACTTCTGACACATATCTCCTCTCTGTCAAACATTCCCCACTCATTCTCTCCGTATATCTTAACCATTTTTAAGCACACCCTCTTCAGCTCTCTCAACCATACCTTTTCTTCACTTACTCCATCAAACCACATACTGCCCTCAAACATTTCCACCACACCTACCCTCCACTGCATAGTCTTATCTCTACCCCATACCTTCAAACATACTAATACATGAATATATATATATTCTTTTATACTATTCACCATCTCCCGCTTTGGCGAAGTAGCATTAAGAACAGAGGACTGAGCCTTTGAGGGAAATCCTCACTTGGCCCCCTTCTCTGTTCCTCCTTTTAGAAAATTAAAAACAAGAGGGGAGGATTTCCAGCCCCCCGCTCCCTCCTCTTTTAGTCGCCTTCTACGACGTGCAGGGAATGCAAATATATAATTTTTTTTTCATATATGTTCGCCATACCCCGCAACAGCAAGGTAGTAGAAGGAACAAACAAGGAAAGGCTCATTTGCTCACATCGACTCTCTAACTGTCATGTGTATTACACCAAAACCAGCGCCCCTTATCCACAACCAGGCCCGACAGATCTTTCAATGGTT
Organism: Panulirus ornatus; assembly: GCF_036320965.1. NCBI lineage: Eukaryota > Metazoa > Arthropoda > Malacostraca > Decapoda > Palinuridae > Panulirus > Panulirus ornatus. The sequence goes on from NC_092281.1 coordinate 28,453,851, forward strand.
TCCCCTGGCTGCTTCAATTGCCCTTGTTCAGTCCACTGACAGCATGTTGCCCCCATTTACATCCCACCAATTCACTCTGCGTAAACCTTCAATGTCCCAGAGCCAACAAACAATTGTGACTCTTATTAGAAATTGAACGATCAGATGTGGCCTCGTAGAAAATGAAGAACAAGCTGTGGCTGAGTTGATGGAGTCACACTCTGAAGATCTGACACCAGAAATATTTCCCACCACACAACTCTTTATAGCCAATAGTTAAGCAGTGTTCAACCACTTAAACAATGACATGAATTCCAACTATGAACATGCTCTAGTGTTTTCTACAATGCATACAGATTCATCATAGGACTAAAGGGAGATATACATAGATATAAAAGATCTAAGTCTTTTGAGTCCTCATCTCCTTGCTCCTGTGAAGGGTTGTGGAGCTAATGACCAACTGGCCTTTGACCTCTTGACTTGCACTCACATGGAGCAGAAGCTACGAACAACAAATCCCTATCACACCCTTCCTCACTACCACCATGTTTTCCCATCCTAGCCACCACATCCTACCTCAACAACATCCCTCTCTCCTCTTCCTGGCCAACATACCCACCCTGGACACATAAGAGAAGCAGTGATCACTACACACTAGCCCTGCCATCATGGCTAAATCTCATCATAGGTAAAAAAGTATTCCTTAGACATCCCACCCCCCCAACCATCACCACTCCCTAACTTATCTCCATAACCTCTCTCTTACCTCCCTAGCTACCATACCCTCCTTTACCACCTCTGTTCATTCCCTTCCTTAAAAATGAAGCCCAGCACAACCTTGCACCAGGTATAAGCATGCAAACCCTGCTACTTGCTTCTGGACTCTGTATGAGGAATTGGGAACTGATCATCCTAACCTGTCAACAAAGTCCAACATTAGAACAGCTAAAGCAACAAACAGTCTCTTGGCAAATATCAGAATAGCTTTCAAGTATATGGAAATGAAAATATTTAGTGAGCTGTTCATATCCTACATATGACCAAAACCTGGATATGTTTCTCAAGTTTGGTCATCACACCTAAAAATCACAGTACTACTAGAGATGATCCAGATGAGAGCAACAAAGATGGTACCAGAATTAAGGCAGCTGAGTTATATGATAAGATTGAGGCTTTAATTTGCCCACCTTGGAAGTGAGAGGAGTGAGGGGTAATCTGATCAAAACCAAGTTTTTAAAACAGTTCACTGATGTGGACAATGTACTGTTCTTCTAAAGATTAAGAGCAGAGCAACCAGGGAAAATATTTTGTTAAAGAAAATGTCAAGAAGTATGCATATTGTATAAGAGAGGTGGCTCAATAGAACAGAACAACTAAGGACATATCTAATGAGAGAGCATCAAAAAACTTAGGAAGCTATACAAAAGAAGATAATGTTCAAGTGATGGGGCCCCAATAGTGTAAAACTCCTTCCCACAGCACATATGGGTAATTACAGAATGGTCCTTGCTTTTGGTACATCATTCATGAGAGAGAGAATAGATATGAGCAAGCAAGGATAGTCTGCTTATGCTAGTCTGCCTATTTTTGATACTTGCTGAGGCAGGAAATGGCAGCAAGAAAACTGCATGTGTGTGTGTGTGTGTGTGTGTGTGTGTGAAAACCCAGACAACTCAACAAAAACACTTCAAATACAGTTCCACCTCAACATGCATGGCACCTAGTCCCTTGTGTAAAAGTTATAGCCCTCACCCATGTAAACCACAATACAAACATTTACCAACTCCATGCAGAAAAAGCTCACATCTGACTCACACTTCAGCAATAAATACTCAAAGGTCCTTCCCCCCACCTGGAAAGATGACACAGACAAAATGCATTCACACCCTAATAACCATATCTATGTATCTATATCTATGATGCCTGTTCCCAACTGGGACACCATCAAGGGGAGTGGCCACGGCAACAGAGTCTATAACTAATGAGCTCCAGGGCCCCTTCTTAGCCTTTAGTGCTTTAACTTCAACAGGTCACTAACAGAGGGCAACTAAAGTGCAATGTTTGCAGAGGCTCCTACCTATGTCCCTACTGACTACTACTACCCAATACCTATCTATTTATTTATTTTGCTTTGTCGCTCTCTCCCGCGTTAGCGAGGTAGCGCAAGGAAACAGACAAAAGAATGGCCCAACCCACCCACATACACATGTATATATATACACGTCCACACAAGCAAATATACATACCTATACATCTCAACGTATACATATATTTACACACACAGACACATACATATATACACATGTACATAATTCATACTGTGCCCTTATTCATTCCCATAGCCACCCCGCCACACATGAAATAACCCCCTTTCCCTCTTATGTGTGCGAGGTAGTGCTAGGAAAAGACAACAAAGGCCACATTCGTTCACACTCAGTCTCTAGCTGTCATGTAATAATGCACTGAAACCACAGCTCCCTTTCCACATCCAGGCCCCACAGAACTTTCCATGGTTTACCCCAGAAGCTTCACATGCCCTGCCTGGTTCAATCCATTGACAGCATGTTGACACCGGTATACCACTTCGTTCCAATTCACTCTATTTCTTGCACGCCTTTCACCCTCCTGCATGTTCAGGCCCCAATCACTCAAAATCTTTTTCACTCCATCTTTCCACCTCCAATTTGGTCTCCCACTTCTCCTCATTCCCTCCACCTCTGACACACATATCCTCTTGGTCAATCTTTCCTCACTCATTCTCTCCATGTGACCTAACCATTTCAAAACACCCTCTTCTGCTCTCTCAACCACACTCTTTTTATTACCACACATCTCTCTTACCCTATTATTACTTACGCGATCAAACCACCTCACACCACATATTGTCCTCAAACATCTCATTTCCAACACATCCACCCTCCTATGCACAACTCTATCTATAGCCCACGCCTCACAACCATTTATAACATTGTTGGAACCACTATTCCCTCAAACATGCCCATTTTTGCTTTCCGAGATAATGTTCTCGACTTCCACACATTCTTCAACGCTCCCAGAGCTGACGCTCCCTCCCCCATCCTATGATTCACTTCCGCTTCCATGGTTCCATCCGCTGCCAAATCCACTTCCAGATATCTAAAACATTTCACTTCCTCCAGTTTTTCTCCATTTAAAATAACCTCCCAATTGAATTGTCCCTCAACCCTACTGTACCAAATAACCTTACTCTTATTCACATTTACTTTTTTCTTCTTTCACACACTTTACCAAACTCATTCACCAGCTTCTGCAGTTTCTCACACAAATCAGCCACCAGTGCTGTAACATCAGCGAACAACTGACTCACTTCCCAAGCTCTCTCATCCACAACAGACTGCATACTTGCCCCTCTTTCCAAAACTCTTGCATTCACCTCCCTAACAACCCCATCCATAAACAAATTAAACAACCATGGAGACATCACACACCCCTGCCACAAACCTACATTCACTGAGAACCAATCACTTTCCTCTATTCCTACACGTACACATGCCTTACATCCTCGATAAATACTTTTCACTGCTTCTGACAACTTGCCTCCCACACCATATATTCTTAATACCTTCCACAGAGCATCTCTATCAATTCTATCATATGCTTTCCCCAGATACATTAATGCTACATACGAATCCATTTGCTTTTCTAAGTATTTCTCACATACATTCTTCAAAGCAAACACCTGATCCACACATCCTCTACCACTTCTGAAACTACACTGCTCTTCCCCAATCTGATGCTCTATACATGCCTTCACCCTCTCAATCAATACCCTCCCATATAATTTCCCAGGAATACTCAACAAACTTATACCTCTGTAGTCTGAGCACTCACTTTTATCCCCTTTGCCTTTGTACAATGGCACTATGCAAGCATTCCGCCAATCCTCAGGCACCTAACCATGAGTCATACATACATTAAATAACCTTACCAACCAGTCAACAATACAGTCACCCCCTTTTTTAATAAATTCCACTGCAATACCATCCAAACCTGCCGCCTTGCCGGCTTTCTCTTCCGCAAAGGTTTTACTACCTCTTCTCTGTTTACCAAATCATTTTCCCTAACCCTCTCACTTTGCACACCACCTCGACCAAAACACCCTATATCTGCCACTCTATCATCAAACACATTCAACTAAACCTTCAAAATACTACTCCATCTCCTTCTCACATCACCACTACTTGTTATCACCTCCCCATTGCGCCCTTACTGAAGTTCCCATTTGCTCCCTTGTCTTACGCACTTTATTTACCTCCTTCCAAACATTTTTATTCTTCCTAAAACTTAATGATACTCTCTCACCCCAACTCTCATTTGCCCTCTTTTCAATGAATAAATGAAAAAAAAAAACGTTGCTGAGCTGGGCCTGCCCTAGTCAGTTGTCAACCATCCCTGTAAAATGCAGGAATTTTTCCTGGCAATTTGGAAGAGTTTGCCTTAACAAGGATTGTGTAATATGACAGAAAGTGGACAAGCCTTTCTGATACCAGAGAAAACTAATTTTGGGGACCAGGCAGGCTCACCACTGTCACACATAGAACATCATAAACACAAATTGATATCTTTTAATTACTGGTACCTTTTACTTAATAAACATAAAGAGACAGTACACCCAATTTGCAGAGATTCCATTATTAGGACTAATAAATACATCATTTACAACTAGAATGGAAGACATAACAATGAACACATTACTCCTAATGTATACTTGAAATAATATCCTAATTTATGTTACCTACTGTTCAGTTTCTATCTATATCAGGGTGATTCATGAATACATACTTCGTGATATTTTTTGAAGTCCACACCATACCATACGAGCGATGATCAGCCATGGCCTTGAGAACAATAAGATGGCAATCTCGGAAGCGTAGAGCTAACTGATTCAACTCTGGTTCACTAGACAATTCTCGTGCACCTTCCATGAGGTTTTCTACACACTGAAATCCAAGACAAATATCAATTAGATAACTAAATCACATGCACCTTCTATTATGAGGAAGGAAAGTTCAAAATTATATCCATTCAATTAAAAAATGCTAATTGGCTATTGAGATCTGGAGTCATTCTAACACATGGGCTACCAGCCACTTGAAAATTTTACTGTACTACGAGAGACTCCCTTGCTCTCATGTTTCCTATCTTTTCACAAAGAAAAAAAATGACTGATTACTTAGAACATATACATAATATTTAAGAGAAGTATGTTTAGCACACTGGACATGGGTTAAAGTGTACAAGTAAACCTGAAAGCTGCATGCACCTTTCAGACCACATGAAAATGGAAAATGTACTAATGACAATTTGTATAAAGATAAATAAGCAACCAGTGCATCCTTGTTTTACCGGCATTTCTGACATCCAAAAGTCTGTCATATCCACAAAAGAGGAGGAACTGTTTGCAACATTCTTATCCCCCCCCCCCCCCATACATATGTGAGGTAGCACCAGAAACAAACAAAGGCCACATCTGCTCTTATCCATTCTATGACTGTTATGGGTAATACATCGAAACCTTAGCTCCCTAGCCAGAACCAGATTCTTCACATGCCCTGGCTCAGCCTACTAACAGCAAGTCGACCACTGTCTACATCTTTTCAATTCACTCTATCTCCTGCATGCCTTTCACCGCTCAAAACCTTATTCACTCCATCCTTCCATCTCCAATTTGGTCTCCCCATCCTCCTTGTTCCCACCACTTCTGACACATATCTCCTCTCTGTCAAACATTCCCCACTCATTCTCTCCGTATATCTTAACCATTTTAAGCACACCCTCTTCAGCTCTCTCAACCATACCTTTTCTTCACTTACTCCATCAAACCACATACTGCCCTCAAACATTTCCACCACACCTACCCTCCACTGCATAGTCTTATCTCTACCCCATACCTTCAAACATACTCATACATGAATATATATATATTCTTTTATACTATTCACCATCTCCCGCTTTGGCGACGTAGCATTAAGAACAGAGGACTGAGCCTTTGAGGGAAATCCTCACTTGGCCCCCTTCTCTGTTCCTCCTTTTAGAAAATTAAAAACAAGAGGGGAGGATTTCCAGCCCCCCGCTCCCTCCTCTTTTAGTCGCCTTCTACGACATGCAGGGAATGCAAATATATAATTTTTTTTTCATATATGTTCGCCATACCCCGCAACAGCAAGGTAGTAGAAGGAACAAACAAGGAAAGGCTCATTTGCTCACATCGACTCTCTAACTGTCATGTGTATTACACCAAAACCAGCGCCCCTTATCCACAACCAGGCCCGACAGATCTTTCAATGGTTTCCCCTGGCTGCTTCAATTGCCCTTGTTCAGTCCACTGACAGCATGTTGCCCCCATTTACATCCCACCAATTCACTCTGCGTAAACCTTCAATGTCCCAGAGCCAACAAACAATTGTGACTCTTATTAGAAATTGAACGATCAGATGTGGCCTCGTAGAAAATGAAGAACAAGCTGTGGCTGAGTTGATGGAGTCACACTCTGAAGATCTGACACCAGAAATATTTCCCACCACACAACTCTTTATAGCCAATAGTTAAGCAGTGTTCAACCACTTAAACAATGACATGAATTCCAACTATGAACATGCTCTAGTGTTTTCTACAATGCATACAGATTCATCATAGGACTAAAGGGAGATATACATAGATATAAAAGATCTAAGTCTTTTGAGTCCTCATCTCCTTGCTCCTGTGAAGGGTTGTGGAGCTAATGGCCAACTGGCCTTTGACCTCTTGACTTGCACTCACATGGAGCAGAAGCTACGAACAACAAATCCCTATCACACCCTTCCTCACTACCACCATGTTTTCCCATCCTAGCCACCACATCCTACCTCAACAACATCCCTCTCTCCTCTTCCTGGCCAACATACCCACCCTGGACACATAAGAGAAGCAGTGATCACTACACACTAGCCCTGCCATCATGGCTAAATCTCATCATAGGTAAAAAAGTATTCCTTAGACATCCCACCCCCCCAACCATCACCACTCCCTAACTTATCTCCATAACCTCTCTCTTACCTCCCTAGCTACCATACCCTCCTTTACCACCTCTGTTCATTCCCTTCCTTAAAAATGAAGCCCAGCACAACCTTGCACCAGGTATAAGCATGCAAACCCTGATACTTGCTTCTGGACTCTGTATGAGGAATTGGGAACTGATCATCCTAACCTGTCAACAAAGTCCAACATTAGAACAGCTAAAGCAACAGTCTCTTGGCAAATATCAGAATAGCTTTCAAGTATATGGAAATGAAAATATTTAGTGAGCTGTTCATATCCTACATATGACCAAAACCTGGATATGTTTCTCAAGTTTGGTCATCACACCTAAAAATCACAGTACTACTAGAGATGATCCAGATGAGAGCAACAAAGATGGTACCAGAATTAAGGCAGCTGAGTTATATGATAAGATTGAGGCTTTAATTTGCCCACCTTGGAAGTGAGAGGAGTGAGGGGTAATCTGATCAAAACCAAGTTTTTAAAACAGTTCACTGATGTGGACAATGTACTGTTCTTCTAAAGATTAAGAGCAGAGCAACCAGGGAAAATATTTTGTTAAAGAAAATGTCAAGAAGTATGCATATTGTATAAGAGAGGTGGCTCAATAGAACAGAACAACTAAGGACATATCTAATGAGAGAGCATCAAAAAACTTAGGAAGCTATACAAAAGAAGATAATGTTCAAGTGATGGGGCCCCAATAGTGTAAAACTCCTTCCCACAGCACATATGGGTAATTACAGAATGGTCCTTGCTTTTGGTACATTATTCATGAGAGAGAGAATAGATATGAGCAAGCAAGGATAGTCTGCTTATGCTAGTCTGCCTATTTTTGATACTTGCTGAGGCAGGAAATGGCAGCAAGAAAACTGCATGTGTGTGTGTGTGTGTGTGTGTGTGTGTGTGAAAACCCAGACAACTCAACAAAAACACTTCAAATACAGTTCCACCTCAACATGCATGGCACCTAGTCCCTTGTGTAAAAGTTATAGCCCTCACCCATGTAAACCACAATACAAACATTTACCAACTCCATGCAGAAAAAGCTCACATCTGACTCACACTTCAGCAATGAATACTCAAAGGTCCTTCCCCCCACCTGGAAAGATGACACAGACAAAATGCATTCACACCCTAATAACCATATCTATGTATCTATATCTATGATGCCTGTTCCCAACTGGGACACCATCAAGGGGAGTGGCCACGGCAACAGAGTCTATAACTAATGAGCTCCAGGGCCCCTTCTTAGCCTTTAGTGCTTTAACTTCAACAGGTCACTAACAGAGGGCAACTAAAGTGCAATGTTTGCAGAGGCTCCTACCTATGTCCCTACTGACTACTACTACCCAATACCTATCTATTTATTTATTTTGCTTTGTCGCTCTCTCCCGCGTTAGCGAGGTAGCGCAAGGAAACAGACAAAAGAATGGCCCAACCCACCCACATACACATGTATATATATACACGTCCACACAAGCAAATATACATACCTATACATCTCAACGTATACATATATTTACACACACAGACACATACATATATACACATGTACATAATTCATACTGTGCCCTTATTCATTCCCATAGCCACCCCGCCACACATGAAATAACCCCCTTTCCCTCTTATGTGTGCGAGGTAGTGCTAGGAAAAGACAACAAAGGCCACATTCGTTCACACTCAGTCTCTAGCTGTCATGTAATAATGCACTGAAACCACAGCTCCCTTTCCACATCCAGGCCCCACAGAACTTTCCATGGTTTACCCCAGAAGCTTCACATGCCCTGCCTGGTTCAATCCATTGACAGCATGTTGACACCGGTATACCACTTCGTTCCAATTCACTCTATTTCTTGCACGCCTTTCACCCTCCTGCATGTTCAGGCCCCAATCACTCAAAATCTTTTTCACTCCATCTTTCCACCTCCAATTTGGTCTCCCACTTCTCCTCATTCCCTCCACCTCTGACACACATATCCTCTTGGTCAATCTTTCCTCACTCATTCTCTCCATGTGACCTAACCATTTCAAAACACCCTCTTCTGCTCTCTCAACCACACTCTTTTTATTACCACACATCTCTCTTACCCTATTATTACTTACGCGATCAAACCACCTCACACCACATATTGTCCTCAAACATCTCATTTCCAACACATCCACCCTCCTATGCACAACTCTATCTATAGCCCACGCCTCACAACCATTTATAACATTGTTGGAACCACTATTCCCTCAAACATGCCCATTTTTGCTTTCCGAGATAATGTTCTCGACTTCCACACATTCTTCAACGCTCCCAGAGCTGACGCTCCCTCCCCCATCCTATGATTCACTTCCGCTTCCATGGTTCCATCCGCTGCCAAATCCACTTCCAGATATCTAAAACATTTCACTTCCTCCAGTTTTTCTCCATTTAAAATAACCTCCCAATTGAATTGTCCCTCAACCCTACTGTACCAAATAACCTTACTCTTATTCACATTTACTTTTTTCTTCTTTCACACACTTTACCAAACTCATTCACCAGCTTCTGCAGTTTCTCACACAAATCAGCCACCAGTGCTGTAACATCAGCGAACAACTGACTCACTTCCCAAGCTCTCTCATCCACAACAGACTGCATACTTGCCCCTCTTTCCAAAACTCTTGCATTCACCTCCCTAACAACCCCATCCATAAACAAATTAAACAACCATGGAGACATCACACACCCCTGCCACAAACCTACATTCACTGAGAACCAATCACTTTCCTCTATTCCTACACGTACACATGCCTTACATCCTCGATAAATACTTTTCACTGCTTCTGACAACTTGCCTCCCACACCATATATTCTTAATACCTTCCACAGAGCATCTCTATCAATTCTATCATATGCTTTCCCCAGATACATTAATGCTACATACGAATCCATTTGCTTTTCTAAGTATTTCTCACATACATTCTTCAAAGCAAACACCTGATCCACACATCCTCTACCACTTCTGAAACTACACTGCTCTTCCCCAATCTGATGCTGTGTACATGCCTTCACCCTCTCAATCAATACCCTCCCATATAATTTCCCAGGAATACTCAACAAACTTATACCTCTGTAGTCTGAGCACTCACTTTTATCCCCTTTGCCTTTGTACAATGGCACTATGCAAGCATTCCGCCAATCCTCAGGCACCTCACCATGAGTCATACATACATTAAATATCCTTACCAACCAGTCGACAATACAGTCACCCCCTTTTTTAATAAATTCCACTGCAATACCATCCAAACCCGCCGCCTTGCCAGCTTTCATCTTCCGCAAAGGTTTTACTACCTCTTCTCTGTTTACCAAATCATTTTCCCTAACCCTCTCACTTTGCACACCACCTCGACCAAAACACCCTATATCTGCCACTCTATCATCAAACACATTCAATAAACCTTCAAAATACTTACTCCATCTCCTTCTCACATCACCACTACTTGTTATCACCTTCCCATCAGCCCCCTTTACTGAAGTTCCCATTTGTTCCCTTGTCTTACGCACTTTATTTACCTCCTTCCAAAACATCTTTATATTCTCCCTAAAACTTAATGATACTCTCTCACCCCAACTCTCATTTGCCCTCTTTTTCACCTCTTGCACCTTTCTCTTGACCTCCTGCCTCTTTCTTTTATACATCTATCACTCATTTGCATTATTTCCCTGCAAAAATCGTCCAAATGCCTCTCTCTTCTCTTTCACTAATAATCTTCCTACTTCATCCCATCACTCACTAATATATAATAAATATATAGGTAGGAACAGTTATTCTGGAGAATTAGGTACATGTAGATCCCTGGGGATAGGGGAGAAAGAATACTTCCCACGCATTCCTCACGTGTCGTAAAAGGCGACTAAAGGGGACAGGAGTGAGAGGCTGGAAACCCTCCACTCCTTGTATTTTAACTTTCTAAAAGGGGAAACAGAAGAAGGAGTCATGTGGGGAGTGCTCATCCTCCTCGAAGGCTCAGACTGAGGTGTCTAAATGTGTGTGGTTGTAACCAAGATGAGAAAAAAGGAGAGATAGGTAGTATGTTTGAGGAAAGGAACTTGGATGTTTTGGCTCTGAGTTAAACGAAGCTCAAGGGTAAAGGGGAAGAGTGGTTTGGGAATGTCTTGGGAGTGAAGTCAGGGGTTAGTGAGAGGACTAGAGCAAGGGAAGGAGTAGCACTACTGAAACAGGAGTGGTGGGAGTATGTGATAGAGTGTAAGAAAATAAACTCTAGATTGATATGGGTAAAACTGAAAGAGAATGGAGATAGATGGGTGATTATTGGTGCATATGCACCTGGGCATGAGAAGAAAGATCATGAGAGGCAAGTGTTTTGGGAGCAGATGAGTGAGTGTGTTAGTAGTTTTGATGCACGAGACCAGGTTATAGTGATAGGCGATTTGAATGCAAAGGTGAGTAATGTGGCAGTTGAGGGAATAATTGGTGTACATGGGGTGTTCAGTGTTGTAAATGGAAATGGTGAAGAGCTTGTAGACTTATGTGCTGAAAAAGGACTAGTGATTGGGAATAACTGATTTAAAAAGAGAAATATACATAAGTATATGTAAGTAGGAGAGATGGCCAGAGAGCGTTATTGGATTATGTGTTAATTGATAGGCGTGTGAAAGATAGACTTTTGGATGTTAGAAGTGGTGGAGGATGTGTGGATCAGGTGTCTGCTTTGAAGGATGTATGCGAGAAATACTTAGAAAAGCAAATGGATTTGTATGTAGCATTTATGGATCTGGAGAAGGCATATGATAAGAGTTGACAGAGATGCTCTGTGGAAGGTATTAAGAATATATGGTGTGGGAGGCAAGTTGTTAGAAGCAGTGAAAAGTATTTATCGAGGATGTAAGGCATGTGTACGTGTAGGAAGAGAGGAAAGTGATTGGTTCTCATTGAATGTAGGTTTGTGGCATGGGTGTGTGATGTCTCCATGGTTGTTTAATTTGTTTATGGATGGGGTTGTTAGGGAGGTGAATGTAAGAGTTTGGGAAAGAGGGGCAAGTATGCAGTCTGTTGTGGATGAGAGAGCTTGGGAAGTGAGTCAGTTGTTGTTCACTGATGATACAGCGCTGGTGGCTGATTCATGTGAGAAACTGCAGAAGCTGGTGACTGAGTTTGGTATAGTGTGTGAAAGAAGAAAGCTGAGAGTATATGTGAATAAGAGCAAGGTTATTAGGTACAGTAGGGTTGAGGGTCAAGTCAATTGGGAGGTAAGTTTGAATGGAGAAAAACTGGAGGAAGTGAAGTGTTTTAGATATCTGGGAGTGGATTTGGCAGCGAATGGAACCATGGAAGCGGAAGTGAATCATAGGGTGAGGGAGGGGGCGAAAATTCTGGGAGCGTTGAAGAATGTGTGGAAGTCAAGAACATTATCTCGGAAAGCGAAAATGGGTATGTTTGAAGGAATAGTGGTTCCAACAATGTTATATGGTTGCGAGGTGTGGGCTATGGATAGAGTTGTGCGGAGGAGGGTGGATGTACTGGAAATGATATGTTTGAGGCCAATATGTGGTGTGAGGTGGTTTGATCGAGTAAGTAATAATAGGGTTAGAGAGATTTGTGGTAATACAAAGTGTGGTTGAGAGAGCAGAAAAGGGTGTTTTGAAATGGTTTTGTCACATGGAGAGAATGTGTGAGGAAAGATTGACAAAGAGGATATATGTGTCAGAGGTGGAGGGAATGAAGAGAAGTGGGAGACCAAATTGGAGGTGGAAAGACGGAGTGAAAAAGATTTTGAGTGATTGGGGCTTGAACATGCAGGAGGGTGAAAGCCGTGCATGGAATAGAGTGAATTGGAACGATGTGGTATACCGGGGTTGACGTGCTGTCAATGGATTGAACCAGGCAGGGCATGTGAAGCGTCTGGGGTAAACCATGGAAAGTTCTGTGGGGCCTGGATGTGGAAAGGGAGCTGTGGTTTTGGTGCATTATTAAATGATAGCTAGACACTGAGTGTGAACGAATGTGGCCTTTCTTGTCTTTTCCCAGCGCTACCTCGCACACATGAGGGGGGAGGGGGTTGTTATTTCATGTGTGGCGAGGTGGCAATGAGGATGAATAAAGGGAGACAGTATGAATTATGTACGTGTGTATATAGGTATATGTCTGTGTATATATATGTATACGTTGAGATGTCTTTGTTTCTTTATTTCATACTATTTGCCATTTCCCACGTCAGCGAGGTAGCGTTAAGAACAGAGGACTGGGCCTTTGAGGGGATATCCTCACCTGGTCCCCTTCTCTGTTCCTTGTTTTGGTATAGGTATGTATATTTGTGTGTGTACGTGTATGTATATACATGTGTATGTGGGTGGGTTGGGCTATTCTTTCATCTGTTTCCTTGCGCTACCTCGCTAACACAGGAGACAGCTACAAAGCAAAATAATAATAATAATAAAAAAAATTTATATATGTGTATGTGAGTGGATGGGCTGTTCTTTGTCTGTTTCCTGGCACTACGTCACTGATATGGGAAATGGCAATCAAGTTTAATAAATAATAAAGATGTTTACCTATCATGAAAAGCAAAATGATACCACTACAAGACTATTATTTCTAATCTATTACTAATCAATAAAAATCTTAATCCAACTAAAATCATAAGTACCTATGCATTGGGCAAACTTATTAATGGCTCTATTTCTCATACATCTATTTTGGCCACTGTGGACAGGCAATAAATATATGCAAATGGTCAAATTGCTGATTAAAACACATCTTTTGTTCTATTCAATTTGCTGAGATGTAAAAACTAACCTTCCTAAGCAGCACTTGAGCAGTATGAGCATCTCTGTTGTTCCTTGTAAGCAACAATCCCTCACGTAAAGAGTGAAGCATGGGAATGAGTGGAGAGGTGGGTGCCAGGGTTGTGAAGGCTTGAATTGTGTGCTCTAACTCTGCACTGATCCTCTCTGTTAGCACCAAGAAGGCTGTTGCTTCATCACTACCAAATGCCTGTTGCTGTGTGTGAGGTGGTTGTGGCTGTTGCTGCTGCTGTTGCTGCTGCTGCTGTTGCTGCTGCTGCTGCTGCTGCTGTAGGAGTAAGAATTATCAAAACAAATTCTTACATTATGCTGATAATGCAAATGATACAAGACTGAAGAAATGTTAGGAATCCTATGGTAAGGAAGTCCAATGATGACATTTTCCAAAAACTCTAGTTTCACATAATTCATCAGTGTATCATGTGAAACTGATGCATTCAATAATTATAATTCATGTAGATCCTAGTCCCTGCCCAATAGCCTGAGCTGAAGTCAGCCTGTGGAGGCCCTGAGGCAACAGACTGAGGAAACCCTATGAAGGTCATATTTGAAGCACCTAATGTAGTAAGCCAATTTTTCCCCAAGATGGCCCAAGCAGCACAAAACTGGCCTGGTAGTCAAGTGTGGCATGTGAGTCAGGAACCAATTTGAACTACATGCTACAAAATTTTCTAACATGTTGCTCTTTAGAAAAGAGGCAGAGAAATTGAGATTCCAACAGTGTAACACTACTGTTTACCAACACTGCATATGTACTTTGGGAAATTTTATGTAACACAATTACCACAAACTAAAATAATATGTGGCAACAGCAACACTGACTGTGAGGCATTTATGGGCCACCCAAGGCTGAGCACATAGGTTCGAATCCTGATTACAGCAGACAGTCCACTGTCAACCCAGCTGTTCATCCACCCCTAGGGGTTGATTGATAAAATGGTTCAGGCTAGGGCATATGTATCGTGGGAAATGGCCCCCTTCTCTGTTCCTTCTTTTGGAAAATTGAAAAAAAACGAGAGGGGAGGATTTCCAGCCACCTGCTCCCTCCCCTTTTAGTAATAATATATATATATATATATATATATATATATATATATATATATATATATATATATATATATATATATATATATTTTTTTTTTTTTTTTTTTTACTTTGTCGCTGTCTCCCGCGTTTGTGAGGTAGCGCAAGGAAACAGACGAAAGAAATGGCCCAACCCACCCCATACACATGTATATACATACGTCCACACACGCAAATATACATACCTACACAGCTTTCCATGGTTTACCCCAGACGCTTCACATGCCTTGATTCAATCCACTGACAGCACGTCAACCCCGGTATACCACATCGCTCCAATTCACTCTATTCCTTGCCCTCCTTTCACCCTCCTGCATGTTCAGGCCCCGATCACACAAAATCTTTTTCACTCCATCTTTCCACCTCCAATTTGGTCTCCCTCCTCTCCTCGCTCCCTCCACCTCCGACACACACACACATATATATATATATATATATATATATATATATATATATATATATATATATATTTTTTTTTCATACTATTTGCCATTTCCCGCGTTAGCGAGGTAGCGTTAAGAACAGAGAACTGGGCCTTAGAGGGAATATCCTCACCTGACCCCCTTCTCTGTTCCTTCTTTTGGAAAAAAAAAAAAAAAAAAAAAAAAAAAAAAAAAAAAAAAAAAGGGGAGGATTTCCAGCCACCCGCTCCCTCCCCTTTTACTCGCCTTCTACGACACGCAGGGAATACGTGGGAAGTATTCTTTCTCCCCTATCCCCAGGGATAATATATATATATATATATATTGGAGTGAGGAAAGATTGACCAAGAGGATATATGTGTCGGAGGTGGAGGGAACAAGGAGAAGAGGGAGACCAAATTGGAGGTGGAAAGATGGAGTGAAAAGGATTTTGTGTGATCGGGGCCTGAACATGCAGGAGGGTGAAAGGAGGGCAAGAATAGAGTGAATTGGAGCGATGTGGTATACAGGGGTTGACGTGCTGTCAGTGGATTGAATCAAGGCATGTGAAGCGTCCGGGGTAAACCATGGAAAGCTGTGTAGGTATGTATATTTGCGTGTGTGGACGTATGTATATACATGTGTATGGGGGGGGGTTGGGCCATTTCTTTCGTCTGTTTCCTTGCGCTACCTCGCAACCGCGGGAGACAGCGACGAGGTATAAAAAAAAAAAAAAAAAAAAAAAAAAAAAAAAAAATATATATATATATATCATATCATATCTATCATACTTTGTCGCTGTCTCCCGCATTAGCGAGGTGGCGCAGGGGGACAGACTGGAGAATGGCCCAACCCACTCACATACACACGTATAAACATACACGTCCACACACACACATATAGAAACCTATACATTTCAACGTATACATATACATCAATAAATCTTAGGGAGAATAAAAAGATATACGTGTCAGAGGTGGAGGGAAAGAGAAGTGGGAGACCAAATTGGAGGTGGAAGGATGGAGTGAAAAAGATTTTGAGCAATCAGGGCCTAAACATGCAGGAGGGTGAAAGGCGTGCAAGGAATAGAGTGAATTGGAACGATGTGGTATACTGGGGTCGACGTGCTGTCAATGGATTGAACCAGGGCATGTGAAGTGTCTGGGGTAAACCATGGAAAGTTTTGTGAGGCCTGGATGTGGAAACGGAGCTGTGGTTTTGGTGCATTATACATGACAGCTAGAGACTGAGTGTGAATGAATGTGGACTATGTTGTCTTTTCCTAGCGCTACCTCATGCACGTGCGGGGAGAGGGGGTTGTCATTTCATGTGTGGCGGGGTGGCACTGGGAATGAATAAAGACAGGAAGTATGAATTATATACATGTGTGTATATGTATATGTCTGTGTACGTACATATATGTATACGTTGAAATGTATAGGTATGTATATGTGCTTGTGCGGACATGTATGTAGATGGGTTGGGCCATTCTTTTGTCTGTTTCCTTGTGCTACCTCGCTAATGCGGGAGACAGTGACAAAGTATAATAATATATATATATATATATATATATATATATATATATATATATATATATTTTTTTTTTTTTTTTTTTTTTTTTTTTTTATACTTTGTCGCTGTCTCCCGCGTTTGCGAGGTAGCGCAAGGAAACAGACGAAAGAAATGGCCCAACCCCCCCCCCCATACACATGTACATACACACGTCCACACACGCAAATATACATACCTACACACCTTTCCATGGTTTACCCCAGACGCTTCACATGCCCTGATTCACTCCACTGACAGCACGTCAACCCCTGTATACCACATCGCTCCAATTCACTCTATTCCTTGCCCTCCTTACACCCTCCTGCATGTTCAGGCCCCGATCACACAAAATCTTTTTCACTCCATCTTTCCACCTCCAATTTGGTCTCCCTCTTCTCCTCGTTCCCTCCACCTCCGACACATATATCCTCTTGGTCAATCTTTCCTCACTCATTCTCTCCATGTGACCAAACCATTTCAAAACACCCTCTTCTGCTCTCTCAACCACGCTCTTTTTATTTCCACACATCTCTCTTACCCTTACGTTACTTACTCGATCAAACCACCTCACACCACACATTGTCCTCAAACATCTCATTTCCAGCACATCCATCCTCCTGCGCACAACTCTATCCATAGGCCACGCCTCGCAACCATACAACATTGTTGGAACCACTATTCCTTCAAACATACCCATTTTTGCTTTCCGAGATACTGTTCTCGACTTCCACACATTTTTCAAGGCTCCCAAAATTTTCGCCCCCTCCCCCACCCTATGATCCACTTCCGCTTCCATGGTTCCATCCGCTGACAGATCCACTCCCAGATATCTAAAACACCTCACTTCCTCCAGTTTTTCTCCATTCAAACTCACCTCCCAATTGACTTGACCCTCAACCCTACTGTACCTAATAACCTTGCTCTTATTCACATTTACTCTTAACTTTCTTCTTCCACACACTTTACCAAACTCAGTCACCAGCTTCTGCATATCATATGCCTTCTCCATATATTGGGGAAGAGCAGTGTGGTTTCAGAAGTGGTAGAGGATGTGTGGATCAGGTGTTTGCTTTGAAGAATGTATGTGAGAAATACTTAGAAAAGCAAATGGATTTGTATGTAGCATTTATGGATCTGGAGAAGGCATATGATAGAGTTGATAGAGATGCTCTGTGGAAGGTATTAAGAATATATGGTGTGGGAGGCAAGTTGTTAGAAGCAGCGAAAAGTTTTTATCGAGGATGTAAGGCATGTGTACGTGTAGGAAGAGAGGAAAGTGATTGGTTCTCAGTGAATGTAGGTTTGCGGCAGGGCTGTGTGATGTCTCCATGGTTGTTTAATTTGTTTATGGATGGGGTTGTTAGGGAGGTAAATGCAAGAGTTTTGGAAAGAGGGGCAAGTATGAAGTCTGTTGTGGATGAGAGAGCTTGGGAAGTGAGTCAGTTGTTGTTCGCTGATGATACAGCGCTGGTGGCTGATTCATGTGAGAAACTGCAGAAGCTGGTGACTGAGTTTGGTAAAATGTGTGAAAGAAGAAAGTTAAGAGTAAATGTGAATAAGAGCAAGGTTGTTAGGTACAGTAGGGTTGAGGGTCAAGTCAATTGGGAGGTAAGTTTGAATGGAGAAAAACTGGAGGAAGTAAAGTGTTTTAGATATGTGGGAGTGGATCTGGCAGCGGATGGAACCATGGAAGCGGAAGTGGATCATAGGGTGGGGGAGGGGGCGAAAATCCTGGGAGCCTTGAAGAATGTGTGGAAGTCGAGAACATTATCTCGGAAAGCAAAATTGGGTATGTTTGAAGGAATAGTGGTTCCAACAATGTTGTATGGTTGCGAGGCGTGGGCTATGGATAGAGATGTGCGCAGGAGGATGGATGTGCTGGAAATGAGATGTTTGAGGACAATGTGTGGTGTGAGGTGGTTTGATCGAGTAAGTAACGTAAGGGTAAGAGAGATGTGTGGAAATAAAAAAAGCGTGGATGACAGAGCAGAAGAGGGTGTTTTGAAATGGTTTGGGCACATGGAGAGAATGAGTGAGGAAAGATTGACCAAGAGGATATATGTGTCGGAGGTGGAGGGAACGAGGAGAAGTGGGAGACCAAATTGGAGGTGGAAAGATGGAGTGAAAAAGATTTTGTGTGATCGGGGCCTGAACATGCAGGAGGGTGAAAGGAGGGCAAGGAATAGAGTGAATTGGATCGATGTGGTATACCGGGGTTGACGTGCTGTCAGTGGATTGAATCAGGGCATGAGAAGTGTCTGGGGTAAACCATGGAAAGCTGTGTAGGTATGTATATTTATGTGTGTGGACGTATGTATATACATGTGTATGGGGGTGGGTTGGGCCATTTCTTTCATCTGTTTCTTGCGCTACCTCGCAAACGCGGGAGACAGCGACAAAAAAAAAAAAATATATATATATATATATATATATATATATATATTTTTTTGCTTTGTCGCTGTCTCCCGCGTTTCCGAGGTAGCGCAAGGAAACAGACGAAAGAAATGGCCCAACCCACCCCCATACACATGTATATACATATGTCCACACACGCAAATATACATACCTACACAGCTTTCCATGGTTTACCCCAGACGCTTCACATGCCTTGATTCAATCCACTGACAGCACGTCCACCCCAGTATACCACATCGCTCCAATTCACTCTATTCCTTGCCCTCCTTTCACCCTCCTGCATGTTCAGGCCCCGATCACACAAAATCTTTTTCACTCCATCTTTCCACCTCCAATTTAGTCTCCCTCTTCTCCTCGTTCCCTCCACCTCCGACACATATATTCTCTTGGTCAATCTTTCCTCACTCATTCTCTCCATGTGCCCAAACCACTTCAAAACACCCTCTTCTGCTCTCTCAACCACGCTCTTTTTATTTCCACACATCTCTCTTACCCTTACGTTACTTACTCGATCAAACCACCTCACACCACACATTGTCCTCAAACATCTCATTTCCAGCACATCCATCCTCCTGCGCACAACTCTATCCATAGCCCACGCCTCGCAACCATACAACATTGTTGGAACCACTATTCCTTCAAACATACCCATTTTTGCTTTCCGAGATAATGTTCTCGACTTCCACACATTCTTCAAGGCTCCCAGAATTTTCGTCCCCTCCCCCACCCTATGATCCACTTCCGCTTCCATGGTTCCATCCGCTGCCAGATCCACTCCCAGATATCTAAAACACTTCACTTCCTCCAGTTTTTCTCTATTCAAACTCACCTCCCAATTGACTTGACCCTCAACCCTACTGTACCTAATAACCTTGCTCTTATTCACATTTACTCTTAACTTTCTTCTTTCACACACTTTACCAAACTCAGTCACCAGCTTCTGCAGTTTCTCACATGAATCAGCCACCAGCGCTGTATCATCAGCGAACAACAACTGACTCACTTCCCAAGCTCTCTCATCCCCAACAGACTTCATACTTGCCCCTCTTTCCAAAACTCTTGCATTCACCTCCCTAACAACCCCATCCATAAACAAATTAAACAACCATGGAGACATCACACACCCCTGCCGCAAACCTACATTCACTGAGAACCAATCACTTTCCTCTCTTCCTACACGTACACATGCCTTACATCCTCGATAAAAACTTTTCACTGCTTCTAACAACTTTCCTCCCACCCCATATATTCTTAATACCTTCCACAGAGCATCTCTATCAACTCTATCATATGCCTTCTCCAGATCCATAAATGCTACATACAAATCCATTTGCTTTTCTAAGTATTTCTCACATACATTCTTCAAAGCAAACACCTGATCCACACATCCTCTACCACTTCTGAAACCACACTGCTCTTCCCCAATCTGATGCTCTGTACATGCCTTCACCCTCTCAATCAATACCCTCCCATATAATTTACCAGGAATACTCAACAAACTTATACCTCTGTAATTTGAGCACTCACTCTTATCCCCTTTGCCTTTGTACAATGGCACTATGCACGCATTCCGCCAATCCTCAGGCACCTCACCATGAGTCATACATACATTAAATAACCTCACCAACCAGTCAACAATACAGTCACCCCCTTTTTTAACAAATTCCACTGCAATACCATCCAAACCTGCTGCCTTGCCGGCTTTCATCTTCCGCAAAGCTTTCACTACCTCTTCTCTGTTTACCAAATCATTTTCCCTAACCCTCTCACTTTGCACACCACCTCGACCAAAACACCCTATATCTGCCACTCTATCATCAAACACATTCAACAAACCTTCAAAATACTCACTCCATCTCCTTCTCACATCACCACTACTTGTTATCACCTCCCCATTTGCACCCTTCACTGAAGTTCCCATTTGCTCCCTTGTCTTACGCACTTTATTTACCTCCTTCCAGAACATCTTTTTATTCTCCCTAAAATTTAATGATACTCTCTCACCCCAACTCTCATTTGCCCTTTTTTTTGCCTCTTGCACCTTTCTCTTGACCTCCTGTCTCTTTCTTTTATACATCTCCCACTCAATTGCATTTTTTCCCTGCAAAAATCGTCCAAATGCCTCTCTCTTCTCTTTCACTAATACTCTTACTTCTTCATCCCACCACTCACTACCCTTTCTAATCAACCCACCTCCCACTCTTCTCATGCCACAAGCATCTTTTGCGCAATCCATCACTGATTCCCTAAATACATCCCATTCCTCCCCCACTCCCCTTGCTTCCATTGTTCTCACCTTTTTCCATTCTGTACTCAGTCTCTCCTGGTACTTCCTCACACAGGTCTCCTTCTCAAGCTCACTTACTCTCACCACCCTCTTCACCCCAACATTCACTCTTCTTTTCTGAAAACCCATACAAATCTTCACCTTAGCCTCCACAAGATAATGATCAGACATCCCTCCAGTTGCACCTCTCAGCACATTAACATCCAAAAGTCTCTCTTTCGCACGCCTGTCAATCAACACGTAATCCAATAACGCTCTCTGGCCATCTCTCCTACTTACATAAGTATACTTATGTATATCTCGCTTTTTAAACCAGGTATTCCCAATCATCAGTCCTTTTTCAGCACATAAATCTACAAGCTCTTCACCATTTCCATTTACAACACTGAACACCCCATGTATACCAATTATTCCCTCAACTGCCACATTACTCACCTTTGCATTCAAATCACCCATCACTATAACCCGGTCTCGTGCATCAAAACCACTAACATACTCATTCAGCTGCTCCCAAAACACTTGCCTCTCTTGATCTTTCTTCTCATGCCCAGGTGCATATGCACCAATAATCACCCACCTCTCTCCATCAACTTTCAGTTTTACCCATATTAATCGAGAATTTACTTTCTTACACTCTATCACATACTCCCACAACTCCTGTTTCAGGAGTATTGCTACTCCTTCCCTTGCTCTTGTCCTCTCACTAACCCCTGACTTTACTCCCCAGACATTTCCAAACCACTCTTCCCCTTTACCCTTGAGCTTCGTTTCACTCAGAGCCAAAACATCCAGGTTCCTTTCCTCAAACATACTACCTATCTCTCCTTTTTTCACATCTTGGTTACATCCACACACATTTAGGCACCCCATTCTGAGCCTTCGAGGAGGATGAGCACTCCCCGCGTGACTCCTTCTTCTGTTTCCCATTTTAGAAAGTTAATACAAGGAGGGGAGGATTTCTGGAAAAAAAAATGGAAAAAGTTGAGAGCAAATGACATGAGGGGAGTGGTTGAGGAATGGGATGTATTTAGGGGAGCAGTGATGGCATGTGCAAAAGATGCATGTGGCATGAGAAAGGTGGGAGGTGGGAAGGTTAGAAAGGGTAGTGAGTGGTGGGATGAAGAAGTAAACATGTTAGTGAAAGAGAAATGAGAGGCATTTAGACGGTGCTTGCAAGGAAGTAGTGCAAATGACAGGAAGATGTATAAAAGAAAGTGGCAGGAGGTCAAAAGAAAGGTGCAAGGTTTGAAGAAGAGGGCAACTGAGAGTTGGGGTGAGAGAGTATCATTATACTTTAGGGAAAATAAAAAGGTGTTTCAGAAGGAAGTAAATAGCGTGCAGAAGATGAGATCAAATGGGAACATCAGCGAAGGAGGCAAAGGGGGAAGTAATAACAGGTAGTGATGGAGTGAGGAGATGGAGTAAGTATTTTGAAGGTTTATTGAATGTGTTTGATGATAGAGTGGCAGACCTAGGGTGTTTTGGTTGGGGTGATGTGTGAAGCGAGAGGGTCGGGGAAAATGGTTTGGTTAAGAGAGAATAGGTAGTGATACCCTTGCGGAAGATGAAACCCGGCAAGGAGGCAGATTTGGACGGTATTGGAGTAGAATCTATTAAGAAAGGGGGTGACTGTATTGATGACTGGTTGGTAAGGGTATTCAATGCATGTATGGATCATTGTGAAGTGCCTGAGAATAGAAGAAATGCGTGCACAGTGCCACTGTACAAAGGCAAAGTGGATAAAGGCAAGTGTTCAAACTACAGATGCATAAGTTTGTTGAGTATTCCTGGGAAATTATATGGGAGGGTATTGCTTGAGAAGGTGAAGGCATGTACAGAAGATTAGACTGGGGAAGAGCAGTGTGGTTTCAGAAGTGGTAGAGGATGTGTGGATCAGGTGTTTGCTTTGAAGAATGTATGTGAGAAATACTTTGAAAAACTGATGGATTTGTATGTAGCATTTATGGATCTGGAGAGGGCATGTGATATGGTTGATAAAGATGCTTTGTGGAGGGTCTTTAAGAGTATGTGGTGTGGGAGGTAAGTTGCTAGAAGCGGTGAAAAGTTTTTATCAAGGATGTAAAGCATGTGTAGGAGTAGGAAGAGAGGAGAATAATTGGTTCCCAGTGAATGCAGGTCTACGGCAGGGGTGTGTGATGTCCCCATGATTGTTTAATTTATATATGGATGGGTTGGTTAGATAGAAAACGTAAGAGTTTTGGAGAGAGGAGCAAGTATGCAGTCTATTGGGGATGAGAAGGCCTGGGAAGTGAGTCAGTTGTTATTCCCCAATGATACAGCCATAGTGGCAGATTCGATTGAGAAACTGCAGAAGTTGGTGACAGTTTGGAAAAGTGCATGAAAAGAGAAAGTTCAGATTAAATATAAATAAGAGCAAAGTTATTAGGTTTAGTAGGGTTGAGGGACAAGTTAAACTCGGATGTAAGTTTGAATGGAGAAAAATTGGAGGAAATGAAGTGTTTTAGATATCTGGGAGTGGACTTAGCAGCAAATGGAACCATGGAAGCTGGAAGCAAGTCACAGGGTGGGGGAGGAGGTGAAGGTTCTGGGAGTGAAGAAGAATGTGTGGAAGGAGAGAACATTACCTTAGAGAGCAAAAATGGGTATGTTTGAAGGAATAGTAGTTCCAACAATGTAATATGGTTGTGAGGCAAGGGCTATAGATAGGGTTGTATGAAGGAAGGTGGATGTGTTGGAAATGAAATGTTTGAGGACAATATGTGGTGTGAGGTGGTTTGAGTGTGTAAGTAATGAAAGGGTAAGAGAGATGTGTGGAAATAAAGAGAGTGTGGTTGAGAGAGCAAAAGACAGTGTGTTGAAATGGTTTGGAAATAAGGTGAGAAAACTGAATAAGGAAAGGTTGATGAAGATGTTTTATGAGTCAGAAGTGGAGGGAACAAGAACAGGGAGATCAAATTAGAGACGGAAGGATGGTATGAAAAAAGGTTTGAGTAATCAGAGCCTGAACATGTAAGAGAGTGAAAGGCATCCCAGGTGAATTGAAAAGATTTGGTATACAGGAGTTGATAAGCTGTGAATGCACTGAACCAAGGCTTGTGAAGCATCCATGGTAAATCATGGACAGGTATATGGGGCCTGGATGTGGATAAGGAAGTATGGAAGTGAGAGAAAGCATAAGGGCCTGCACATTCCTCCCTACCCTGAACTATACAATCAAAACATGCAAATGAGATGAATGGAGGTCAAGAATACTGGCTGTGGAAATGAGTTATCTAAAAAAGCATGTGGTATGACTAGATGGAATGTGTAAAGTAAAGAGTGGGGTGTATGAGAGATCTGGAATAACAGGAAATCCAAAGGGAACGAACAATGGAGTGGAATGTGGCTGATATTCAGTCCTCTGAAGTGGTTTAGGCTTATGGAAAAAATGTAAGATGGGGAGTTTATGAGGGTGTATAACACAAGTAAAGGGGTCGGTGTGTGAGGAAGACCACCTATGATATGGGGAAATAGAATGGCAGAATACTGGAGAGAGAGAAATAGGGGAAGACTGAAAGGAATAGCATATGCAAACGAGGCATGTAAGGACATGGGAAACTTCTTTCCTGAGGCCAACCCCTTTGATGGGAGTTCCTGGAAGGAATGAACAACAGAGATGGTTTTGGTGTTAACCAGGATCTCTTTCTAAAGGCTCCAGCAGCCAAAAGATGCTTTACTTCCAATAACATGGAAATGCAGACTCCTTTGAAAAGAAGATCTTTGAAGAGACTGTACTCCAAACAACACTTTTTGACAAAAGCGACTTTTCATTTATGATGTAACATCTTGCTAGAAGAGCCTAGATAAACTACTGCATGATTTATTTCATATACTAAGGGTATTTCCTATTTCATCCATTAACTAAGGTTTGATACTTACTGAGCTAATGGGCACAGGTTTTGCTAAAAACATGGTGTCTTGATCAGTTATAGGCAAAAATCCAGGTATATTACGAGCAAATTCTTCATACACTGCCATCTGAGGTGGAGTGACCCCACCCACTTTTAAGCGAATCTGCTCAGGCATGCGTTCGGCTTGATAAGTTAAAACCATGGGGTCACAGTATCGACGCCCTTCAGTTCGTGCTACCTTCCGAGCTTCATATTCCTGTAAATGGATAAAACATTGGAGTATCATTAAAATCCCAAAGAAATCTTTCATACGTCATCTGTGCCATCAGAGACCTACACAACTTTCTGAAAACCCTAAACAAAAACTATATTTTTTGTCTAAAATTCAATCTAAGGATTATTACAGAGGTCAAATGTGTTCATAAACATTCACTTTTAATATAAGATGCATACAATGAAGTACTGTATTAATCCTTTCAATGAAGCAGTCCTGACAGCCACTGCACATTATGTGTGGGATATTCTCAAATACATCAGCTCCATAAGCTTGTTATTACAAATAACCACAAAACAGATATCTAAATGATATACAACTCACAATCGCAAAACATTGTCTACGAGTGCTATGCACCATTCAAATCAAGCTGCTCTGCTGCCAGGCATATGAAGTACTGCAAGAGAATGGTCTGTAATATGCAGCGATATGCGTAGGGATAGGGAAGAAAAGATAATTCCTAGAAGAGAACCCCGCAACACTCTGTAGATGACCTCAACCCATTTTGAGAAGGCTACTCAGACATACAGTCTTGTTACAGTCTATCAAAGGAGAATCCCCCCCTTAATCCTTCCTAGTGATCCAGCTCTTTATTCAGCCCCACATACACTTGAGTCCAATGCTTTCTGGTAGTTCAGATACAAACAATAAACCCACTGTGCTCTTGTATGAGTCTATGAGTTTCTTTACAGATGATCTTACCCTATTACCATGCTGTCACTCAAATACGTAATTTTTCCCCTCTACTATGTTGTTCAGTTGCTTTCTTATTATCTATACCAAAGAAACAGACCACACTCATCAGAGAGACTAGTCAGTAATTCAGTGTCATTTCCTCGTCTCCTTCCGTATAGACAGGTATGACATTTGCCCTTTTCCACCACCTTAGCACTTTGCCTCCCTTCAACGACATCTTGAACAGTGCATCAAGATGTTTGCATACATCCCCAACACATGTGGTGAATTCTTTTTAAGACCACAAGCCTTGTGTAGGTCAAGATCTTTCAGTATTTTGTTTATGTCTTTCTTGTATCCCAATGATTTCTAAAACCTCTCCATTTTATCTAACTGGTGAAAGGGCTATAGTTTTTTCCACTGTGAAAGAACTTTTGAATCTGTTCTCACATATTACATCACCCTCTTTAATTCTTCTCCCTGAATTTCTCAGCCTTATTAGATACTCTTTAACTGGCAACCATCTAAAAATAAATTAATGGAAAGTTTGGAATGTCTCCTACGTTGTTTCCAATATTCTTTTCGAAAGTTCCTCTATTCCTGCTTTCTCATCCTGGTATACTGCTCACTAATACCTAGCAAAAGCTCTTTCTTCATGACACATTTCAAAGCTCCATTGCTTTTTAACATATTTTACTAAACAATTATATAATCTTCCAACTCCTGCATCGTAAATTTCTCAGAGGCTCTCAGCTTAAATGTCCAATTCCAAGCAACAGAACTCCATTTCCCTATTTATGTTACCATGAAAAATGATAAGGCCTGTGTAGTTTCCAAGACTATATCTTCATTTTAAGTCCTGACTCACCTCCGCTCTTTTAACTTGCTCGGTGACCACATAGTCAAACTTGAGCAGCTGGTGGCTGCTTTGGGTGAGAAACTGCAGAAGCTGGTGATTGAGTTTGGTAGTGTGTGAAAGAAGAAAGCTGAGAGTAAATGTGAATAAGAGTAGGGTTGAGGGACAAGTTAATTGGGAGATAAGTTTGAATGGAGAAAAACTGGAGGTAGGGAAGTGTTTTAGATATCTGGGGAGTGGATTTAGCAGCGGATGGAACCATGGAAGCAGAAGTGACTCGCAGGGTTGGGGAGGGGGCAAAGGTTCGGGGAATGTTGAAGAACGTGTGGAAGGCGAGAAAGTTATCTCAGAGAGCAAAAATGGGTATGTTTGAAGTAATAGTGGTTCCAACAATGTTATATGGATGTGAGGCATGGGCTACAGATAGGGTTGTGCAGAGGAGGGTGGATGTGTTGGAAATAAGATGTTTGAGGACAGTATGTGGTGTGAGGTGGTTTGACCAAGTAAGTAATAAAAGGGTGAGAGAGATGTGTGATAATAAAAAGAGTGGTTGAGAGAGCAGAAGAAGGTGTATTGATATGGTTTGGTCACATGGAGAAAATGAGTGAGGAAAGATTGACCAAGAGGATATATGTGTCAGAGGTGGAGGGAACAAGGAGAAGTGGGAGACCAAATTGGAGGTAGAAGGATGGAGTGAAAAAGATTTTGAGTGATCGGGGCCTGACCATACAGGAGGGTGAAAGCCATGCAAGGGATAGAGTAAATTGGAACAATCTAGTACACCGGGGTCGACATGCTGTCAATGGATTGAACCAGGGCATGTGAAGCGTCTGGGATGAACCATGGAAAGTGTTGTTGTTCCTGGATGCGGAAAGGGAGCTGTGGTTTTGGTGAATTACACATGACAGCTAGAGACTGAGTGTGAACGAATGTGGCCTTTTGTCCTTTCCTAATGCTACCTCACGGGGGAGGGGGGATGCTATTTCAAGTGTGGCGGGGAGGCGACGGGAATGAATAAACGCAGCAAGTATGAATTATGTCCATGTATATATATATGTATATGTCTGTGTATGTATATATATATGTATATGTCTGTGTATGTACATATATAAGTATATGTTTAAATGTATAGGTATGTATATGTGCATGTGTGGACGTGTATGAATATGCATGTGTATGTGGGTGGGTTGGGAAATTCTTTCGTTGGATTCCTTGCATTACATCGGTAATGCAGGAGTCAACGACAAAGTATAATAATAACAAATTCATACATGCTGCCTTCATCCATTCCCGCCGCCACCCCGCCACACAAGAAATGGCACCCCCTTCCCCCAGCGTACATGTAAGGTAGCTCAAGGAAAAGACAATAAAGGCCACATTCATTCACATTCAGTCTCTAGCTGTCATGTGTAATGCACCGAAACCACAGCTCCCTTTCCACATCCAGGCCCCACAAAAATTTCCATGGTTTACCCCAGACGCTTCACATACCCTAGTTCAATCCATTGACAGCACATGCACCCCTGGTACAACACATTCCAATTCACTCTATTCCTTGCATGCCTTTCACCCTCCTGCATGTTCAGGCCCCGATCGCTCAAAATCTTTTTCTCTCCATTCTTCCACCTCCAATTTGGTCTCCCACTTCTCCTTGTTCCCTCCACCTCTGACACATATATCCATTTTGTCAATCTTTCCTCACTCATTTTCTCCATGTGACCAAACCATTTCCATACACCCTCATCTACTCTCTCAACCACAATCTTTTTATTACCACACATCTCTCTTACCCTTTCATTACTTAATCAATCAAACCACCTCACACAACATATTGACCTCAAACATCTCATTTCCAACACATCCACCCTTCTTCGCACGACCCTATCTATGGCCCATGCCTCACAACCATATAACATTGTTGCAACCACTATTCCTTCAAAC
The DNA here is from genome assembly GCF_036320965.1 of Panulirus ornatus. Classification (NCBI taxonomy): domain Eukaryota; kingdom Metazoa; phylum Arthropoda; class Malacostraca; order Decapoda; family Palinuridae; genus Panulirus; species Panulirus ornatus. Next base: position 28,483,037 of record NC_092281.1, read on the forward strand.
ATACCCATTTTTGATCTCCGAGATAACGTTCTCACCTTCTACACATTTTTTAATGCTCCCAGAACCTTTGCCCCCTCGCCCACCCACCCTGTGACTCACTTCCTCTTCAATGGTTCCATCTGCTGCTAAATACACTCCCAGATATCTAAAACATTTCTCCTCCAGTTTTTCTCAATTCAAACTTACCTCCCACTTGACTTATCCCTCAACCCTACTGAACCTAATAACCTTGCCCTTATTCACATTTACTCTCAGCTTTCTTCTTTTACACACTTTACCAAACTCAGTCACAAACTTCTGCAGCTTCTCACCCGAATCAGCCACCAGTGCTGTATCATCAGCAAACAACAACTGACTCACTTCCCAAGCTCTCTCATCCACAACAGACTGCATACTTACCCCTCTGTCCAAAACTCTTGCATTCACCTCCCTAACAACCCCATCCATAAACAAATTAAACAACGATAGGGATATCACGTACCCCTGCCGCAATCCAACAGTCACTGGGAACCAATTACTTTCCTCTCTTCCTACTCGTACACATGCCTTACATCCTTGATAAAGACTTTTCACTGCTTCTAGCAACTCACCTTCCACACCATATACTCTTCATACCTTCCACAGAGAATCTCTATCAACTCTATCATATGCCTTCTCCAGATCCATAAATGCTACATACAAATCCGTCTGTTTTTCTAGGTATTTCTCACATATATCTTCAAATTACAGAGGTATAAGTTTGTTGAGTATTCCTGGTAAATTATATGGGAGGGTACTGATTGAGAGGGTGAAGGCATGTACAGAGCATCAGATTGGGGAAGAGCAGTGTGGTTTCAGAAGTGGTAGAGGATGTGTGGATCAGGTGTTTGCTTTGAAGAATGTATGTGAGAAATACTTAGAAAAGCAAATGGATTTGTATGTAGCATTTATGGATCTGGAGAAGGCATATGATAGAGTTGATAGAGATGCTCTGTGGAAGGTATTAAGAATATATGGTGTGGGAGGCAAGTTGTTAGAAGCAGTGAAAAGTTTTTATCGAGGATGTAAGGCATGTGTACGTGTAGGAAGAGAGGAAAGTGATTGGTTCTCAGTGAATGTAGGTTTGCGGCAGGGGTGTGTGATGTCTCCATGGTTGTTTAATTTGTTTATGGATGGGGTTGTTAGGGAGGTAAATGCAAGAGTTTTGGAAAGAGGGGCAAGTATGAAGTCTGTTGGGGATGAGAGAGCTTGGGAAGTGAGTCAGTTGTTGTTCGCTGATGATACAGCGCTGGTGGCGGATTCATGTGAGAAACTGCAGAAGCTGGTGACGGAGTTTGGTAAAGTGTGTGGAAGAAGAAAGTTAAGAGTAAATGTCAATAAGAGCAAGGTTATTAGGTACAGTAGGGTTGAGGGTCAAGTCAATTGGGAGGTGAGTTTGAATGGTGAGAGGCTGGAGGAAGTGAAGTGTTTTAGATATCTGGGAGTGGATCTGTCAGCGGATGGAACCATGGAAGCGGAAGTGGATCATAGGGTGGGGGAGGGGGCGAAAATTTTGGGAGCCTTGAAAAATGTGTGGAAGTCGAGAACATTATCCCGGAAAGCAAAAATGGGTATGTTTGAAGGAATAGTAGTTCCAACAATGTTGTATGGTTGCGAGGCGTGGGCTATGGATAGAGTTGTGCGCAGGAGGATGGATGTGCTGGAAATGAGATGTTTGAGGACAATGTGTGGTGTGAGGTGGTTTGATCGAGTAAGTAACGTAAGGGTAAGAGAGATGTGTGGAAATAAAAAGAGCGTGGTTGAGAGAGCAGAAGAGGGTGTTTTGAAATGGTTTGGGCACATGGAGAGAATGAGTGAGGAAAGATTGACCAAGAGGATATATGTGTCGGAGGTGAAGGGAACGAGGAGAAGAGGGAGACCAAATTGGAGGTGGAAAGATGGAGTGAAAAGGATTTTGTGTGATCGGGGCCTGAACATGCAGGAGGGTGAAAGGAGGGCAAGGAATAGAGTGAATTGGAGCGATGTGGTATACAGGGGTTGACGTGCTGTCAGTGGATTGAATCAAGGCATGTGAAGCGTCTGGGGTAAACCATGGAAAGCTGTGTAGGTATGTATATTTGCGTGTGTGGACATGTGTATGTACATGTGTATGGGGGGGGGTTGGGCCATTTCTTTCGTCTGTTTCCTTGCGCTACCTCGCAAACGCAGGAGACAGCGACAAAGTATAAAAAAAAAAAAAAAAAAAAAAAAAAAAAAAAAAATCTTCAAAGCAAACACCTGATCCACATATCCTCTACCATTTCTGAAATCAAATTGCTATTCCCTAATCTGATGCTCTGTACATGACTTAACCCTCTCAATCAATAGCCTCCCATATAATTTCCCAAAAATACTCAACAAACTTATACTTTGTCGCTGTCTGTAATTTGAACACTCATCTTTATCCCCTCTGTCTTTGTATAATGGCACTATGCATGCATTCCGCCAAACCTCACGCACTTCACTATGAACCATACCTCCATTGAATATCCTCACCAACCAGTCAACAATACAGTCACCCCTTTTTTCATAAATTCCACTGAAATACCATCCAAACCCGCTGCCTTGCTGGCTTTCATCTTTCCCAAAGCTTTCACTACCTCTTCTCTGTTTACTAAACCATTCTCCTAGACCTTCTCACTTTGCACACCACCTCGACCAAAACACCTTATATCTGCCACTCTATCATCTAACACATTCAACAAACCTTCAAAATACTCACTCTATCTCCTTCTCACATCACCACTACTTGTTATTACCTCACCATTAGTCCCCTTCACCGATGTTCCCATTTGTTCTCTTGTCTTACACACTTTACTGGCCTCCTTCCAAAACATCTTTTTATCTTCCCTAAAATTTAACAGTACTCTCTCACCCTGGCTCTCATTTGCCCTCTTTTTCACCTTTTGCACCTTTCTCTTGACCTCCTGCCTCTTTCTTTTACACGTCTCTCAGTCATTTGTACTATTTCCCTGCAAAAATCGTCCAAATGCCTCTCTCTTCTCTTTCACTAACAATCTTACTTCTTCCTCCCACCACTGACTATCCTTTCTAATCTGCCCACCGCCCACCTTTCTCATTCTACAGGCATCTTTTGTGCAAGCCATCACTACTTCCCCAAATACATCCCATTCCTCCCCCACTCCCCTTTCGTTCTTTGCTCTCACCTTTTTCCATTCTGCACTCAATCTCTTCTGGTACTTCCTCACACAACTCTCCTTTCCAAGCTCGCATATTCTCACCACTCTCTTCACCTCAACATTCTCTCTTCTTTTCTGAAAACCTCTACAAATATTCACCTTCACCACTCAGCACATTAACATCTAAAAGTCTCTCTTTCATGCGCCTATCAATCAACATGTGATCCAATAACGCTCTCTGGCCATCTCTCCTACATACATAAGTATACTTATGTATCTCTCTCTTTCTAAAACCATGTAGTCCCAATCACCAGTCCTTTTACAGCACACAAATACACAAGCTCTTCACCATTTCCATTTACAACACTGAACATCCCATGTACACCAATTATTCCCTCAACTGCCACATTCCTCACCTTTGCATTCAAATCACCCATCACTATAACCTTTCTTGTGCATCAAAACTGCTAACACACTCACTTAGCTGCTCCCAAAACACTCGCATCTCAGGATCTTTCTTCTCATGACCAGGTGCATAGTCACCAATAATCACCCACCTCTCTCCATCCACTTTCATATTACCCATATCAATCAAGAGTTTACTTTCTTACTCTCTATCACACACTCCCACAACTCCTGTTTCAGGAGTAGAGCTACTCATTCCTTCGCTCTTGTCCTCTCACCAACCCCTTACTTTATGCCCAAGACATTCCCAAACCACTCTTCCCCTTTACCCTTGAGCTTCATTTCACTCAGAGCCAAAACATCCAGGTTCCTTTCCCCAAACATACTTCCTATTTCCTTTTTTTTCTCATCTTGGTTACATCCACACACATTTAGACATCCCAATCTGAGCCTCTGAGGAGGATGAGCACTCCCCGCATGACTCGTTCTTCTGTCCCCTTTTAGAAAGTTAAAATACAAGGAGGGGAGGGTTTCTAGCCCTCCGCTGCTGTCCCCTTTAGTCGCCTTTTACGACACTCAGGGAATACGTGGGAAATATTCTTTCTCCCCTATCCCAGGGATAATCAATTATATGAACAAAAACAATGACTTTCACATGGGAGAAATAATAATGACACAACTCCCTTTAACCTTAATAGTATAACTCTGTACTATTAATATACAAAATAACGTAATGAATTCTTACTTACAGAAAATACCCAATCTGAATTCAATTCACTATCTCATAACAGAAGCAAAGAAATAGCAAAAACCTTACTCTGAATACAATTCATAATCACCTAACAGTACAGAAAAGGTAAAAAAAAATGAGTAAAATAGTTTATTACCTGTGTTAATCGCTTATCCATTTCATTAACAGCTTTTTCTGCGGCAGTTTTCTGGATAAAGGCACAGGCAATGCCAACATTCTCCTGGGCAATAGCAGCAGCCAACTGTTCCATCTGCTCCACCTGCTGAGGCAACTGCTGTGGGTTTGCCTGAATACAGAAAATATTCATTAATAATCTTTGCATTCTAAATCAATATTCACTTTTTATTTCAACTATCAAAAACACATTAAAAAATAATAGTCTTCTATCTTCCTACAAAGATTTAAGATAAAAAACCATGTGTCTATGAATCATTCAAAGAGGATCATAATGAACATGTGATGCAAATAAAGTTATCCCATATCTCCTTGGTAAGCTATGACAAGAAAGGCTGGAAAAGCATGTGAAAGGTGGGATGTATGCATGTGAGAATGGGTAGCGAGTGAAGGGATGAGGAAGCTCATTGTTGGTGAGAGAAAAGGTGTGTGTATTTTAGAAGGCATCTACAGAGGAGGAGTGCAAGAGATTGGGATATATACAAAAGGAAGTGATAACAGATCAGGAGGAAGGAACAGGAGATGAAAAAGAGGCAAAAGAGAGTTGGAATGAGAAATTATAAGCAAATTTCAAGTAAATACAAAAATGTTTTTGGAAGGTAGAGATGAGTAAATTGAAGCATCAAATAAAGAAACAGGTGGAAAAGTGGTAACTAGCAAAGAAGAAGTGTAGAGGAGATGGATTAAGTATTCTCAAGGGCTGCTGAAAGAGTTAGATATCAGGGTGGTAGATGTAGAGTTTTTGGGATATGGAGCCACATAAAGCAAAGAATGTCATGGCAAGTGGTTTGGCAGAAATTGAAGAGGTCGTGAATGCCTTATGTAATATAATGTGTGGCAAAGCTGTTTGACTAAATAGAAGTAAAGATGAGTTTCTCAAGAGAGGGAAGGACAGTATTGTTGATTGGTTAAGTAGTATTTTCAATATTTATCATTAATTCATTTATCATACTTTGTCAGTCTCCTGCGTTAGCGAGGTAGCACAAGGAAACAAATGAAAGAATGGCCCAACCCACCCACATACAAATGTATATACATACACATTCACACATACATAACTATACATTTCAACGCATATATTTTTATTATTATTATTTTGCTTTGTCGCTGTCTCCCGCGTTTGCGAGGTAGCGCAAGGAAACAGACGAAAGAAATGGCCCAACCCACCTCCATACACATGTATATACATACACGTTCACACATGCAAATATACATACCCATACATCTCAATGTACACATATATATACACACACAGACACATGGGTATGTTTGAAGGAATAGTGGTTCCAACAATGTTGTATGGTTGCGAGGCGTGGGCTATGGATAGAGTTGTGCGCAGGAGGATGGATGTGCTGGAAATGAGATGTTTGAGGACAATGTGTGGTGTGAGGTGGTTTGATCGAGTGAGTAACGTAGGGGTAAGAGAGATGTGTGGAAATAAAAAGAGCGTGGTTGAGAGAGCAGAAGAGGGTGTTTTGAAGTGGTTTGGGCACTTGGAGAGAATGAGTGAGGAAAGATTGACCAAGAGGATATATGTGTCGGAGGTGGAGGGAACGAGGAGAAGAGGGAGACCAAATTGGAGGTGGAAAGATGGAGTGAAAAAGATTTTGTGTGATCGGGGCCTGAACATGCAGGAGGGTGAAAGGAGGGCAAGGAATAGAGTGAATTGGAGCGATGTGGTATACCGGGGTTGACGTGCTGTCAGTGGATTGAATCAAGGCATGTGAAGCGTCTGGGGTAAACCATGGAAAGCTGTGTAGGTATGTATATTTGCGTGTGTGAACGTATGTATATACATGTGTATGGGGGGGAGGGGGGGGTTGGGCCATTTCTTTCGTCTGTTTCCTTGCGCTACCTCGCAAACGCGGGAGACAGCGACAAAGTATAAAAAAAAAAAAAAAAATATATATATATATATATACACATGCACACAATTCAAACTGTCTGCCTTTATTCATTCCCATCGCCACCTCGCCACACATGGAATAACATCCCCCTCCCCCCTCATGTGTGCGAGGTAGCGCTAGGAAAAGACAACAAAGGCCCCATTCATTCACACTCAGTCTCTAGCTGTCATGCAATAATGCCTGAAACCACAGCTCCCTTTCCACATCCAGGCCCCATATAACTTTCCATGGTTTACCCCAGACGCTTCACATGCCCTGATTCAATCCATTGACAGCACGTTGACCCCGGTACACCACATCGATCCAATTCACTCTATTCCTTGCCCGCCTTTCACCCTCCTGCATGTTCAGGCCCCGATCACTCAGAATCTTTTTCACTACATCTTTCCACCTCCAATTTGGTCTCCCACTTCTCCTCATACATATACATATATATATATATATATATTTTTTTTTTTTTTTTTTTTTTTTATACTTTGTCGCTGTCTCCCGCGTTTGCGAGGTAGCGCAAGGAAACAGACGAAAGAAATGGCCCAACCCCCCCCCCCCCCCATACACATGTACATACACACGTCCACACACGCAAATATACATACCTACACAGCTTTCCATGGTTTACCCCAGACGCTTCACATGCCTTGATTCAATCCACTGACAGCACGTCAACCCCTGTATACCACATGACTCCAATTCACTCTATTCCTTGCCCTCCTTTCACCCTCCTGCATGTTCAGGCCCCGATCACACAAAATCTTTTTCACTCCATCTTTCCACCTCCAATTTGGTCTCCCTCTTCTCCTCGTTCCCTCCACCTCCGACACATATATCCTCTTGGTCAATCTCTCCTCACTCATTCTCTCCATGTGCCCAAACCATTTCAAAACACCCTCTTCTGCTCTCTCAACCACGCTCTTTTTATTTCCACACATCTCTCTTACCCTTACGTTACTTACTCGATCAAACCACCTCACACCACACATTGTCCTCAAACATCTCATTTCCAGCACATCCATCCTCCTGCGCACATCTCTATCCATAGCCCACGCCTCGCAACCATACAACATTGTTGGAACCACTATTCCCTCAAACATACCCATTTTCGCTTTCCGAGATAATGTTCTCGACTTCCACACATTTTTCAAGGCTCCCAAAATTTTCGCCCCCTCCCCCACCCTATGATCCACTTCCGCTTCCATGGTTCCATCCGCTGACAGATCCACTCCCAGATATCTAAAACACTTCACTTCCTCCAGTTTTTCTCCATTCAAACTCACCTCCCAATTGACTTGACCCTCACCCCTACTGTACCTAATAACCTTGCTCTTATTCACATTTACTCTCAACTTTCTTCTTCCACACACTTTACCAAACTCAGTCACCAGCTTCTGCAGTTTCTCACATGAATCAGCCACCAGCGCTGTGTCATCAGCGAACAACAACTGACTCACTTCCCAAGCTCTCTCATCCCCAACAGACTTCATACTTGCCCCTCTTTCCAGGACTCTTGCATTTACCTCCCTTACAACCCCATCCATAAACAAATTAAACAACCATGGAGACATCACACACCCCTGCCGCAAACCTACATTCACTGAGAACCAATCACTTTCCTCTCTTCCTACACGTACACATGCCTTACATCCTCGATAAAAACTTTTCACTGCTTCTAACAACTTGCCTCCCACACCATATATTCTTAATACCTTCCACAGAGCATCTCTATCAACTCTATCATATGCCTTCTCCAGATCCATAAATGCTACATACAAATCCATTTGCTTTTCTAAGTATTTCTCACATACATTCTTCAAAGCAAACACCTGATCCACACATCCTCTACCACTTCTGAAACCGCACTGCTCTTCCCCAATCTGATGCTCTGTACATGCCTTCACCCTCTCGATCAATACCCTCCCATATAATTTACCAGGAATACTCAACAAACTTATACCTCTGTAATTTGAGCACTCACTCTTATCCCCTTTGCCTTTGTACAATGGCACTATGCACGCATTCCGCCAATCCTCAGGCACCTCACCATGAGTCATACATACATTAAATAACCTTACCAACCAGTCAACAATACAGTCACCCCCTTTTTTAATAAATTCCACTGCAATACCATCCAAACCTGCTGCCTTGCCGGCTTTCATCTTCCGCAAAGCTTTTACTACCTCTTCTCTGTTTACCAAATCATTTTCCCTAACCCTCTCACTTTGCACACCACCTCGACCAAAACACCCTATATCTGCCACTCTGTCATCAGACACATTCAACAAACCTTCAAAATACTCATTCCATCTCCTTCTCACATCACCGCTACTTGTTATCACCTCCCCATTTGCGCCCTTCACTGAAGTTCCCATTTGCTCCCTTGTCTTACGCACCCTATTTACCTCCTTCCAGAACATCTTTTTATTCTCCCTAAAATTTACTGATAGTCTCTCACCCCAACTCTCATTTGCCCTTTTTTTCACCTCTTGCACCTTTCTCTTGACCTCCTGTCTCTTTCTTTTATACTTCTCCCACTCAATTGCATTTTTTCCCTGCAAAAATCGTCCAAATGCCTCTCCCTTCTCTTTCACTAATACTCTTACTTCTTCATCCCACCACTCACTACCCTTTCTAAACAGCCCACCTCCCACTCTTCTCATGCCACAAGCATCTTTTGCGCAATCCATCACTGATTCCCTAAATACATCCCATTCCTCCCCCACTCCCCTTACTTCCATTGTTCTCACCTTTTTCCATTCTGTACACAGTCTCTCCTGGTACTTCCCCACACAGGTCTCCTTCCCAAGCTCACTTACTCTCACCACCTTCTTCACCCCAACATTCACTCCTCTTTTCTGAAAACCCATACTAATCTTCACCTTAGCCTCCACAAGATAATGATCAGACATCCCTCCAGTTGCACCTCTCAGCACATTAACATCCAAAAGTCTCTCTTTCGCGCGCCTGTCAATTAACACGTAATCCAATAACGCTCTCTGGCCATCTCTCCTACTTACATAAGTATACTTATGTATATCTCGCTTTTTAAACCAGGTATTCCCAATCATCAGTCCTTTTTCAGCACATAAATCTACAAGCTCTTCACCATTTCCATTTACAACACTGAACACCCCATGCATACCAATTATTCCCTCAACTGCCACATTACTCACCTTTGCATTCAAATCACCCATCACTATAACCCGGTCTCGTGCATCAAAACCGCTAACACACTCATTTAGCTGCTCCCAAAACACTTGCCTCTCATGATCTTTCTTCTCATGCCCAGGTGCATATGCACCAATAATCACCCACCTCTCTCCATCAACTTTCAGTTTTACCCATATTAATCGAGAATTTACTTTCTTGCATTCTATCACATACTCCCACAACTCCTGTTTCAGGAGTATTGCTACTCCTTCCCTTGCTCTTGTCCTCTCACTAACCCCTGACTTCACTCCCCAGACATTTCCAAACCACTCTTCCCCTTTACCCTTGAGCTTCGTTTCACTCAGAGCCAAAACATCCAGGTTCCTTTCCTCAAACATACTACCTATCTCTCCTTTTTTCACATCTTGGTTACATCCACACACATTTAGGCATCCCACTCTGAGCCTTCGAGGAGGATGATCACTCCCCGCGTGACTCCTTCTTCTGTTTCCCATTTTAGAAAGTTAATACAAGGAGGGGAGGATTTCCGGCCCCCCGCTCCCGTCCCCTCTAGTCGCTTTCTACGACACGCGAGGAATACGTGGGAAGTATTCTTTCACCCCTATCCCCAGGGATAATATACATATATATATACATATACACACACACACACATACACATACATACGCACATACACACACACATACATATATATACATATGAAAAATGTAAGAAACAATTTATAAAACAAACTATATATATATATATATATATATATATATATATATATATATTTTTTTTTTTTTTTCCATACTATTCGCCATTTCCCGCGATAGCGAGGTAGCGTTAAGAACAGAGGACTGGGCCTTTGAGGGAATATCCTCACCTGGCCCCCTTCTCTGTTCCTTCTTTTGGAAAATTAAAAAAAAAAACGATAGGGGAGGATTTCCAGCCCCCCGCTCCCTTCCCTTTTAGTCGCCTTCTACGACACGCAGGGAATACGTGGGAAGTATTCTTTCTCCCCTATCCCCAGGGATAATATATATATATATATATATATATATATATATATATATATAAACAGAAGAAGGAGTCAAGTGGGGAGTGCTCATCCTCCTTAAGGACTCAGATTGTGGAGTCTGAATGTGTGTGGATGTACCAAGATGAGAAGAAAGGAAAGATAGGTAGTATGTTTAAGAAAAGAAACCTGGATGTTCTGGCTCTGAGTGAAACAAAGTTCAAGGGTAAAAGGAATAATGGTTTGGAAACATCTAAGGAATAAAAGCAGGGGTTGGTGAGAGGACAAGAACTACAGAAGGAGTAGCACTACTACTGAAGTTGGTAGTAGGAGTCATGGGAGTGTGTGACAGAGTGTAAGGAAGTAAATTCTAGATTGATGTGGGTAAAACTGAAAGTGGATGGTGAGAGATGGGTGATTATTGTTGCTGATGCACCTAGTCATGAGAAGAAAGATCTTGAGAGGCAAGTGTTTTGGGAGCAGCTGAGTTAGTGTGTCAGTAGTTTTGGTCCATGAGACTGGGTATTAAAAACGAGGGATTTGAATGCAAAGGTGAATAACATGGCAGATGGGGGTATAATTAGTGTGCCTGGCATATTCAGTGTTGTAAATGGAAATGGTGGGTGAAGACCTTGTGGATTTGTTTACTGAAAAGAGAATGGTGATTAGGAATACCTGGTTTAAAAAGTGATATATACACAAGTATTATCCCTGGGGATAGGGGAAAAAGAATACTTCCCACGTATTCCCTGCGTGTCGTAGAAGGCGACTAAAAGGGGAGGGAGCGGGTGGCTGGAAATCCTCCCCTCTCGTTTTTTTTTTTTAATTTTCCAAAAGAAGGAACAGAGAAGGGGGCCAGGTGAGGATTTTCCCTCTAAGGCCCAGTCCTCTGTTCTTAATGCTACCTCGCAAATGCGGGAAATGGCGAATCGTATGAAAAAAAAAAAAAAAAAATATATATATATTTTTTTTTTGGTTTGTCGCTGTCTCCCGCGTTTGCGAGGTAGCGCAAGGAAACAGACGAAAGAAATGGCCCAACCCACCCCCATACACATGTATATACATACATCCACACACGCAAATATACATACCTACACAGCTTTCCATGGTTTACCCCAGACGCTTCACATGACTTGATTCAATCCACTGACAGCACGTCAACCCCGGTATACCACATCGCTCCAATTCACTCTATTCCTTGCCCTCCTTTCACCCTCCTGCATGTTCAGGCCCCGATCACACAAAATCTTTTTCACTCCATCTTTCCACCTCCAATTTGGTCTCCCTCTTCTCCTCGTTCCCTCCACCTCCGACACATACATTCTCTTGGTCAATCTTTCCTCACTCATTCTCTCCATGTGCCCGAACCATTTCAAAACACCCTCTTCTGCTCTCTCAACCACGCTCTTTTTATTTCCACACATCTCTCTTACCCTTACGTTACTTACTCGATCAAACCATCTCACACCACACATTGTCCTCAAACATCTCATTTCCAGCACATCTATCCTCCTGCGCACAGCTCTATCAATAGCCCACGCCTCGCAACCATACAACATTGTTGGAACCACTATTCCTTCAAACATACCCATTTTTGCTTTCTGAGATAATGTTCTTGACTTCCACACATTCTTCAAGGCTCCCAGAATTTTCGCCCCCTCCCCCACCCTATGATCCACTTCCGCTTCCATGGTTCCATCCGCTGCCAGATCCACTCCCAGATATCTAAAACACTTCACTTCCTCAAGTTTGTCTCCATTCAAACTCACCTCCCAATTGACTTGACCCTCAACCCTACTGTACCTAATAACCTTGCTCTTATTCACATTTACTCTTAACTTTCTTCTTTCACACACTTTACCAAACTCAGTCACCAGCTTCTGCAGTTTCTCACATGAATCAGCCACCAGCGCTGTATCATCAGCGAACAACAACTGACTCACTTCCCAAGCTCTCTCATCCACAACAGACTTCATACTTGCCCCTCTTTCCAAAACTCTTGCATTCACCTCCCTAACCACCCGTTCCATAAACAAATTAAACAACCATGGAGACATCACACACCCCTGCCGCAAACCTACATTCACTGACAACCAATCACTTTCCTCTCTTCCTACACGTACACATGCCTTATATCCTCGATAAAAACTTTTCACTGCTTCTAACAACTTGCCTCCCACACCATATATTCTTAATACCTTCCACAGAGCATCTCTATCAACTCTATCATATGCCTTCTCCAGATCCATAAATGCTACATACAAATCCATTTGCTTTTCTAAGTATTTTTCACATACATTCTTCAAAGCAAACACCTGATCCACACATCCTCTACCACTTCTGAAACCACACTGCTCTTCCCCAATCTGATGCTCTGTACATGCCTTCACCCTCTCAATCAATATCCTCCCATATAATTTACCAGGAATACTCAACAAACTTATACCTCTGTAATTTGAGCACTCACTCTTATCCCCTTTGCCTTTGTACAATGGCACTATGCACGCATTCCGCCAATCCTCAGGCACCTCACCATGAGTCATACATACATTAAATAACCTTACCAACCAGTCAACAATACAGTCACCCCCTTTTTTAATAAATTCCACTGCAATACCATCCAAACCTGCTGCCTTGCCGGCTTTCATCTTCCGCAAAGCTTTTACTACCTCTTCTCTGTTTACCAAATCATTTTCCCTAACCCTCTCACTTTGCACACCACCTCGACCAAAACACCCTATATCTGCCACTCTATCATCAAACACATTCAACAAACCTTCAAAATACTCACTCCATCTCCCTCTCACATCACCACTACTTGTTATCACCTCCCCATTTCCGCCCTTCACTGAAGTTCCCATTTGCTCCCTTGTCTTACGCACTTTATTTACCTCCTTCCAGAACATCTTTTTATTCTCCCTAAAATTTAATGATACTCTCTCACCCCAACTCTCATTTGCCCTTTTTTTCACCTCTTGCACCTTTCTCTTGACCTCCTGTCTCTTTCTTTTATACATCTCCCACTCAATTTCATTTTTTCCCTGCAAAAATTGTCCAAATGCCTCTCTCTTCTCTTTCACTAATACTCTTACTTCTTCATCCCACCACTCACTACCCTTTCTAATCAACCCACCTCCCACTCTTCTCATGCCACAAGCATCTTTTGCGCAATCCATCACTGATTCCCTAAATACATCCCATTCCTCCCCCACTCCCCTTACTTCCATTGTTCTCACCTTTTTCCATTCTGTACTCAGTCTCTCCTGGTACTTCCTCACACAAGTCTCCTTCCCAAGCTCACTTACTATCACCATCCTCTTCACCCCAACATTCACTCTTCTTTTCTGAAAACCCATACAAATCTTCACCTTAGCCTCCACAAGATAATGATCAGACATCCCTCCAGTTGCACCTCTCAGCACATTAACATCCAAAAGTCTCTCTTTCGCGCGCCTGTCAATTAACACGTAATCCAATAACGCTCTCTGGCCATCTCTCCTACTAACATAAGTATACTTATGTATATCTCGCTTTTTAAACCAGGTATTCCCAATCATCAGTCCTTTTTCAGCACATAAGTCTACAAGCTCTTCACCATTTCCATTTACAACACTGAACACCCCATGTATACCAATTATTCCCTCAACTGCCACATTACTCACCTTTGCATTCAAATCACCCATCACTATAACCCGGTCTCGTGCATCAAAACCACTAACACACTCATTCAGCTGCTCCCAAAACACTTGCCTCTCATGATCTTTCTTCTCATGCCCAGGTGCATATGCACCAATAATCAACCATCTCTCTCCATCAACTTTCAGTTTTACCCATATTAATCGAGAATTTACCTTCTTACATTCTATCACATACTCCCACAACTCCTGTTTCAGGAGTATTGCTACTCCTTCCCTTGCTCTTGTCTTCTCACTAACCCCTGACTTTACTCCCAAGACATTCCCAAACCACTCTTCCCCTTTACCCTTGAGCTTCGTTTCACTCAGAGCCAAAACATCCAGGTTCCTTTCCTCAAACATACTACCTATCTCTCCTTTTTTCATATCTTGGTTACATCCACACACATTTAGGCACCCCAATCTGAGCCTTCGAGGAGGATGAGCACTCCCCGCGTGACTCCTTCTTCTGTTTCCCATTTTAGAAAGTTAAAAAAATACGAGGGGAGGATTTCTGGCCCCCCGCTCCCGTCCCCTCTAGTCGCTTTCTACGACACGCGAGGAATGCGTGGGAAGTATTCTTTCACCCCTATCCCCAGCGCTGGTGGCTGATTCATGTGAGAAACTGCAGAAGCTGGTGACTGAGTTTGGAATAGTGTGTGGAAGAAGAAAGTTAAGAGTAAATGTGAATAAGAGCAAGGTTATTAGGTACAGTAGGGTTGAGGGTCAAGTCAATTGGGAGGCGAGTTTGAATGGAGAAAAACTGGAGGAAGTGAAGTGTTTTAGATATCTGGGAGTGGATCTGGCAGCGGATGGAACCATGGAAGCGGAAGTGGATCATAGGGTGGGGGAGGGGGCGAAAATCCTGGGGGCCTTGAAGAATGTGTGGAAGTCGAGAACATTATCTCGGAAAGCAAAAATGGGTATGTTTCAAGGAATAGTGGTTCCAACAATGTTGTATGGTTGCGAGGCATGGGCTATGGATAGAGTTGTGCGCAGGAGGATGGATGTGCTGGAAATGAGATGTTTGAGGACAATGTGTGGTGTGAGGTGGTTTGATCGAGTGAGTAACGTAAGGGTAAGAGAGATGTGTGGAAATAAAAAGAGCGTGGTTGAGAGAGCAGAAGAGGGTGTGTTGAAGTGGTTTGGGCACATGGAGAGGATGAGTGAGGAAAGATTGACCAAGAGGATATATGTGTCGGAGGTGGAGGGAACAAGGAGAAGAGGGAGACCAAATTGGAGGTGGAAAGATGGAGTGAAAAAGATTTTGTATGATCGGGGCCTGAACATGCAGGAGGGTGAAAGGAGGGCAAGGAATAGAGTGAATTGGAGCGATGTGGTATACCGGGGTTGACGTGCTGTCAGTGGATTGAAGCAGGGCATGTGAAGCGTCTGGGGTAAACCATGGAAAGCTGTGTAGGCATGTATATTTGCGTGTGTGGACGTATGTATATACATGTGTATGGGGGGGGGGGGGGGGGGGGGGTTTGGGCCATTTCTTTCGTCTGTTTCCTTGCGCTACCTCACAAACGCGGGAGACAGCGACAAAGTATAATAAAAAAATAATATATATATATATATATATATATATATATATATATATATATATATATATATATATATATATACAGCGACAAAGTATAAAAAAAAAATATATATATATATATATATATATATATATATATATATATATATATATATATATATATATATATATACACATACACACACACATACATACGCCCATACACACACACACACATCTTTTTTTTTTATACTTTGTCGCTGTCTCCCGCGTTTGCGAGGTAGCGCAAGGAAACAGACGAAAGAAATGGCCCAACCCCCCCCCCCCCATACACATGTATATACATACGTCCACACACGCAAATATACATACCTACACAGCTTTCCATGGTTTACCCCAGACGCTTCACATGCCTTGATTCAATCCACTGACAGCACGTCAACCCCGGTATACCACATCGCTCCAATTCACTCTATTCCTTGCCCTCCTTTCACCCTCCTGCATGTTCAGGCCCCGATCACACAAAATCTTTTTCACTCCATCTTTCCACTTCCAATTTGGTCTCCCTCTTCTCCTCGTTCCCTCCACCTCCGACACATATATCCTCTTGGTCAATCTTTCCTCACTCATTCTCTCCATGTGCCCAAACCACTTCAAAACACCCTCTTCTGCTCTCTCAACCACGCTCTTTTTATTTCCACACATCTCTCTTACCCTTACGTTACTCACTCGATCAAACCACCTCACACCACACATTGTCCTCAAACATCTCATTTCCAGCACATCCATCCTCTTGCGCACAACTCTATCCATAGCCCACGCCTCGCAACCATACAACATTGTTGGAACCACTATTCCTTCCAACATACCCATTTTTGCTTTCCGAGATAATGTTCTCGACTTCCACACATTCTATAGTGAAAAGTTTTTATCGAGGATGTAAGGCATGTGTACGTGTAGGAAGAGAGGAAAGTGATTGGTTCTCAGTGAATGTAGGTTTGCGGCAGGGGTGTGTGATGTCTCCATGGTTGTTTAATTTGTTTATGGATGGGGTTGTAAGGGAGGTAAATGCAAGAGTCCTGGAAAGAGGGGCAAGTATGAAGTCTGTTGGGGATGAGAGAGCTTGGGAAGTGAGTCAGTTGTTGTTCGCTGATGATACAGCGCTGGTGGCTGATTCATGTGAGAAACTGCAGAAGCTGGTGACTGAGTTTGGTAAAGTGTGTGGAAGAAGAAAGTTGAGAGTAAATGTGAATAAGAGCAAGGTTATTAGGTACAGTAGGGGTGAGGGTCAAGTCAATTGGGAGGTGAGTTTGAATGGAGAAAAACTGGAGGAAGTGAAGTGTTTTAGATATCTGGGAGTGGATCTGTCAGCGGATGGAACCATGGAAGCGGAAGTGGATCATAGGGTGGGGGAGGGGGCGAAAATTTTGGGAGCCTTGAAAAATGTGTGGAAGTCGAGAACATTATCTCGGAAAGCAAAAATGGGTATGTTTGAGGGAATAGTGGTTCCAACAATGTTGTATGGTTGCGAGGCGTGGGCTATGGATAGAGATGTGCGCAGGAGGATGGATGTGCTGGAAATGAGATGTTTGAGGACAATGTGTGGTGTGAGGTGGTTTGATCGAGTAAGTAACGTAAGGGTAAGAGAGATGTGTGGAAATAAAAAGAGCGTGGTTGAGAGAGCAGAAGAGGGTGTTTTGAAATGGTTTGGGCACATGGAGAGAATGAGTGAGGAGAGATTGACCAAGAGGATATATGTGTCGGAGGTGGAGGGAACGAGGAGAAGAGGGAGACCAAATTGGAGGTGGAAAGATGGAGTGAAAAAGATTTTGTGTGATCGGGGCCTGAACATGCAGGAGGGTGAAAGGAGGGCAAGAAATAGAGTGAATTGGAGTCATGTGGTATACAGGGGTTGACGTGCTGTCAGTGGATTGAAGCAAGGCATGTGAAGCGTCTGGGGTAAACCATGGAAAGCTGTGTAGGTATGTATATTTGCGTGTGTGGACGTGTGTATGTACATGTGTATGGGGGGGGGGGGGTTGGGCCATTTCTTTCGTCTGTTTCCTTGCGCTACCTCGCAAACGCGGGAGACAGCGACAAAGTATAAAAAAAAAAAAAAAAAAAAATATATATATACATATATATATATACATATATATATATATATATATATATATATATATATATATATATATATATATATATATATATATTTTTTTTTGCATAAGACAAGGGAGCAAATGGGAACTTCAGTGAAGGGCGCAAATGGGGAGGTGATATCAAGTAGTGGTGATGTGAGAAGGAGATGGAGTGAGTATTTTGAAGGTTTGTTGAATGTGTTTGATGATAGAGTGGTAGATATAGGGTGTTTTGGTCGAGGTGGTGTGCAAAGTGAGAGGGTTAGGGAAAATGATTTGGTAAACAGAGAAGAGGTAGTAAAAGCTTTGTGGAAGATGAAAGCCGGCAAGGCAGCAGGTTTGGATGGTACTGCAGTGGAATTTATCAAAAAAGGGGGTGACTGTATTATTGACTGGTTGGTAAGGTTAATTAATGTTTGTATGACTCATGGTGAGGTGCCTGAGGATTGGCGGAATGTGTGCATAGTGCCATTGTACAAAGGCAAAGGGGATAAGAGTGAGTGCTCATATTACAGAGGTATAAGTTTGTTGAGTATTCCTGGTAAATTATATGGGAGGGTATTGATTGAGAGGGTGAAGGCATGTACAGAGAATCAGATTGGGGAAGAGTAGTGTGGTTTCAGAAGTGGTAGAGGATGTGTGGATCAGGTGTTTGCTTTGAAGAATGTATGTGAGAAATACTTAGAAAAGCAAATGGATTTGTATGTAGCATTTATGGATCTGGAGAAGGCATATGATAGAGTTGAAAGAGATGCTCTGTGGAAGGTATTAAGAATATATGGTGTGGGAGGCAAGTTGTTAGAAGCAGTGAAAAGTTTTTATCGAGGATGTAAGGCATGTGTACGTACAGGAAGAGAGGAAAGTGATTGGTTCTCAGTGAATGTAGGTTTGCGGCAGGGGTGTGTGATGTCTCCATGGTTGTTTAATTTGTTTATGGATGGGGTTGTTAGGGAGGTGAATGCAAGAGTTTTGGAAAGAGGGGCAAGTATGAAGTCTGTTGGGGATGAGACAGCTTGGGAAGTGAGTCAGTTGTTGTTCGCTGATGATACAGCGCTGGTGGCTGATTCATGTGAGAAACTGCAGAAGCTGGTGACTGAGTTTGGTAAAGTGTGTGTAAGAAGAAAGTTAAGAGTAAATGTGAATAAGAGCAAGGTTATTAGGTACAGTAGGGTTGAGGGTCAAGTCAATTGGGAGGTGAGTTTGAATGGAGAAAAACTGGAGGAAGTGAAGTGTTTTAGATATCTGGGAGTGGATCTGGCAGCGGATGGAACCATGGAAGCGGAAGTGGATCATAGGGTGGGGGAGGGGGCGAAAATCCTGGGAGCCTTGAAGAACGTGTAGAAGTCGAGAATATTATCTCGGAAAGCAAAAATGGGTATGTTTGAAGGAATAGTGATTCCAACAATGTTGTATGGTTGCGAGGCGTGGGCTATGGATAGAGTTGTGCGCAGGAGGATGGATGTGCTGGAAATGAGATGTTTGAGGACAATGTGTGGTGTGAGGTGGTTTGATCGAGTAAGTAACGTAAGGGTAAGAGAGATGTGTGGAAATAAAAAGAGCGTGGTTGAGAGAGCAGAAGAGGGTGTTTTGAAATGGTTTGGGCACATGGAGAGAATGAGTGAGGAAATATTGACCAAGAGGATATATGTGTCGGAGGTGGAGGGAACGAGGAGAAGAGGGAGACCAAATTGGAGGTGGAAAGATGGAGTGAAAAAGATTTTGTGTGATCGGGGCCTGAACATGCAGGAGGGTGAAAGGAGGGCAAGGAATAGAGTGAATTGGATCGATGTGGTATACCGGGGTTGACGTGCTGTCAGCGGATTGAATCAGGGTATGTGAAGCGTCTGGGGTAAACCATGGAAAGCTGTGTAGGTATGTATATTTGCGTGTGTGGACGTATGTATATACATGTGTATGGGGGTGGGTTGGGCCATTTCTTTCGTCTGTTTCCTTGTGCTACCTCGCAAACGCGGGAGACAGCGGCAAAAAAAAAAAAAAAAAAAAAAAAAAAAAAAAAAAAAAAAAAAAAAATGTGCATTTATGTGTATGTGCATGTGGGTGCTTGGGCGTTCTTTGTCTGTTTCTTTGCACAACCTTGCTGACGTGGGAAGCAGCGATTGAGTATAATTAATAAATAATATATATACACTTGCATGTGTGTGTGTCTGCGTGATGGGGGGTCCATGTTATGAATGGAAATGGTGAACAGTTTGTTTGCTGGAAAAACACTGGTGATTGAAAATAATTAGTTTAAAAAGAGGGATATCCACTGGTATAAGTACTTGAGTGGGAGAGATGGTTAATGGGTATTATTAGGTTACATTTATTAATAGGCACATAAATGAGGGACTTTTTGATGTAAATGTGAATGTCTGATCACTATCTTGAGAAAGTTAGAGTGAAGATTTGTAGAGGTTTTCAAAAGAAAGGAAAAACTGCAGGGAGAAAAGAGTTGTGAGAGTAAGTGGGCTTAGAAAGGGGACCTGTGTGAGGCAATACCAAGGGAGACTGAGTGTAGAATGGTAGAGGGTACGAGTAAATGAAGCAAGGGGAATGGGTGTGCAATGGGATGTATTTATGGAAGCAGTGATGGCACGAGGAAGAGATGCATGTGGCATGCAAAAGGTAGGAGGTGGACAGATTAGAAAGGGTAGTGAGTGGCGGGATGAAGTTGCTAGAAAAAGAAATGACAGGCATTTGGGTGGTATTTACAGGGAGATGTATACAAGAAAGCAGCAGAGGATATCTGGGCCATTACTCCTTATGTGTAAATAGGCCATTTATATGAGGGTTTAGGAGTGAATGAAGAATATTGATAAAAATCAAGACGCAATTAAAATTGGGTGAAATCCATATTCTTAATTGTACACAAATCATTCATTCATAGAGATATGTATAGGTGAAGTGAATGTCTGTCTGCCAAGGATATACCCCATGTAAATGGAGTTCTAGTGAAGCGAAAGAGATAGATATTACAAAGAAGAAAGCTCATAGTACTTTCACAAATAAACTTTGACTTCATAATAAATAAAATAATAGAGTGTATGTCATGGGCCTTATCAGATATTCAGCATGAAACCTCTCTTTCAGAACCAAGAAAATAAATAATCTTTCAAGT
This sequence comes from Panulirus ornatus, assembly GCF_036320965.1. Lineage (NCBI taxonomy): Eukaryota > Metazoa > Arthropoda > Malacostraca > Decapoda > Palinuridae > Panulirus > Panulirus ornatus. The sequence goes on from NC_092281.1 coordinate 28,504,049, forward strand.
CAATGAAAGGACTGGTCGAAAAAGTAACAATACTTACTCTGTTAAATGCTTGCATCAATCCCTGCTTTATGCTCTTTGGAATATTAGTGGCTAGATAATCTCGACATGTAATCATAGCCATTGCTGCAGTCAGATTTCGCACCATGTGGTGTGTTGCAGCACGCATCCGAGATTCATCTGGATCTAATGCAAAGTCCTTTTTAATGATGTGCTCAACAGTATTGATGGCGATCTTGATGCTGCGATCAATGACTGGTGCAACAATTTCTTGGACGGCCAACTCTACAGCATGGCGAACTAACTGTTTCAACTGTGCATTGGTTGCAACACCACAAACCTGCAATCAACAAAATATAAATAGTAATTCTTCTGAAACATATAACTATAAAAGTTTATGATATTTCCATGCATTAGTGGCTCCAGTTACAGACATTCATCCACCATGAATCAAGACCCTTACTACTATATGAAACGGGTTGATATGTGGGAGAAATAACAGAGGAGCAAAAAAAACATTAACAATTCTAACAAAGTGGAAAATGTACTTCATAAAAAGAGGGGAGGTAGTAAAAGCTTTGCGGAAGATGAAAGCCGGCAAGGGAGTGGGTTTGGATGGTACTGCAGTGGAATTTATTAAAAAAGGGGGTGACTGTATTGTTGACTGGTTGGTAAGGTTATTTAATGTATGTATGATTCATGGTGAGGTGCCTGAGGATTGGCAGAATGCTTGCATAGTGCCACTGTACAAAGGCAAAGGGGATAAGGGTGAGTGCTCAAATTACAGAGGAATAAGTGGTTCCAACAATGTTGTATGGTTGCGAGGCGTGGGCTATGGATAGAGTTGTGAGCAGGAGGATGGATGTGCTGGAAATGAGATGCTTGAGGACAATGTGTGGTGTGAGGTGGTTTGATCGAGTAAGTAACGTAAGGGTAAGAGAGATGTGTGGAAATAAAAAAGAGCGTGGTTGAGAGAGCAAAAGAGGGTGTTTTGAAATGGTTTGGGCACATGGAGAGAATGAGTGAGGAAAGATTGACCAAGAGGATATATGTGTCGGAGGTGGAGGGAACGAGGAGAAGAGGGAGACCAAATTGGAGGTGGAAAGATGGAGTGAAAAGGATTTTGTGTGATCGGGGCCTGAACATGCAGGAGGGTGAAAGGAGGGCAAGAAATAGAGCGAATTGGAGTGATGTGGTATACAGGGGTTGACGTGCTGTCAGTGGATTGAACCAAGGCATGTGAAGCGTCCGGGGTAAACCATGGAAAGCTGTGTAGGTATGTATATTTGCGTGTGTGGACGTGTGTATGTACATGTGTATGGGGGGGGTTGGGCCATTTCTTTCGTCTGTTTCCTTGCGCTACCTCGCAGACGCGGGAGACAGCGACAAAGTATAAAAAAAAAAAAAAAAAAAAAAAAAGTTTGTTGAGTATTCCTGGGAAATTATATGGGAGGGTATTGATTGAGAGGGTGAAGGCATGTACAGAGCATCAGATTGGGGAAGAGCAGTGTGGTTTCAGAAGTGGTAGAGGATGTGTGGATCATGTGTTTGCTTTGAAGAATGTATGTGAGAAATACTTAGAAAAGCAAATGGATTTGTATGTAACATTTATGGGTCTGGAGAATGCATATGATAAGAGTTGATAGAGATGCTCTGTGGAAGGTATTAAGAATATATGGTGCACGAGGCAAGTTGTTAGAAGCTGTGAAAAGTTTTTATCGAGGATGTAAGGCATATGTACATGTAGGAAGAGAGGAAAGTGATTGGTTCTCACTGAATGTAGGTTTGCGACAGGGGTGTGTGATGTCTCCATGGTTGTTTAATTTGTTTATGGATGGGGTTGTTAGGGAGGTGAATGCAAGAATTTTGGAAAGAGGGGCAAGTATGCAGTCTGTAGTGGATGAGAGAACTTCGGAAGCGAGTCAGTTGTTGTTCGCTGATGATACAGCACTGGTGGCTGATTCATGTGAGAAACTGCAGAAGCTGGTGACTGAGTTTGGTAAAGTGTGTGAAAGAAGAACGCTGAGAGTAACTGTGAATAAGAGCAAGGTTATTAGGTACAGTAGGGTTGAGGGTCAAGTCAATTGGGAGGTAAGTTTGAATGGAGAAAACCTGGAGGAAGTGAAGTGTTTTAGATATCTGGGAGTGGATTTGGCAGCAGATGGAACCATGGAAGTGGAAGTGAATCATAGGGTGGGGGAGGGGGCAAAAATTCTGGGAGCCTTGAAGAATGTGTGGAAGTTGAGAACATTATTTCGAAAAGCAAAAATGGGTATGTTTGAAGGAATAGTGGTTCCAACAATGTTGTATGGTTGCGAGGCGTGGGCTATGGATAGAGTTGTGTGCAGGAGGGTAGATGTGCTGGAAGTGAGATGTTTTAGGACAATATGTGGTGTGAGGTGGTTTGACCGAGTAAGTAATAATAGGGTAAGAGAGATGTGTGGTAATAAAAAGAGTGTGGTTGAGAGAGCAGAAGAGGGTGTTTTGAAATGGTTTGGTCACACGGAGAGAATGAGTGAGTAAAAGATTGACAAAAAGGATATATGTGTCAGAGGTGGAGGGAATGAGGAGAAGTGGGAGACCAAATTGGAGGTGGAAAGATGGAGTGAAAAAGATTTTGAGTGATCGAGCCCTGAACATGCAGGAGGGTGAAAGGCGTGCAAGGAATAGAGTGAATTGGAACAATGTGGTATACCGGGGTCGACATGCTGTCAGTGGATTGAACCAGGGCATGTGAAGCGTCTGGGGTAAACCATGGAAAGTTGTGTGGGGCCTGGATGTGGAAAGGGAGCTGTGGTTTCGGTGCATTATTACATGACAGCTAGAGACTGAGTGTGAACGAATGTGGCCTTTGTTGTCTTTTCCTAGCGCTACCTTGCATACATGAGGGGGGAGGGGGTTGTTATTCCATGTTTGGCGAGGTGGCGATGGGAATGAATAAAGGCAGACAGTATGAATTATGTACATGTGTATATATGTATATGTCTGTGTGTGCATATATATGTATACATTGAGATGTATAGGTATGTATATTTGCGTGTGTGGACGTGTATGTATATACATGTGTATGTGGGTGGGTTGGGCCATTCTTTCGTCTGTTTCCTTGCGCTACCTTGCTAACATGGGAGACAGCGACAAAGCAAAACAAATAAAAAATAAATAAATAAACATCTCAGGGATGGGACCCAAGTCCAAACACAAAATCCATTTATGTTTCATATAGACCTTATACACACAGCCTGAAGGTAATCTATACAATATTTCTAGTAATTCTGTTCATTAAAAAAATTTGTATAACACTGAACCATCAGAAAGCTAAGGTGTCACAACCTCAGCTGCCCATGTAGACAATCTGTGGCTGTTTGGCATCACATTCATTCCTGACCCTGAATCTACATGTGACTGACAAGCTATCACTTTTTTATACTCATTCACACACAAGTACTTAACAGTAAAAGATAGGAAATATCATTAATACAATGAAGAAAATAATGTGTTTAAGTGTGGAATTTCCACTTGTAATGCCATGTTACTACTCAATGTTTTTGGATTTTGGAGCATTTCAGATTTGGGATGCTCAACCAGAAATGAACACTTTTGACATTAAAAGTGAAAAAATTTAAAAAGCTACTCTTCAACTTTTCTAAACTCACATAAAACTTACCTGAGGTACAGAGACTGATATGTGAGGATCCAAACCCCTGAGGGATGTGATACTAATATCAGAGTAAATAAAGCGTGGCTCTGAGGCAGGTTGCTGTTGAGCTTGGATTGGTGTGGGTGTAGTGGAGGGATGTGGAGGCAGGACTGTTGGGGGTGTAGGGGTGGCACCAACAGAGGAGCTCTGAGCAGTTACAGTACTTGTATCGACAACAGCACCTGATGGCGTAACTTGTGACCAACTTGTCTTTGCTGTACAGAAAAAGAGAATAATGAATAATGTTTTATGGATAACATGAACCTACTCTGAAGTTTAAGAAACTCTTATCAGGGATATAGTAACTGAGAGTTGTGATTACAGTTTATAATGGCAATGGGGCAACCATCACAGGAATCTAAATAACTACACCACCATCAATGCTATCGTAGATGGACCTATTGAAAATCAAGGTACTGATAAAATAAGAGATGTCCTTTTCTCCAGCCGGAGGCAAGACAGGTTTGGGCAGCTTTCTACACTTTGGTTTTTCCTGACTGAGTGAGAACATTTGTAAGGGAAAATTCATTTTTATCTCATACGAGGATATGTTGTGTACGTTCCAGAAATCTTGGGAAAAAAGAAAAAAGTTACATATTGTCTGCAACATGGGATAAGTGGCTTTTCCATATATGTCTATCTATGGTCCTGTGGTAAAGCTTTTTAACCCATTTACTGTGGCTGGTGTGCAAACGTATCAATATTCTATTTTCTCACTGTAGGTATGGCACAAACTATCATAATTCTTGAACCAACTGCGTGTGCCTTGCAGTGAAACACGGCTATTAATGCTTGCTGTGGCATCCTTCACATTGTTACCACATGCCACATCCCTAATTTTTTCCATACACCAGTCAGGCTATGTAAAATGCCAAGGAAGCCAGTACAAGATCTGTAAATTACATAACAATTTGTAAAGCAGTAAAATTCTTACAATAGAGGTGAGAGCCCCTAGTAATCAATCTTGTCTGGGGGAAAAAAAAAAGGGGGGGGGGGGGCTTCCAAAATACCACACATCACACTCTGAATGTCTAAAAGTGCATCTGGCATTCTTCAGGTGCCTGGCAGTCGAACAGCAAAAACTATGGTGCACAAAACTAATTTTTCAAGATGATGAGTTGTGTAACATTTTATCCAAACATCATTTCCTCTTTATTCCTAAAAACAAAATGATGTAATTTCTCATAAATATATCTAAAAACCACTGTACACAGTGTATAATGAAATTTTAAGACTGCTACAGCAAAAGAGTTAAAATAGCAAATACCACAGACACTTTTTTTCTGTGCATTCACACAGTCACCAAACTATGTGTTAGATTTAGGACTTTTTTCTTCACTCAATCCTAATCAGGTTGATTTAGAAGAGGAATGTATGGCATACAATTGGTCAGTTCTACGGGTAGTAACCAATGCTGTCTTTCTGTACAGAGATGACACCTGTGAATGTGCTTTATCCTTACTTACAGTCTCTTTCGTATAATCTGATATTTACGTTACATAATGAAGTTCAATGCAGCATGAACATGTTCATGAAACTGATCAGTACAATACTATCAAGAGATAAACTATGGCAAGAAAATGAAATAGATAAAGAAAATATGAAAATAAGAAAGAACTGAATGGAGAGAGAGGAGAGGAGAAGAGAGGAGAGATAGAGAGACAGAGAGATGGATGACAAATGGCATGTGATGACAGTGGTTTGATGATGACAACATGTTTTAGTATTGTGCTTGTTGATGAGTATATGCATCAACTCTGCTTGAAGGTGACAAATATACACAAAACATAAAACTTCTGTAACATTAATTCATAATATGATGCAAATGTGGTACACAACCTTCATTTATTTCATTATGACATATTTGAAATGATCTGGACATAAGGAGAGCATGAGTGAGGGGACGTTAACAAAGAGGATACAAGAGTCAGAAATGGAGGAAACAAGAAGGTGTAGACTAAATTGGAGATGGAAGGATGGACAGAAAAATATAAGTTGAGTAATTGGAGCCTGGAAATGCAGGACGGTAACAGGCATGCATGGGGTACAGTGAATCGGCATAATGTGATATACAGGGGTTGATGTACTGTCAGTGGACTGAACTAAGACATGTGAAGTGGTTGGGGTAAACCATGAGGAGGTTTGTGGGGCCTGGTTGAGGAAAGGTAGCTGTTGTTTTGATGCAATACACGTGACAGGTAGAGAATGGATACGAGCAAATACGGCCTTCTTCGTCTGTTCCTGGCACTACCTCATTAACACGGGAAACAGCAATCAATACTGAAATCACATTTTGTGACCAATTTTGTTAAATGGGTAACTGAATCCCTTGTAGGTGTAAAACATGGGGGACTTTGTAAAGAGGATGTCTATCCAGGGCTTTGCATTCTGGGAGACAGTGGAAAATGTTCTCGGAAAAAGAAAAAAAGTACAAGACATTCTTGGATTTAAATAAGGCACAAAGAAAAGTTCACAAGAAACCAAGTAAGCATGCGTGCATGCATGTGTGTATGTGCGTTAGAAATCTTTTAATGAAAGCTGAGCATAAGTGAAAATAACTGATATGAGTTAGTGGTTCTAACATAAATGGTAACTGAACAAAGAGAGTGAGGTCACCAGTTATATAATGTTTTTATGGATAACGCACTCAGTAAGGGAAAAGTTGGGTAATATCTAAATACAACCACAAAATGAAGAAAAGAATGGGATTTGGTATGTCTGCTGATGGAGATCATACTATGTTGCTAGCTAAATCAGAGGAAAACCTGGAAAGAATGGTGCTTTACTTTGATGATGCATGTACAAGAAAAGATACTTAAAGAAAATGCAAATAAAAGCAATACTAAGCTGTTGAAAGGAAAAGGAAGTCAAAGGGTAATGTGTCAGCATGGCAATAAACTGTTAGTTGTGCTAACTTTTTATCTGGGAGTGAAGTTCAATAAGGATGGTAGTGGGGAAGATACTGGTGAGAGTAGATATGCAAGGGAGAAATATTACAGGTGTTCAGAAATCTCTGTTAACTGAAAAATAAATTACCGAGTTACAATTTCACCAATTTCTGATGTGTGGATGTGAAACACAAGTCCATATATACCTAGAAAAGTATAAAAGTAAGAGTAATGAACATGGCTTGCATGCACAGAGAAGCTGGAACTAAGTGTATTGATACAGAATGAAGAAAATATTCTTATAAGGGACATGGATTAAAGCCCTAAAAGGATGTCATGGGCAAAACATTTGGCATATGATAGGCTGGTCTTGATGGATCACAAGTAATAAAAGGGAAAGATGGCACACCAAAGAAGAGTTGGACAAATACAGAGAAAGGTTGCATGGGTACATGGCAAGGGCAGATAACCAGACCTGATAGTCCATAATGTTATCTGTAAGCCTAAAAAAAATAGTGGTACATACAAGACAAATCAGTTGGCATGTAAACTCACCTCTTCCTTAAAAAAAAAGAAAAAAAAAGGTAATCTTATGAGAAAGGGCGAGTGGAAGAAGTTTCCTACCAGTTTAACATTTGCTCTGCAGGTGAATTATAAAATGGAGAGACATGAAGTGATAAACATGACTTTTTTTCTTAGTGATAACTAGTTACCGGTAAAGTATTAGTCTTACCTTGATTTGAAGATATCTACAGTCTTTGCATTTACTATTCTATTTCAATGCTCAACCACTCTACATGGGCAAAATCTTTTGTCTACATTGCAATCACATTTCTTTCCTTTGATTTTCAAACTATTATTCATTGTCACCAAATCTCTCTCTAAAATATAAATAAAAAAAATTGTACATTGGAATCATTTTATGTTAAGTTGTTGAAACTATGTAGCACTATCAAAAACTCTATGAGATCTCAGAGAGAATAACTGTAGGTCCAAGTCTTTCCTCATAGGGTTTTTGGATGCTCTTTGAATTGGCTCTAGTTTTTCTTAGTCTTTGAGGAAGATTGGTGAACTAATTTGAACAGTATATTCTAAATGAGGTCTCATCAGGGTGATATGGAGGTTGAGTACTGAATTCTTTGTTTGTAGTTTGTATTTTCAGCACTGAAATCTAACATTTCATTGGCTTTATAATATGCAGCTAAGCATTGTTCCTATAGCATTTTCTATTAATAATCTAATGTTGGCATTCAAGTCTAATACTTTGCATCTGTCAATGCTAAAATCTGTCTGCAATGTTTCCATCCACTGTCAGTTTATCAAAATCCATCTGCACCTTCAGGAATTGTTCTTTGAATCAGCCACATTTCTTAATCTTATATCTTTAAATTTCTTAATTCATCAGGCAATGTAGAAGGAACTCCTGGGGTAGAAAGTAAGTAGCAAGTAAAAAGATATATATGTAAAAAAAAATATAAATATGAATATATATATATTTGGAAAGTTTTGTGGGGCCTGGACGTGGAAAGGGACATCCCCCTCCCCCCTCATGTGTGCGAGGTAGAGCTAGGAAAAGAAAACAAAGGCCCCATTCGTTCACACTCAGTCTCTAGCTGTCATGCAATAATGCCCGAAACCACAGCTCCCGGTATACCACATCGATCCAATTCATTCTATTCCTTGCCCACCTTTCACCTTCCTGCATGTTCAGGCCCCGATCACACAAAATCTTGTTCACTCCATCTTTCCACCTCCAATCTGGTCTCCCACTTCTCCTTGATCCCTCCACCTCCGACACATATATCCTCCTGGTCAATCTTTCCTCACTCATTCTCTCCATGTGCCCAAACCATTTCAAAACACCCTCTTCTGCTCTCTCAACCACGCTCTTTTTATTTCCACACATCTCTCTTACCCTTACATTACTTACTTGATCAAACCACCTCACACCACATATTGTCCTCAAACATCACATTTCCAGCACATCCACCCTCCTGTGCACAACTCTATTCATAGCCCACGCCTCGCAACCATACAACATTGTTGGAACCACTATTCCTTCAAACATACCCATTTTTGCTTTCCGAGATCATGTTCTCGACTTCCACACATTCTTCAAGGCTCCCAGGATTTTCGCTCCCTCCCCCACCCTATGATTCACTTCCGCTTCCATGGTTCCATCCGCTGCCAAATCCACTCCCAGATATCTAAAACACTTTACTTCCACCAGTTTTTCTCCATTCAAACTTACCTCCCAACTGACTTGACCCTCAACCCTACTGTACCTAATAACCTTGCTCTTATTCACATTTACTCTTAACTTTCTTCTTTCACACACTTTACCAAACTCAGTCACCACCTTCTGCAGTTTCTCACATGAATCAGCCACCAGCGCTGTATCATCAGCGAACAACAACTGACTCACTTCCCAAGCTCTCTCATCCCCAACAGACTTCATACTTGCCCCTCTTTCCAAAACTCTTGCATTCACCTCCCTAACAGCCCCATCCATAAACAAATTAAACAACCATGGAGACATCACACACCCCTGCCGCAAACCTACATTCACTGAGAACCAATCACTTTCCTCTCTTCCTATACATGTACACATGCCTTACATCCTCGATAAAAACTTTTCACTGCTTCTAACAACTTGCCTTCCACACCATATATTAATACCTTCCACAGAGCATCTCTATCAACTCAATCATATGCCTTCTCCAGATCTATTAATGCTACATACAAATCCATTTGCTTTTCTAGATCTATTAATGCTACATACAAATCCATTTGCTTTTCTAAGTATTTCTCACATACATTCTTCAAAGTAAACACCTGATCCACACATCCTCTTCCACTTCTGAAACCACACTGCTCTTCCCCAATCTGATGCTCTGTACATGCCTTCACCCTCTCAATCAATACCCTCCCATATAATTTACCAGGAATACTCAACAAACTTATACCTCTGTAATTTGAGCACTCACTCTTATCCCCTTTGCCTTTGTACAACGGCACTATGCACGCATGTATATATCTGTGTATGGATACATATGTATATGTTGAAATGTATAGGTATGTATATGTGCATGTGTGGACATGTATGCTTATACATGATTATATGGGTGGGTTGGGCCATTCTTTCGTCTGTTTCCTTGTGCTACCTCGCTAACACAGGTTACAGTGACAAAGTATAATAATAATAATAATAATAATAATAATAATAATAATAATAATAATAATTATAATAACAATAATAATAATAATAATAATTTTTTTTTTTTTGCTTTGTCGCTGCCTCCCGCGTTTGCGAGGAAGCGCAAGGAAACAGACGAAAGAAATGGCCCAACCCACCCCCATACACATGTATATACATACATCCACACACGCAAATATACATACCTACACAGCTTTCCATGGTTTACCCCAGATGCTTCACATGCCCTGATTCAATCCACTGACAGCACGTCAACCCCGGTATACCACATCGATCCAATTCACTCTATTCCTTGCCCTCCTTTCACCCTCCTGCATGTTCAGGCACCGATCACACAAAATCTTTTTCACTCCATCTTTCCACCTCCAATTTGGTCTCCCACTTCTCCTCGTTCCCTCAACCTCCGACACATATATCCTCTTGGTCAATCTTTCCTCACTCATTCTCTCCATGTGCCCAAACCATTTCAAAACACCCTCTTCTGCTCTCTCAACCACGCTCTTTTTATTTCCACACATCTCTCTTACCCTTACGTTACTTACTCGATCAAACCAACTCACACCACACATTGTCCTCAAACATCTCATTTCCAGCACATCCATCCTCCTGCGCACAACTCTATCCATAGCCCACGCCTCGCAACCATACAACATTGTTGGAACCACTATTCCTTCAAACATACCCATTTTTGCTTTCCGAGATCATGTTCTCGACTTCCACACATTCTTCAAGGCTCCCAGAATTTTCGCCCCCTCCCCCACCCTATGATCCACTTCCGCTTCCATGGTTTCATCCGCTGCCAAATCCACTCCCAGATATCTAAAACACTTTACTTCCTCCAGTTTTTCTCCATTCAAACTCACCTCCCAATTGACTTGACCCTCAACCCTACTGTACCTAATAACCTTGCTCTTATTCACATTTACTCTTAACTTTCTTCTTTCACACACTTTACCAAACTCAGTCACCACCTTCTGCAGTTTCTCACATGAATCAGCCACCAGCGCTGTATCATCAGCGAACAACAACTGACTCACTTCCCAAGCTCTCTCATCCCCAACAGACTTCATACTTGCCCCTCTTTCCAAAACTCCTGCATTTACCTCCCTAACAACCCCATCCATAAACAAATTAAACAACCATGGAGACATCACACACCCCTGCCGCAAACCTACATTCACTGAGAACCAATCACTTTCCTCTCTTCCTACACGTACACATGCCTTACATCCTCGATAAAAACTTTTCACTTCTTCTAACAACTTGCCTCCCACACCATATATTCTTAATACCATCCACAGAGCATCTCTATCAACTCAATCATATGCCTTCTCCAGATCCATAAATGCTACATACAAATCCATTTGCTTTTCTAAGTATTTCTCACATACATTCTTCAAAGCAAACACCTGATCCACACATACTCTACCACTTCTGAAACCACACTGCTCTTCCCCAATCTGATGCTCTGTACATGCCTTCACCCTCTCAATCAATACCCTCCCATATAATTCACCAGGAATACTCAACAAACTTATACCTCTGTAATTTGAGCACTCACTCTTATCCCCTTTGCCTCTGTACAATGGCACTATGCACGCATTCCGCCAATCCTCAGGCACCTCACCAAGAGTCATACATACATTAAATAACCTTACCAACCAGTCAATAATAGTCACCCCCTTTTTTAATAAATTCCACTGCAATACCATCCAAACCTGCTGCCTTGCCAGCTTTCATCTTCCCTGGGGATAGGGGATTGAGAATACTTCCCACGTATTCCCTGCGTGTCGTAGAAGGCGACTAAAAGGGGAGGGAGCGGGGGGCTGGAAATCCTCCCCTCTCGTTTTTTTTCTTTTTTTTTTTAATTTTCCAAAAGAAGGAACAGAGGGGGCCAAGTGAGGATATTCCAAAAAAGGCCCAGTCCTCTGTTCCTAATGCTACCTCGCTAACGCGGGAAATGGCGAATAGTTTAAAAGAAAAGAAAAAAGCAAAGTAGTACGATGAACAGGAGAAAGGCCGCATTCATTCACATCCATTTTCTCGCTGTCATGTCTAATGCACCGATACTACATATCTATCCACAATCAGGCCCCACAGACCCTTCCATGGTTTCCCCCAACCACTTCACATGTTCTGGTTCAGTCCATTAAAACATGTTGACCCTTGTATATCACATTGTTCTAATTCACTCTACCCTTTACATGCATTTTACCCTCCTGCATGTTCAGGCTTCCATCACTCAAAATCTTTTTCATTCCATCCTTCCATTTCTAATTCGGTCACCCCCATCTTCTTATTCCTTCCACTTCTGAAAGGAATATCTTCTAAGTCAACCTCTCCTTGTTCATTCTCTCTGTATGTCCAAAACTTTCCAGCATGCTCTCTTCTGCTCTCTCAACCACACTCTTATCATTACCAAGCCTCTCTCCTATTTTATACTAACATGACTGAACTGCCTCATACCACACAGTCCTAAAACACATCATTTCATACATATCCACCCTCCTCAACACTTCCTCATCTATAGCCTACATCTAACATCCATATAACATTGTTGGAACTACTATACCTTCAAACATATCTATTTTCATCTTCCCAGATAATGACCTCTCTTTCCACACATTCTTCAATGCTTGCAGAACCTTTGCACCCTTACCTAAACTTGGACTCACTTTTGCTTTCATGGTTCCATTTACCATGTCTGCTTACAAATATCTAAAACAATTCACTTCTTCAAGTTTCTCCTAATTCAAATTCACACTCCAATTAACCTGTACCTCTACCTTGCTCAATTACTTTGCTTCTATATAACATTAAATTTCAACTTCCTCCTGTAACACACTCTCCCAAGCTCAGTCATCATCATCTGTAATTTTTTACTTGAATCTGCCACCAGTGCTGTGTCATCAGCAAACAACAACTGGCTCACTACAACCCACCCATACACATATTAAACAGCCATGGTGACATCACACACTCACTGCAGAACAGCCTTTACTTAGAATCATTCACTCTCCTCTCTTCCAACTCATACATATGCCTTAAACCCTTGATAAAAATTTCTCACTGCTTCTAGCAGCTTTCCTCCCACATCATATATCTTCATTACCTTCCACAAGGCATCTCACACCATATGCTTTCTGCAGATACATAAACGTCATGTACAAATCTTTCTGTTTCTCTAAGTATTTCTCCCACACATTCTTTAAAGCAAACACCTGCTCAACACATCCTCTAACTTTTGTGAAACCACACTACTCCTCCCCAATCTGCCACTCTGTACATGCCCTTACCCTCTCAATTACTATTCTCCCATATAACTTAGCAGGTACACTCAACAAACTTATAATTCTGTAGAGTGAGAATTCACCTTTATCCCCCTTGTTTTATACAATGTTGTGCTCTCAGATCTGGGTAGTTTAGTTATACGTAACAACTAGGCAGAGTCAGGCATATATTGCTATGACCTATCATCTCTCCCAGTCTTACCTCAGAACTTGTCCTCTTGCCTTACATTGCTGTTTTGCATAACTCTTTCTTCTATAGATGTTACTTTGTGTTTTCCTGAGATCTGGCTGTCTGTGTACCCATGCCATTAGCTAGACGACATAACATTTAGTAAGATACTGCATTACCTGATTACTATGCAGCTGTTGGCAGCTCAAATGTGGGCTATTGAGACACTTGTTTTGTTCTTTACACTGCAAAGCTTTGTACCCCCAACCCTCATTTTTTTTAACTACTAAAATGTAATCCTTTTTAGAAGTAAGATTTTCCACTTTCACTAAAATTTGGAAAAGCTTGGAATATTTTTCCTTCTCTTACTTCTACCATTTATTTCTGCAACACTGTAATGGCATAAATAAATGGTATAAGGAAAAACAATTAAATTTTCTTAGTTTTGGTGAAAGTGGAAAATTTCCCCTTTAAAAACATTTTAGTTGGTAGGAAAGACATGAAGGGGTGGGGAGTTACAAAGCTCTGCAGCGCAGGGAAAGAAAAAAGTGTCACAATGGCCCACCTTTGAGCTGTAAAAAGCCAAACAGTAATCAGGTAATGCAGTATCTTACAAAGCATTTCATGGGCTAGCTACTGGTATGGGTACACAGGCAGCCACTTCTCAGGAAAAGAAACTGAAGTAATATCTACAGAAGAAAGAATACAACGTGAAACTGCAGTATAAGGAAAGTAGGTCAAGTTCTGAGGTCAGACAGGGAGAGATGATAGGCTGGATCATTCTGGACTTTGTCAAGCAGGTATGTATAAATTAACTGCCCTAGACATGAAAGCAGCAGTCCACACATGGATGTACCAATCTCTTGTACAACTGAAGCGACTATGCCAAAGGAAAGAATTCATAGCTTTTGGACTTGAAACTCTTAAAGGCAGATTTAGCTAATGTGGGTTGTCCAAGATACAATAAATGTTACAAATGTTTACTGTGCTGAATACTGGACTTCAAGACCAATCAAAAGAAAATGAAAAGTTGTTAGGGATTTTAGAAAGAGGGATCAACAGATTTACTGGCATCAAACTCAACCAGTTTAGAGATCAAATATCCTGACAATATCTATGCCATCTCAAAGCAATTACATTATGCATTCTACCAATAAAAGGCAAAGCTAAATGTTGACATCATGCAATAATGCAAAACAATGAGAAAAGGTTCAACTTCAAACAAGCAGCTACCTCTACCTTAACATCTTGTGACTCTGGTATACCACTGCAGTTCAGGAAAAGTCCATGTCCAAAATGTCAATGCAAAGCAAACATGCCTGTGCAGTTACACATATGGTGGGTGGAATTTATCTATGAAGCCTGGCAATTAGTCTCTAAAATCAACAACAACAAAAGTAAGAAAAAAACATGCTAACATCAAGAGGTAATCTGGTCATTAATAAGTAAAGTACAACACACTTTACACCACAAAGGAATAATATCATGGTTACAAAATTTGTTTTGTGCTTAATCAATACATCATCCGAATTTACTGAAAACCCACAAAATATATCAGATCACCTACATAATGCATTATGACACATACTCAGTTCCAAATCAAATCAAAAGTGCATAAAACATTCCAATAAAACTCATCACGGTATTGATCAATCTAAAATGTTTACAAATCTGAAGAGTTAGAAATAAAAAAAGTTGTTCTAGGTGCAATTCACAAACCTTATGAACAAGAAAAAAGTGCAAATAAGCAACCACTCTTACCTCAAATAACAATGAAGCTTACCTGGAAGTTTATTACGCAATACATTGTTCTAATCAAAAGCAAAAAATAAACTTACAAACTAAATACCAGTATGATGCTTATCTCTTTCAGGGACTTATGAGTAACCTAATCATGCTTTAAATAATAGCCAAACCTACTTTTAGTTCATATTAAAATTAAAGTTTCTGGTCCTTTGTATATTCTCATGTTGAATCTAGAAGACACAGAGAACCAATTCACATGAAAAAATAAAAGAAAAAATTTAACCAATACTTCAGGGGACAGGGGAGAAAAAAATACTACCCACCTATCTCCTGTGGACCGTAGAAGGTGACTAACTTGGGTGGAAAATGGTCCCCACCTGCATTATCACTTTCTGAAAGTAGGAACAATAGTAGGAGCAAAGCGAGGACTTTTCCTCGAAGGCTCAGTTCCTGGTGTTACCTCACTAAAGTGGGAAAGGCAAGCAAGTATGAGGGAGGAAAAAATCAATATATCATCTAATATTTACATACTTGCTACTTTTCTGCTGACATGACTTCTGAAAATTACATAACAGTGCAAAAGACACTAATCCTCCTTCCTAATATTAACAATTACCAAATAATCTTCTTCTGATGACTTAAATTATATTGTCATATTCTAAAAACAGTTTTTCTCACTTCTCTCATAAGACTCTAAAGCAATATAAAATGAGGACAAAAATATAATACTCATCCAGTGTTTATTTTCTGTTTATGAACTTTCATATATACATATATATATATATATATATATATATTTTTTTTTTTTTTTTTTTTTTTATACTTTGTCGCTGTCTCCCGCGTTTGCGAGGTAGCGCAAGGAAACAGACGAAAGAAATGGCCCAACCCCCCCCCCCCCCATACACATGTACATATACACGTCCACACACGCAAATATACATACCTACACAGCTTTCCATGGTTTACCCCAGACGCTTCACATGCCTTGCTTCAATCCACTGACAGCACGTCAACCCCTGTATACCACATGACTCCAATTCACTCTATTTCTTGCCCTCCTTTCACCCTCCTGCATGTTCAGGCCCCGATCACACAAAATCTTTTTCACTCCATCTTTCCACCTCCAATTTGGTCTCCCTCTTCTCCTCGTTCCCTCCACCTCCGACACATATATCCTCTTGATCAATCTCTCCTCACTCATTCTCTCCATGTGCCCAAACCATTTCAAAACACCCTCTTCTGCTCTCTCAACCACGCTCTTTTTATTTCCACACATCTCTCTTACCCTTACGTTACTTACTCGATCAAACCACCTCACACCACACATTGTCCTCAAACATCTCATTTCCAGCACATCCATCCTCCTGCGCACATCTCTATCCATAGCCCACGCCTCGCAACCATACAACATTGTTGGAACCACTATTCCCTCAAACATACCCATTTTTGCTTTCCGAGATAATGTTCTCGACTTCCACACATTTTTCAAGGCTCCCAAAATTTTCGCCCCCTCCCCCACCCTATGATCCACTTCCACTTCCATGGTTCCATCCGCTGACAGATCCACTCCCAGATATCTAAAACACTTCACTTCCTCCAGTTTTTCTCCATTCAAACTCACCTCCCAATTGACTTGACCCTCACCCCTACTGTACCTAATAACCTTGCTCTTATTCACATTTACTCTCAACTTTCTTCTTCCACACACTTTACCAAACTCAGTCACCAGCTTCTGCAGTTTCTCACATGAATCAGCCACCAGCGCTGTATCATCAGCGAACAACAACTGACTCACTTCCCAAGCTCTCTCATCCCCAACAGACTTCATACTTGCCCCTCTTTCCAAGACTCTTGCATTTACCTCCCTTACAACCCCATCCATAAACAAATTAAACAACCATGGAGACATCACACACCCCTGCCGCAAACCTACATTCACTGAGAACCAATCACTTTCCTCTCTTCCTACACGTACACATGCCTTACATCCTCGATAAAAACTTTTCACTGCTTCTAACAACTTGCCTCCCACACCATATATTCTTAATACCTTCCACAGAGCATCTCTATCAACTCTATCATATGCCTTCTCCAGATCCATAAATGCTACATACAAATCCATTTGCTTTTCTAAGTATTTCTCACATACATTCTTCAAAGCAAACACCTGATCCACACATCCTCTACCACTTCTGAAACCGCACTGTTCTTCCCCAATCTGATGCTCTGTACATGCCTTCACCCTCTCAATCAATACCCTCCCATATAATTTAATAGGAATACTCAACAAACTTATACCTCTGTAATTTGAGCACTCACTCTTATCCCCTTTGCCTTTGTACAATGGCACTATGCACGCATTCCTCCAATCCTCAGGCACCTCACAATGAGTCATACATACATTAAATAACCTTACCAACCAGTCAATAATACAGTCACCCCCTTTTTTAATAAATTCCACTGCAATACCATCCAAACCTGCTGCCTTGCCGGCTTTCATCTTCCGCAAAGCTTTTACTACCTCTTCTCTGTTTACCAAATCATTTTCCCTAACCCTCTCACTTTGCACACCACTTCGACCAAAACACCCTATATCTGCCACTCTATCATCAAACACATTCAACAAACCTTCAAAATACTCACTCCATCTCCTTCTCACATCACCACTACTTGTTATCACCTCCCCATTTGCGCCCTTCACTGAAGTTCCCATTTGCTCCCTTGTCTTACGCACTTTATTTACCTCCTTCCAGAACATCTTTTTATTCTCCCTAAAATTTAATGATACTCTCTCACCCCAACTCTCATTTGCCCTCTTTTTCACCTCTTGCACCTTTCTCTTGACCTCCTGTCTCTTTCTTTTAAACATCTCCCACTCAATTGCATTTTTTCCCTGCAAAAATCGTCTAAATGCCTCTCTCTTCTCTTTCACTAATAATCTTACTTCTTCATCCCACCACTCACTACCCTTTCTAATCAACCCACCTCCCACTCTTCTCATGCCACAAGCATCTTTTGCGCAATCCATCACTGATTCCCTAAATACATCCCATTCCTCCCCCACTCCCCTTACTTCCACTGTTCTCACCTTTTTCCATTCTGTACTCAGTCTCTCCTGGTACTTCCTCACACAAGTCTCCTTCCCAAGCTCACTTACTCTCACCACCCTCTTCACCCCAACATTCACTCTTCTTTTCTGAAAACCCATACAAATCTTCACCTTTGCCTCCACAAGATAATGATCAGACATCCCTCCAGTTGCACCTCTCAGCACATTAACATCCAAAGTCTCTCTTTCGCGCGCCTGTCAATTAACATGTAATCCAATAACGCTCTCTGGCCATCTCTCCTACTTACATACGTATACTTATGTATATCTCGCTTTTTAAACCAGGTATTCCCAATTACCAGTCCTTTTTCAGCACATAAATCTACAAGCTCTTCACCATTTCCATTTACAACCCTGAACACCCTATGTATATCAATTATTCCCTCAACTGCCACATTACTCACCTTTGCATTCAAATCACCCATCACTATAACCTGGTCTCGTGCATCAAAACCACTAACACACTCATTCAGCTGCTCCCAAAACACTTGCCTCTCATGATATATATATATACTTTTTTTTTTTTTTTTGCTTTGTCGCTGTCTCCCGTGTTTGCAAGGTAGCGCAAGGAAACAGACGAAAGAAATGGCCCAACCCACCCCCATACACATGTATATACATACGTCCATACACGCAAATATACATACCTACACAGCTTTCCATGGTTTACCCTAGACGCTTCACATACCCTGATTCAATCCACTGACAGCACGTCAACCCCGGTATACCACATCGATCCAATTCACTCTATTCCTTGCCCTCCTTTCGCCCTCCTGCATGTTCAGGCCCCGATCACACGAAATCTTTTTCACTCCATCTTTCCACCTCCAATTTGGTCTCCCTCTTCTCCTCGTTCCCTCAACCTCCGACACATATATCCTCTTGGTCAATCTTTCCTCACTCATCCTCTCCATGTGCCCAAACCATTTCAAAACACCCTCTTCTGCTCTCTCAACCACGCTCTTTTTATTTCCACACATCTCTCTTACCCTTACGTTACTTACTTGATCAAACCACCTCACACCACACATTGTCCTCAAACATCTCATTTCCAGCACATCCATCCTCCTGCGCACAACTCTATCCATAGCCCACGCCTCGCAACCATACAACATTGTTGGAACCACTATTCCTTCAAACATACCCATTTTTGCTTTCCGAGATAATGTTCTCGACTTCCACACATTCTTCAAGGCTCCCAGGATTTTCGCCCCCTCCCCTACCCTATGATCCACTTTCGCTTCCATGGTTCCATCCGCTGCCAGATCCACTCCCACATATCTAAAACACTTTACTTCCTCCAGTTTTTCTCCATTCAAACTTACCTCCCAATTGACTTGACCCTCAACCCTACTGTACCTAATTACCTTGCTCTTATTCACATTTACTCTTAACTTTCTTCTCTCACACACCTTACCAAACTCGGTCACCAGCTTCTGCAGTTTCTCACATGAATCAGCCACCAGCGCTGTATCATCAGCGGACAACAACTGACTCACTTCCCAAGCTCTCTCATCCCCAACAGACTTCATACTTGCCCCTCTTTCCAAAACTCTTGCATTCACCTCCCTAACAACCCCATCCATAAACAAATTAAACAACCATGGAGACATCGCACACCCCTGCCACAAACGTACATTCACTGAGAACCAATCACTTTCCTCTCTTCATACACGTACACATGCCTTACATCCTCGATAAAAACTTTTCACTGCTTCTAACAACTTGCCTCCCACACCATATATTCTTAATACCTTCCACAGAGCATCTCTATCAACTTTATCATATGCCTTCTCCAGATCCATAAATGCTACATACAAATCCATTTATATATTTTTTTTTTCATACTATTCGCCATTTCCCACGTTAGCGAGGTAGCGTTAAGAACAGAGGACTGGGCCTTAGAGGGAATATTCTCACCTGACCCCCTTCTCTATTCATTCTTTGGAAAATTAAAAAAAAAGAAACGAGAGGGGAGGATTTCCAGCCACCTGCTCCCTCCCCTTTTAGTCGCCTTCAACGACACGCAGGGAATACATGGGAAAGTATTCTTTCTCCCCTTTCCCCAGGGATATATATATATATATATATATATATATATATATATATATATATATATATATATATATATATATATATATATCCCTGGGGATAGGGGATTAAGAATACTTCCCACGTATTCCCTGCGTGTCGTAGAAGGCGACTAGAAGGGGTGGGAGCGGGGGGCTGGAAATCCTCCCCTCTCGTTTTTTTTTTAATTTTCCAAAAGACGGAACAGAGAAGGGGGCCAGGTGAGGGTATTCCCTCAAAGGCCCAGTCCTCTGTTCTTAATGCTACCTCGCTAACGCGGGAAATGGCGAATAGTTTAAAAGAAAAGAAAATATATATATATATATATATATATATATATATATATATATATATATATATATATATATATATATATATATTTTTTTTTATTATACTTTGTCGCTGTCTCCCGCATTTGCAAGGTAGCGCAAGGAAACAGACGAAAGAAATGGCCCAACCCCCCCCCCCATACACATGTATATACATACGTCCACACACGCAAATATACATACCTACACAGCTTTCCATGGTTTACCCCAGATGCTTCACATGCCTTGCTTCAATCCACTGACAGCACGTCAACCCCGGTATACCACATCGCTCCAATTCACTCTATTCCTTGCCCTCCTTTCACCCTCCTGCATGTTCAGGCCCCGATCACACAAAATGTTTTTCACTCCATCTTTCCACCTCCAATTTGGTCTCCCTCTTCTCCTCGTTCCCTCCACCTCCGACATATATATCCTCTTGGTCAATCTTTCCTTACTCATTCTCTCCATGTGACCAAACCATTTCAAAACACCCTCTTCTGCTCTCTCAACCACGCTCTTTCTATTTCCACACATCTCTCTTACCCTTACGTTACTTACTCGATCAAACCACCTCACACCACACACTGTCCTCAAACATCTCATTTCCAGCACATCCATCCTCCTGCGCACAACTCTATCCATAGTCCACGCCTCGCAACCATACAACATTGTTGGAACCACTATTCCTGCAAACATACCCATTTTTGCTTTCCAAGATAATGTTCTCGACTTCCACACATTCTTCAAGGCTCCCAGAATTTTCGCCCCCTCCCCCACCCTATGATCCACTTCCGCTTCCATGGTTCCATCCGCTGCCAGATCCACTCCCAGATATCTAAAACACTCCACTTCCTCCAGTTTTTCTCCATTCAAACTCACCTCCCAATTGAATTGACCCTCAACCCTACTGTACCTAATAACCTTGCTCTTATATATATATATATATATGGGAGTGGGGAGCTGGAGATCCTCCCTTCTCGTTTTTTTTTTTTCCCCAAAAAAGAAGGAACAGAGAAGGGGGCCAGTTGAGGATATTCCCTGAAAGGTCCAGTCCTCTGTTCTCAACGCTACCTCGCTAACGCAGGAAATGGCGAATAGTATAAAATATATATATATATATATATATATATATATATATATATATATATATATATATATATATATATATGCAAAGTGAGAGGGTTAGGGAAAATGATTTGCAGAAGATGAAAGCCGGCAAGGCAGCAGGTTTGGATGGTATTGCAGTGGAATTTATTAAAAAAGGGGGTGACTGTATTGTTGACTGGTTGGTAAGGTTATTTAATGTATGTATGACTCATGGTGAGGTGCCTGAGGATTGGCAGAATGCGTGCATAGTGCCATTGTACAAAGGCAAAGGGGATAAGAGTGAGTGCTCAAATTACAGAGGTATAAGTTTGTTGAGTATTCCTGGTAAATTATATGGGAGGGTATTGATTGAGAGGGTGAAGGCATGTACATAGCATCAGATTGGGGAAGAGCAGTGTGGTTTCAGAAGTGGTAGAGGATGTGTGGATCAGGTGTTTGCTTTGAAGAATGTATGTGAGAAATACTTAGAAAAGCAAATGGATTTGTATGTAGCATTTATGGATCTGGAGAAGGCATATGATAGAGTTGATAGAGATGCTCTGTGGAAGGTATTAAGAATATATGGTGTGGGAGGAAAGTTGTTAGAAGCAGTGAAAAGTTTTTATCGAGGATGTAAGGCATGTGTACGTGTAGGAAGAGAGGAAAGTGATTGGTTCTCAGTGAATGTAGGTTTGCAGCAGGGGTGTGTGATGTCTCCATGGTTGTTTAATTTGTTTATGGATGGGGTTGTTAGGGAGGTGAATGCAAGAGTTTTGGAAAGAGGGGCAAGTATGAAGTCTGTTGGGGATGAGACAGCTTGGGAAGTGAGTCAGTTGTTGTTCGCTGATGATACAGCGCTGGTGGCTGATTCATGTGAGAAACTGCAGAAGCTGGTGACTGAGTTTGGAAAAGTGTGTGGAAGAAGAAAGTTAAGAGTAAATGTGAATAAGAGCAAGGTTATTAGGTACAGTAGGGTTGAGGGTCAAGTCAATTGGGAGGTGAGTTTGAATGGAGAAAAACTGGAGGAAGTGAAGTGTTTTAGATATCTGGGAGTGGATCTGGCAGCGGATGGAACCATGGAAGCGGAAGTGGATCATAGGGTGGGGGAGGGGGCGAAAATCCTGGGGGCCTTGAAAAATGTGTGGAAGTCGAGAACATTATCTCGGAAAGCAAAAATGGGTATGTTTGAAGGAATAGTGGTTCCAACAATGTTGTATGGTTGCGAGGCGTGGGCTATGGATAGAGTTGTGCGCAGGAGGATGGATGTGCTGGAAATGAGATGTTTGAGGACAATGTGTGGTGTGAGGTGGTTTGATCGAGTGAGTAACGTAAGGGTAAGGGAGATGTGTGGAAATAAAAAGAGCGTGGTTGAGAGAGCAGAAGAGGGTGTTTTGAAATGGTTTGGGCACATGGAGAGAATGAGTGAGGAAAGATTGACCAAGAGGATATATGTGTCGGAGGTGGAGGGAACGAGGAGAAGAGGGAGACCAAATTGGAGGTGGAAAGATGGAGTGAAAAAGATTTTGTGTGATCGGGGCCTGAACATGCAGGAGGGTGAAAGGAGGGCAAGGAATAGAGTGAATTGGAGCGATGTGGTTAACCGGGGTTGACGTGTTGTCAGTGGATTGAAGCAGGGCATGTGAAGCGTCTGGGGTAAACCATGGAAAGCTGTGTAGGTATGTATATTGGCGTGTGTGGACGTATGTATATACATGTGTATGGGGGGGGGGGGTTGGGCCATTTCTTTCGTCTGTTTCCTTGCGCTACCTCGCAAACGCGGGAGACAGCGACAAAGCTCAGATTCAAAATTCTTAAAAGAACATGTAATAAGCTGGTATAAAACAAACTCCTAAATATATGAATAGGCTGGTATAAAATAAACTCCTGGAATGAGTAAAAAAAAAAAAAAAAAAAAAAAAAAAAAAAAAAAAAAAAATCAGGATAATCAACCACAAACATTCATCAAATACAATTTGGAACAATTATCTTCCCAAAACAAAACCACCTGAATATACTTAGGACTTAGTCCTTTGCAACAATACTTGACCATTCTCACCTAAAACTCCACGACTAACCATCTACCATATGCAGAAATATAAACCTTACTCTTGCTATGCACTTCAGCAATCTACATTCACAGATTTCCCTGCCCCTAACAAACACAACAATCAAATGTCCCAACAAGTATTAAACTAATGCCCTTCCAACTCAATGACCAAACAAGCATTAAACAACTACCCTCCCAGCTCATTCTTAAAAAGCACATCCATCTGAACCCACACTCCCCAGACAAACACAAGTAACACTTCCCCATTTTACACTCTAGACATCACCGATCTCTACAATACTAAAGACACAATCATCACATCCGAGGACCCTTCAAGCCAACCTATAATGCAACAAACAATGAATATAACAAAAAAAAATATCATAAAGATGCCCCACACTCTCTTTACATGTATGAAAAGAAATGTCAATATACTTTATGAATTCTAGTTCCATTAAATGAAGTGATCGGCATCCTGAGCACTGTGAAGAGACTCCTTGGGGTGGAAATAAAGCAAGTACAGTGTGTGTGTGTACAATATATATATATATATTTTTATTATTATCATTTTGCTTTGTCGCTGTCTCCCGCGTTTGCGAGGTAGCGCAAGGGAACAGACGAAAGAAATGGCCCAACCCACCCCAATACACATGTATATACATACACGTCCATACACGCAAATATACATACCCATACATCTCAATGTACACATATATATACACACACAGACACATACATATATACACATGCACACAATTCACACTGTCTGCCTTTATTCATTCCCATCGCTACCTCGCCACACATGGAATAACATCCCCCTCTCTCCTCATGTGTGCGAGGTAGCGTTAGGAAAGACAACAAAGACCCCATTCGTTCACACTCAGTCTCTAGCTGTCATGCAATAATGCCCGAAACCACAGCTCCCCCTCCACATCCAGGCCCCACAGAACTTTCCATGGTTTACCCCAGACGCTTCACATGCCCTGATTCAATCCATTGACAGCATGTCGACCCCGGTATACCACATCGATCCAATTCACTCTATTCCTTGCACGCCTTTCACCCTCCTGCATGTTCAGGCCCCGATCACTCAAAATCTTTTTCACTCCATCTTTCCCCCTCCAATTTGGTCTCCCACTTCTCCTCGTTCCCTCTACCTCCGACACATATATCCTCTTGGTCAATCTTTCCTCACTCATTCTCTCCATGTGCCCAAACCATTTCAAAACACCCTCTTCTGCTCTCTCAACCACGCTCTTTTTATTTCCACATATCTCTCTTACCCTTACATTACTCACTCGATCAAACCACCTCACACCACATATTGTCCTCAAACATCTCATTTCCAGCACATCCACCCTCCTGCATACAACTCTATTCAAAGCCCACGCCTCCCAACCATACAACATTGTTGGAACCACTATTCCTTCAAACATATCAATTTTTGCTTTCGGAGATAATGTTCTCGACTTCCACACACTCTTCAAGGCTCCCAGGATTTTCGCCCCCTCCCCCACCCTATGATTCATTTTTTTTATTTATTTTTCTTTGTTGCTGTCTCCCACATTTGCGAGGTAGCGCAAGGAAACAGACGAAAGAATGGCCGAACACACCCACATACACATGTATATACATACACGTCCACAAACGCAAATATACATACCTATCCATCTCAACGTATACATATACATACACACACAGACATATACATATATACACATGTACATAATTCATACTGTCTGCCTTTATTCATTCCCATCGCCACCCCGCCACACATGAATTAACAACCCCCTCCCACTCATGTGTGCGAGCTAGCGCTAGGAAAAGACAACAAAGGCCACATTCATTCACACTCAGTCTCTAGCTGTCATGTAATAATGCACTGAAACCACAGCTCCCTTTCCACATCCAGGCCCCACAGAACTTTCCATGGTTTACCCCAGACGCTTCACATGCCCTGGTTTAATCCACTGACAGCACATTGACCCTGGTTTACCACATTGTTCCAATTCACTCTATTCCTTGCACGCCTTTCACCCTCCTGGATGTCCAGGCCTCGATCACTCAAAATCTTTATCACTCCATCTGTCCACCGACCAATTTTTTCTCCCCCTTCTCCTTGTTCCCTCCACCTCTGACATATATCCTCTTGGTCAATCTTTCCTCACTCATTCTCTCCATGTGCCCAAACCATTTCAAAACACCCTCTTCTGCTCTCTCAACCACGCTCATTTTATTACCACACATCTCTCTTATCCTATTATTACTTACTTGATCCAACTACCTCATACCACATATTGTCCTCAAACATCTCATTTCCAGCACATCCACCCTCCTCCACACAACTCTATCCATTGCCCAAGCCACGCAACCATATAACATTGTTGGAACCACTATGCCATCAAACATACCCATTTTTGCTTTCCAAGATGATGCTTTCGACTTCCGCACATTCTTCAACTCACCCAGAACTTTCGTCTCCTCCCCGACCCTATGATTCACTTCTGCTTCCATCCGCTGCCAGATCCACTCCTAGATATCTAAAACACTTCACTTCCTCCAGTTTTTCTCCATTCAAACTTACCTCCCAGTTGAATTGACCCTCAACCCTAATGTACCTAATAACCTTGCTCTTATTCACATTTACTCTCAACTTTCTTCTTTCAAACACTTTACCAAACTCAGTCACCAGCTTCTGCAGTTTCTGCAAGTATGCAGTCTGTTGTGGATGAGAGAGCTTGTGGCTGATTCATATCAGCCACAAGCTCTCTCATCCACAACAGACTGCATACTTGCCCCTCTTTCCAAAACTCTTGCATTCACCTCCCTAACAACCCCATCCATAAACAAATTAAACAACCATGGAGACATCACACACCCCTGCCGCAAACCTATATTCACTGAGAACCAATCACTTTCCTCTCTTCCTACACGTACACATGCCTTACATCCTCGATAAAAACTTTTCACTGCTTCTAACAACTTGCCTCCCACACCATATATTCTTAATACCTTCCACAGAGCATCTCTATCAACTCTATCATATGCCTTCTCCAGATCCATAAATGCTACATACAAATCCATTTGCTTTTCTAAGTATTTCTCACATACATTCTTCAAAGCAAACACCTGATCCACACAGGTAGAGATGTGGGCTATAGATAGAGTTGTGCGGAGGAGGGTAGATGTGCTGGAAATGAGATGTTTGAGGACAATATGTGGTGTGAGGTGGTTTGATCGAGTCACTTGATCGTAAGTAATGAAAGGGTAAGAGAGATATGTCGTGGGAAAAAGAGTGTAGTTGAGAAAGCAGAAGAGAGTGTTTTGAAATGGTTTGGTCACATAG
Organism: Panulirus ornatus; assembly: GCF_036320965.1. NCBI lineage: Eukaryota > Metazoa > Arthropoda > Malacostraca > Decapoda > Palinuridae > Panulirus > Panulirus ornatus. Next base: position 28,531,022 of record NC_092281.1, read on the forward strand.
ATAGAATGAGTGAGGAAAGATTGACAAAGAGGATATATGTGTCAAGAGGTGGAGGGAACGAGGAGAAGTGGAAGGCCAAATTGGAGGTGGAAAGTTGGAGTGAAAAAGATTGAATGAGGAGAAGTGGAAGGCCAAACTGGCTGGTGGAAAGAATGGGTGAAAAATATTTTGAGTGATCAGGGCCTGGACATGAAGGAGGGTGAAAGGAGTGCAAGGAACACAGTGAATTGGAACGATGTGGTATACTGGGGTCGATGTGCTGTCAATGGATTGAACCAGGGAATGTGAAGCGTCTGGGGTTGTTATTTCATGTGTGGCAGGGTGGCAATGGGAATGAATAAAGGCAGACAGTATGAATTATGTACATGTGTATATATGTATGTGTCTGTGTGTGTACATATATGTATACGCTGAGATGTATAGGTATGTATATTTGCGTGTGTGGATGTGTATGTATATACATGTGTGTATAAATAAAAAAAATAAAAATATTTTTTTTTTCATTATTTTGCTTTGTCGCTGTCTCCCGCGTCTGCGAGGTAGCGCAAGGAAACAGACGAAAGAAATGGCCCAACCCAACCCCATACACAATGTATATACATACACGTCCACACACACAAATATACATACCTATACATCTCAATGTACACATATATATACACACACAGACACATACATATATACCCATGCACACAATTCACAGTCTCCCTTTATTCATTTCCATCGCCACCTCGCCACACATGGAATACCATCCCCCTTCATGTGTGCGAGGTAGCAGTAGGAAAAGACAACAAAGCCTCCATTCGTTCACACTCAGTCTCTAGCTGTCATGCAATAATGCCCGAAACCACAGCTCCCTTTCCAGATCCAGGCCCCACACAACTTTCCATGGTTTACCCCAGACGCTTCACATGCCCTGATTCAATCCACTGACAGCACGTCAACCCCGGTATACCACATCGATCCAATTCACTCTATTCCTTGCCCTCCTTTCACCCTCCTGCATGTTCAGGCCCCGATCACACAAAATCTTTTTCACTCCATCTTTCCACTGCCAATATGGTCTCCCACTTCTCCTCGTTCCCTCCACCTCCAACACATATATCCTCTTGGTCAATCTTTCCTCACTCATTCTCTCCATGTGCCCAAACCATTTCAAAACACCCTCTTCTGCTCTCTCAACCACGCTCATTTTATTTCCACACATCTCTCTTACCCTTACATTACTTACTCGATCAAACCACCTCACACCACATATTGTCCTCAAACATCTCATTTTCAGCACATCCACCCTCCTGCACACAACTCTATCCATAGCCCACGCCTCGCAACCATACAACATTGTTGGAACCACTATTCCTTCAAACATACCCATTTTTGCTTTCCGAGAAAATGTTCTCGACTTCCACACATTCTTCAAGGCTCCCAGGATTTTCGCCCCCTCCCCCACCCTATGATTCACTTCCGCTTCCATGGTTCCATCCGCTACCAGATCCACTCCCAGATATCTAAAACACTTTACTTCCTCCAGTTTTTCTCCATTCAAACTTACCTCCCAATTGACTTGACCCTCAACACTACTGTACCTAATAACCTTGCTCTTATTCACATTTACTCTTAACTTTCTTCTTTCACACACTTTACCAAACTCAGTCACCAGCTTCTGCAGTTTCTCACATGAATCAGCCACCAGCGCTGTATCATCAGCGAACAACAACTGACTCACTTTCCAAGCTCTCTCATCCCCAACAGACTTCATATTTGCCCCTCTTTCCAAAACTCTTGCATTCACCTCCCAAACAACTCCATCCATAAACAAATCAAACAACCATGGAGACATCACACACCCCTGCCGCAAACCTACATTCACTGAGAACCAATCACTTTCCTCTCTTCCTACACGTACACATGCCTTACATCCTCGATAAAAACTTTTCACTGCTTCTAACAACTTGCCTCCCACACCATATATTCTTAATACCTTCCACAGAGCATCTCTATCAACTCTATCATATGCCTTCTCCAGATCCATAAATGCTACATACAAATCCATTTGCTTTTCTAAGTATTTCTCACATACATTCTTCAAAGCAAACACCTGATCCACACATCCTCAACCACTTCTGAAACCACACTGCTCTTCCCCAATCTGATGCTCTGTACATGCCTTCACCCTCTCAATCAATACCCTCCCATATAATTTACCAGGAATACTCAACAAACTTATACCTCTGTAATTTGAGCACTCACTCTTATTCCCTGTGCCTTTGTACAATGGCACTATGCACGCATTCCACCAATCCTCAGGCACCTCACCATGGGTCATACATACATTAAATAACCTTACCAACCAGTCAACAATACAGTCACCCCCTTTTTTAATAAATTCCACTGCAATACCATCCAAACCTGCTGCCTTGTGGCTTTCGTCTTCCACAAAGCTTTTACTACCTCTTCTCTGTTTACCAAATCATTTTCCCTAACCCTCTCACTTTGCACACCACCTCGACCAAAACACCCTGTATCTGCCACTCTATCATCAAACACATTCAACAAACCTTCAATATACTCACTCCATCTCCTTCTCACATCACCACTACTTGTTATCACCTCCCCATTTGCGCCCTTCACTGAAGTTCCCATTTGCTCCCTTGTCTTACGCACCCTATTTACCTCCTTCCAGAACATCTTTTTATTCTCCCTAAAATTTAATGATACTCTCTCACCCCAACTCTCATTTGCCCTCTTTTTCACCTCTTGCACCTTTCTCTTGACCTCCTGTCTCTTTCTTTTATGCATCTCCCACTCAATTGCATTTTTTCCCTGCAAAAATCGTCCAAATGCCTCTCTCTTCTCTTTCACTAATAATCTTACTTATTCATCCCACCACTCACTACCCTTTCTAATCAACCCACGTCCCACTCTTCTCATGCCACAAGCATCTTTGGCGCAATCCATCACTGATTCCCTAAATACATCCCATTCCTCCCCCACTCCCCTTACTTCCATTGTTCTCACCTTTTTCCATTCTGTACTCAGTCTCTCCTGGTACTTCCTCACACAAGTCTCCTTCCCAAGCTCACTTACTCTCACCACCCTCTTCACCCCAACATTCACTCTTCTTTTCTGAAAACCCATACAAATCTTCACCTTAGCCTCCACAAGATAATGATCAGACATCCCTCCATATATATATATATATATATATATATATATTTCTTTCTTTCAAACTATTCGCCATTTCCCGTGTTAGCAAGGTAGCGTTAAGAACAAAGGACTGGGCCTCTGAAGGAATATCCTCACCTGGCCCCCTTCTCTGTTCCTTCTTTTGGAAAATTAATAAAAAAAACAAGAGGGGAGATTTCCAGCCCCCGCCCCCCGTTTTAGTCGGCTTCTACGACACGCAGGGAATACGTGGGAAGGCAAGGCAGTGGATTTGGATGGCAATGCAGTGGAATTTATTAAAAAAGGGCGTGACTGTATTGCTGACTGGTTGGTAAGGTTATTTAATGTATGTATGATTCATGGTGAGGTGCCTGAGGATTGGCGGAATGCTTGCATAGTGCCATTGTACAAAGGCAAAGGGGACAAACGTGAGTGCTCAATTACAGAGGTATAAGTTTGTAGAGAATTCCTGGGAAATTATATGGGAGGGTATGTACAGATCATCAGATTGGGGAAGAGCAGTGTGGTTTCAGAAGTGGTAGAGGATGTGTGGATCAGGTGTTTGCTTTGAAGAATGTATGTGAGAAATACTTAGAAAAGCAAATGGATATGTATGTAGCATTTATGGATCTGGAGAAGGCATATGATAGAGTTGATAGAGATGCTCTGTGGAAGGTATTAAGAATATATGGTGTGAGAGGCAAGTTGTTAGAAGCAGTGAAAAGTTTTTATCGAGGATGTAAGGCATGTGTACGTGTAGGAAGAGAGGAAAGGGATTGGTTCTCAGTAAATGTAGGTTTGCGGCAGGGGTGTGCGATGTCTCCATGGTTGTTTAATTTGTTTATGGATGGGGATGTTAGGGAGGTGAACGCAAGGGTTTTGGAAAGAGGGGCAAGTATGCAGTCTGTTGTGGATGAGAGAGCTTGGGAAATGAGTCAGTTGTTGTTTGCTGATGATACAGCGCTGGTGGCTGATTCATGTGAGAAACTGCAGAAGCTGGTGACTGAGTTTGGTAAAGTGTGTGAAAGAAATAAGTTGAGAGTAAATGTGAATAAGAGCAAGGTTATTAGGTACAGTAGGGTTGAGGGTCAAGTCAATTGGGAGGTAAGCTTGAATGGAGAAAACCTGGAGGAAGTGAAGCATTTTAGATATCTGGAAGTGGAGTTGGCAGCGGATGGAACCATGGAAGCGGAAGTGAATCGTAGGGTGGGGGAGGGGGCAAAAATTCTGGGAGCCTTGAAGAATGTGTGGAAGTCGAGAACATTATCTCGGAAAGCAAAAATGGGTATGTTTGAAGGAATAGTGGTTCCAACAATGTTGTATGGTTGCGAGGCTTGGGCTATGAATAGAGTTTTGCGCAGGAGGGTGGATGTGCTGGAAATGATATGTTTGAGGACAATATGTGGTGTAAGGTGGTTGGATCTAGTAAGTAATGAAAGGGTAAGAGAGATGTGTGGTTAATAAAAAGAGTGTGGTTGAGAGAGTAGAAGAGGGTGTTTTGAAATGGTTTGGTCACATGGAGAGAATGAGTGAGGAAAGATTGACCAAGAGGATATATGTGTCAGAGGTGGAGGGAATGAGAAGTGGGAGACCAAATTGGAGGTGGAAAGATGGAGTGAAAAAGATTTTGAGTGATCGGGGCCTGAACATGCAGGAGGGTGAAAGGTGTGCAAGGAATAGAGTGAATTGGAACGATGTGGTATACCAGTGTCGACGTGCAGTTAATGGATTGAACCAGGGCATGTGAAGCGTCTGGGGTAAACCATGGAAAGTTCTGTGGGGCCTGGATGTGGAAAGGGAGCTGTGGTTTCGGTGCATTATTACATGACAGCTAGAGACTGAGCGTGAACGAATGGGGCCTTTGTTGTCTTTTCCTAGCGCTACCTTGCGCACATGAGGGGGGAGGGGGTTGTCATTCCATGTGTGGCGGGATGGTGATGGGAATGAGCATGAGCAGAGTGGGAGGTGGGTTTATTAGAAAGGGTAGTGAGTGGTGGGATGAAGTAAGATTGTTAGTGAAAGAGAAGAGAGAGGCATGTGGATGATTTTTGCAGGGAAAAAATGCAATTGAGTGGGAGATGTATAAAAGAAAGAGACAGGAGGTCAAGAGAAAGGTGCAAGAGGTGAAAAAGAGGGCAAATGAGAGTTGGGGTGAGAGAGTATCATTAAATTTTAGGGAGAATAAAAAGATGTTCTGGAAGGAGGTAAATAAAGTGCGTAAGACAAGGGAGCAAATGGGAACTTCAGTGAAGGGCGCAAATGGGGAGGTGATAACAAGTAGTGGTGATGTGAGAAGGAGATGGAGTGAGTATTTTGAAGGTTTGTTGAATGTGTTTGATGATAGAGTGGCAGATATAGGGTGTTTTGGTCGAGGTGGTGTGCAAAGTGAGAGGGTTAGGGAAAATGATTTGGTAAACAGAGAAGAGGTAGTAAAAGCTTTGCGGAAGATGAAAGCCGGCAAGGCAGCAGGTTTGGATGGTATTGCAGTGGAATTTATTAGAAAAGGGGGTGACTGTATTATTGACTGGTTGGTAAGGTTATTTAATGTATGTATGACTCATGGTGAGGTGCCTGAGGATTGGCGGAATGCGTGCATAGTGCCATTGTACAAAGGCAAAGGGGATAAGAGTGCGTGCTTAAATTACAGAGGTATAAGTTTGTTGAGTATTCCTGGTAAATTATATGGGAGGGTATTGATTGAGAGGGTGAAGGCATGTACAGAGCATCAGATTGGGGAAAAGCAGTGTGGTTTCAGAAGTGGTAGAGGATGTGTGGATCAGGTGTTTGCTTTGAAGAATGTATGTGAGAAATACTTAGAAAAGCAAATGGATTTGTACGTAGCATTTATGGATCTGGAGAAGGCATATGATAGAGTTGATAGAGATGCTCTGTGGAAGGTATTAAGAATATATGGTGTGGGAGGCAAGTTGTTAGAAGCAGTGAAAAGTTCTTATCGAGGATGTAAGGCATGTGTACGTGTAGGAAGAGAGGAAAGTGATTGGTTCTCAGTGAATGTAGGTTTGCGGCAGGGGTGTGTGATGTCTCCATGGTTGTTTAATTTGTTTATGGATGGGGTTGTTAGGGAGGTAAATGCAAGAGTTTTGGAAAGAGGGGCAAGTATGAAGTCTGTTGGGGATGAGACAGCTTGGGAAGTGAGTCAGTTGTTGTTCGCTGATGATACAGCGCTGGTGGCTGATTCATGTGAGAAACTGCAGAAGCTGGTGACTGAGTTTGGTAAAGTGTGTGAAAGAAGAAAGTTAAGAGTAAATGTGAATAAGAGCAAGGTTATTAGGTACAGTAGGGTTGAGGGTCAAGTCAATTGGGAGGTGAGTTTGAATGGAGAAAAACTGGAGGAAGTGAAGTGTTTTAGATATCTGGGAGTGGATCTGGCAGCGGATGGAACCATGGAAGCGGAAGTGGATCATAGGGTGGGGGAGGGGGCGAAAATTCTGGGGGCCTTGAAGAATGTGTGGAAGTCAAGAACATTATCTCGGAAAGCAAAATTGGGTATGTTTGAAGGAATAGTGGTTCCAACAATGTTGTATGGTTGCGAGGCGTGGGCTATGGATAGAGTTGTGCGCAGGAGGATGGATGTGCTGGAAATGAGATGTTTGAGGACAATGTGTGGTGTGAGGTGGTTTGATCGAGTGAGTAACGTAAGGGTAAGAGAGATGTGTGGAAATAAAAAGAGCGTGGTTGAGAGAGCAGAAGAGGGTGTTTTGAAGTGGTTTGGGCACATGGAAAGAATGAGTGAGGAAAGATTGACCAAGAGGATATATGTGTCGGAGGTGGAGGGAACGAGGAGAAGAGGGAGACCAAATTGGAGGTGGAAAGATGGAGTGAAAAAGATTTTGTGTGATCAGGGCCTGAACATGCAGGAGGGTGAAAGGAGGGCAAGGAATAGAGTGAATTGGAGCGATGTGGTGTACCGGGGTTGACGTGCTGTCAGTGGATTGAATCAAAGCATGTGAAGCTTCTGGGGTAAACCATGGAAAGCTGTGTAGGTATGTATATTTGCGTGTGTGGACGTATGTATATACATGTGTAAGGGGGGGGGGGGGGGGGTTGGGCCATTTCTTTCGTCTGTTTCCTTGCGCTACCTCGCAAACGCGGGAGACAGCGACAAAGTAAAAAAAAAAAAAAAAAAATAAAAATATATATATATATATATATATATATATATATATATATATATATATATATATATATATTTTTTTTCATACTATTCGCTATTTCCCGCGATAGCGAGGTAGCGTTAAGAACAGAGGACTGGGCCTTTGAGGGAATATCCTCACCTGGCCCTCTTCTCTGTTCCTTCTTTTGGAAAATTAAAAAAAAAAAAAAAAAAACGAGAGGGGAGGATTTCCAGCCCCCCGCTCCCTTCCCTTTTAGTCGCCTTCTACGACACGCAGGGAATACGTGGGAAGTATTCTTTTTCCCCTATCCCCAGGGAAAATATATATATATATATATATATCTTCTGTTTCCCATTTTAGAAAGTTAATACAAGGAGGGGAGGATTTCCGGCCCCCCGCTCCCGTCCCCTCTAGTCGCTTTCTACGACACGCGAGGAATACGTGGGAAGTATTCTTTCACCCCTATCCCCAGGGATAATATACATATATATATACATATACACACACACACACACACACACATACACACACACACACACACATACATATATATACATATGAAAAATGTAAGAAACAATTTAGAAAACAAACTTTTAGCTTGAAATCAAGGCATGTGAAGCGTCTGTGGTAAACCATGGAAAGCTGTGTAGGTATGTATATTTGCGTGTGTGGACGTGTGTATGTACATGTGTATGGGGGGGGGGTTGGGCCATTTCTTTCGTCTGTTTCCTTGCGCTACCTCGCAAACGCGGGAGACAGCGACAAAGTATAAAAAAAAAAAAAAAAAAAAAAAAAAAAATATATATATATATATATATATATATATATATATATATTTTTTTTTTTTTTTTTTTTTATACTTTGTCGCTGTCTCCCGCGTTTGCGAGGTAGCGCAAGGAAACAGACGAAAGAAATGGCCCAACCCCCCCCATACACATGTACATACACACGTCCACACACGCAAATATACATACCTACACAGCTTTCCATGGTTTACCCCAGACGCTTCACATGCCTTGATTCAATCCACTGACAGCACGTCAACCCCTGTATACCACATCGCTCCAATTCACTCTATTCCTTGCCCTCCTTTCACCCTCCTGCATGTTCAGGCCCCGATCACACAAAATCCTTTTCACTCCATCTTTCCACCTCCAATTTGGTCTCCCTCTTCTCCTCGTTCCCTCCACCTCCGACACATATATCCTCTTGGTCAATCTTTCCTCACTCATTCTCTCCATGTGCCCAAACCATTTCAAAACACCCTCTTCTGCTCTCTCAACCACGCTCTTTTTATTTCCACACATCTCTCTTACCCTTACGTTACTTACTCGATCAAACCACACATTGTCCTCAAACATCTCATTTCCAGCACATCCATCCTCCTGCGCACAACTCTATCCATAGCCCACGCCTCGCAACCATACAACATTGTTGGAACTACTATTCCTTCAAACATACCCATTTTTGCTTTCCGGGATAATGTTCTCGACTTCCACACATTTTTCAAGGCTCCCAAAATTTTCGCCCCCTCCCCCACCCTATGATCCACTTCCGCTTCCATGGTTCCATCCGCTGACAGATCCACTCCCAGATATCTAAAACACTTCACTTCCTCCAGCCTCTCACCATTCAAACTCACCTCCCAATTGACTTGACCCTCAACCCTACTGTACCTAATAACCTTGCTCTTATTGACATTTACTCTTAACTTTCTTCTTCCACACACTTTACCAAACTCCGTCACCAGCTTCTGCAGTTTCTCACATGAATCCGCCACCAGCGCTGTATCATCAGCGAACAACAACTGACTCACTTCCCAAGCTCTCTCATCCCCAACAGACTTCATACTTGCCCCTCTTTCCAAAACTCTTGCATTTACCTCCCTAACAACCCCATCCATAAACAAATTAAACAACCATGGAGACATCACACACCCCTGCCGCAAACCTACATTCACTGAGAACCAATCACTTTCCTCTCTTCCTACACGTACACATGCCTTACATCCTCGATAAAAACTTTTCACTGCTTCTAACAACTTGCCTCCCACACCATATATTCTTAATACCTTCCACAGAGCATCTCTATCAACTCTATCATATGCCTTCTCCAGATCCATAAATGCTACATACAAATCCATTTGCTTTTCTAAGTATTTCTCACATACATTCTTCAAAGCAAACACCTGATCCACACATCCTCTACCACTTCTGAAACCACACTGCTCTTCCCCAATCTGATGCTCTGTACATGCCTTCACCCTCTCAATCAATACCCTCCCATATAATTTACCAGGAATACTCAACAAACTTATACCTCTGTAATTTGAGCACTCACTCTTATCCCCTTTGCCTTTGTACAACGGCACTATGCAAGCATTCCGCCAATCCTCAGGCACCTCACCATGAGTCATACATACATTAAATAACCTTACCAACCAGTCAACAATACAGTCACCCCCTTTTTTAATAAATTCCACTGCAATACCATCCAAACCTGCTGCCTTGCCGGCTTTCATCTTCCGCAAAGCTTTTACTACCTCTTCTCTGTTTACCAAATCATTTTCCCTAACCCTCTCACTTTGCACACCACCTCGACCCAAACACCCTATATCTGCCACTCTGTCATCAGACACATTCAACAAACCTTCAAAATACTCATTCCATCTCCTTCTCACATCACCACTACTTGTTATCACCTCCCCATTTACACCCTTTACTGAAGTTCCCATTTGCTCCCTTGTCTTACGCACCCTATTTACCTCCTTCCAGAACATCTTTTTATTCTCCCTAAAATTTACTGATAGTCTCTCACCCCAACTCTCATTTGCCCTTTTTTTCACCTCTTGCAACATGGGGTGTTCTGTGCTGTAAATGGAAACAGAGAAGAGCTTGTAGATCTGTGTGCTGAAAAAGGACTGCTGATTGGGAATTCCTGGTTTAAAAAGAGAGATATACATAAGTATACGTATGTAAGTAGGAGAGATGGCCAGAGAACGCTATTAGCTTACATGTTGATTGATAGGCACGTGAAAGAGAGACTTTTGGATGTTAGTGTGTTGAGAGGGGCAAAAGGAGGGATGTCTGATAATTATCTTGAGGAGGTGAAGGTGAAGATTTGTAGTTTTTCAGAAAAGAAGAGAGAATGTCATAGTGAAGAAAGAGGTGAGAGTAAGTGAGCTTGGAAAGGAGACTTGTGTGAGGAAGTACCAGGAAAGATTGAGTGCAGAAAGGAAACAGGTGAGAGCAAATGACATAAGGGGAGTGGGGGAGGAGTGGGATGTATTTAGGGAAGTAGTGATGGCTTGTGCAAAAGATGCCTGTGGCATGAGAAAGGTGTAAGGTGGGCAGATTAGAAAGGATAGTGAGTGGTGGGATGAAGAAGTAAGATTGTTAGTGAAAGAGAAGAGAGAGGCATTTGGACGATTTTTGCAGGGAAATAGTGCAAATGACTGGGAGAGGTATAACAGGAAGAGAAAGGAGGTCAAGAGGAAGGTGCAGGAGGTGAAAAAGAGGGCAAATGAGAGTTGGGGTGAGAGAATATCATTAAATTTTAGGGAGAATAAAAAAATGTTTTGGAAGGATGTAAATAAAGTGCATAAGACATGAGAACAAATGGGAACATCAGTGAAAGAGGCTAATGGGGAGGTAATAACAAGAAGTGGTGAAATGAGAAGATGAAGTGAGTATTCTGAAGGTTTGTTGAATGTGTTTGATGATAAGAGTGGCAGATATAGGGTATTTTGGTCGAGGTGGTGTGCGAAGTGAGAGGGTCAGGGAGAATGCCTTGGTAAACAGAGAAGAGATCGTGAAAGCTTTGTGGAAGATGAAAGCTGGTAAGGCAGCGGGTTTGGATGGTGTTACAGTGGAATTTATAAATAAGTGGGTGACTGTGTTCTTGACTGGTTGGTGAGGACATTCAGTGTATGTATGGTGCATGGTGAGGTGCCTGAGGATTGGTGGAATGCAAGCATAGGGGATAAAGGTGAGTGTTCAAATTACAGAGGTATAAGTTTGTTAAGTATTCCTGGGAAATTATATGGGAGGGTACTGACTGAGAGGGTGAGGGCATGTACAGAGCATTAGATTGGTGAAGAGCACTGTGGTTTCAGAAGTGGTAGAGGATGTGTGGATCAGGTGTTTGCTTTGAAGAATGTATGGGAGAAATACTTAGAAAAACAAATGGATTTGTATGTGGCATTTATGGATCTGGAGAAAGCTTATGATAGAGTTGATAGAGATGCTCTGTGGAAGTTATTTAGAGTATATGATAATGTGGGAGGTAAGTTGCCAGAAGCAGTGACATTTTTTTATCAAGGATATAAGGCATGTGTATGAGTAGGCCATGGGGAGAGTGATTGGTTCCTAGTGAACTTCGGTGTGCAGCAGGGGTGTGTGGTGTCTCCATGGTTGTATAATTTGTTTATGGATGGGGTTGTTAGGGAGGTGAATGCAAGAGTTTTGGAGAGAGGGGCAAGTATGCAGTCTGTTGTCGATGAGAGGGCTTGGGAAGTGTCAGCTGTTGTTCACTGATGATACAGCGCTGGTGGGTGATTCGGGTGACAAACTGCAGAAGTTGGTGACTGAGTTTGGAAAAGTGTGTGAAAGAAGAAAGGTGAGAGTAAATCTGAATAAGTGCAAGGTTGTTATGCTCAGTAGGGTTAAGGGACAAGTTAATTGGGAGGTAAGTTTGAATGGAGAAAAAATGGAGGAAAAGAAGTGGTTTAGATATCTGGGAGTGGATTTGGCGGCAGATGGAACCATGGAAGTGAAAGTGAGTTACAGGGTGGGGGAAGCGAAGATTCTGGGAGTGTTGAAAAATGTGTGGAAGGCAAGAACGTTATCTCAGAGAGCAAAAATGGGCATGTTTAAAGGAATATGTGGTGTGAGGTGGTTTGATCGAGTAAGTAATGTAAGGGTAGGAGAGATGTGTGGAAATAAAAAGAACATGGTTGAGAGAGCAGAAGAGGGTGTTTTGAAATGGTTTGGGCACATGGAGAGAATGAGTGAGGAAAGATTGACCAAGAGGATATATGTGTCGGAGGTGGAGGGAACGAGGAGAAGTGGGAGACCAAATTGGAGGTGGAAAGATGGAGTGAAAAAGATTTTGAAAGATCAGGGCTTGAACATGCAGGAGGGTAAAAGGCGGGCAAGGAATAGAGTGACTTGGATCGATGTGGTATACCGGGGTCGACATGCTGTCAATGGATTGAATCAGGGCATGTGAAGTGTCTGGGGTAAACCATGGAAACTTCTGTGGGGCCTGGATGTGGAAAGGGAGCTGTGGTTTCGGGCATTATTGCATGACAGCTAGAGACTGAGTGTGAACGAATGGGGCCTTTGTTGTCTTTTCCTAGCGCTACCTCGCACACATGACGGGGGAGGGGGATGTTATTCCATGTGTGGCGAGGTGGCGATGGGAATGAATAAAGGCAGAGTGTGAATTGTGTGCATGTGTACATATGTATGTGCCTGTGTGTGTATATATATGTGTACATTGAGATGTATGGGTATGTATATTTGCGTGTGTGGACGTGTATGTATATACATGTGTATGGGGGTGGGTTGGGCCATTTCTTTCGTCTGTTTCCTTGCGCTACCTCGCAAATGCGGGAGACAGCAACAAAGCAAAATGAATAAATATATTAAAGGAATAGTAGCTCCAACAATGATATATGGCTGTGATGCGTGGGCTATAGATAAGGTTGTGCGGAGGAGGGTGGAGGTGTTGGAAATGAGATGTTTGAGGACAATATGTGGTGTGAGGTGGTTTGATTGAGTAAGTAATGAAAAGGTAAGAGAGATGTGTGGTAATAAAAAGAGTGTGGTTGAGCGAGAAGAGGCTGTACTGAAATGGTTTGGTCACATGGAGAAAGTGAGTGAGGAAAGATTGACGAAAAGGATATACGAGTCAGAGGTGGAGGGAACGGGGAGAAGTGGGAGAGCAAATTGGAGGTGGAAGGATGGAGTGAAAACGATTTTTAGCAATCGGGGCCTCAACATACAGGAAGATGAAAGGCGAGCAAGGAATAGAGTGAATTGGAATGATGTGGTATACCGGGGTTGACGCGCTGTCAATGGATTGAACCAGGGCATGTGAAGCGTCTTGGGGCGTGGATGTGGAAAGGGAGCTGTGGTTTTGGTGCATTACAAAAGACAGCTAGAGACTGAGTGTGAATGAATGTGGCCTTTTGTCTTTTCCTAGTGCTACCTCACAGGGGGAGGGGGAGATTCTATTTCATGTGAGGCGGGGTGGCGATGGGAATGAATAAAGGCAGCAAGTATGAATATGTACATGTGTATATATGTATATATCTGTGTATGTATATGTACATGTGTATATATGTATATGTCTGTGTGTGTATATGTACATGTGTATATATGTATATGTCTGTGTATGTATATGCATGTATACGTTGAAATATATAGGTATGTATACATGCACATATGTGGGTGGGTTGGGCCATTCTTTCGTCTGTTTCCTTGTGCTACCTCGCTAACGAGAGAGAGAGAGAGAAAGATCCCCCACACACTTACCACACCAATCCATTCCCCACTCATGAAACACTCCTAACTCATTCCAACAACATCCTTTCTTCAAAGAACAAACACGTACAAACTCATGAGAGGCTACTCAAATCTCAAATATCAGTTACAAACCAACCTCACCAGAAGTCATGAAAAACATACACAAAATTGATCCAGGAAGTAATGCACACCCCACTTTTCATTCTCACTGATACAATCGATGCAATTAAAGAAAGACCTTTCCAGTTAAAGGCCACAAACATATCAAACTATCATGTAAATTACTTTGACCCAATGCAAACCAAGCATTTACGGATATCTTCAACCACTCCTGGTTAAACAACGAAATCCCTAAACATCTGGAAATATGACAATACAATATCAATCCTATAACCCTCCAAACCACCCAGCTGCTACTAATTTATGTCATTTTCATCTTCAGCAGCCAAACTCTTGTGAAGCATTGATCCACAAAAGAATCAAACAAAACATTCCCCTCACAATCTCAAGATATAGCTTGAGACCCAACTCCTCCACCACCACTGACTTCACATAAGATAGATGGCTTCAACCTACCAAAGCTGCCCTGCCCCTGCACAACACTAGTGGAAAGAGTAATCAACAAAACATTCAACACCTTCCCGATACATCTTCACACAAATGGCACTTGACACCAACCTCTGAAACAATGATAAAAAGTAGTTGACCAATTTCATAGGTGACCATCATGGCAGTCACTCAAAAAGGCTACACTCTAAATCACTTAAACTCTACAGTGAAATTACACAAGGAGCAATTCTTTCTCCAACCCTCTTCAATTTCTTCCTACACGACCCCACATTACCACTCACAAACCACAACATGAAGACCCTTTCATATGTAGGTAATCTCAAAATCACAACACCACACCACAATAGCAGCAACAAGCATGCAGCTCTACAGTACATAAATGGAACAAAAACTCACCAAGAACAGTATCTGCATCTCCACTGAAGTCTTCAATCATTCTTTAAACCCACACAGATACAGATCAAGCTCACACCCTCAAATCACCTTGAATGGCAAATCATACCCACCCGATAAGATACCTGTCACTCTAAGCATCATATACACCATGCATGACACTCACCCACACTAATAACACTGACAAAGAAGCAACACACAAACTAAATGCTTGCAGAACCCTAACTGGAATCAGATAAGGGTAAAAACATAACATCCTCAACAAACAATTCATCTACTCCATTCTAAACTATTCTTACCTGCCTAGTCTTCTATCCTCTCAAAGCAAATATAACAAAGTAGTGCACTTAGAAGTATCTCTGGCTGCCAAGCAACCACAAACATTTAACTCCTACCTGATGAAACAAAGATCCGCCCAGTACAATTCCACCTTAACATGCTTGGCACTAAATTCTATGCAACAGTACATGACCCATCCCACCTAAACCACACCATAATCAACTACCAAATGCTAGGTAGGAATAAAAAGCTTACCCCTGCCTTACACTTCAGCAATCCCTACTCACAGACTTCCCCACCCACAACAATTACAATACTGACAAAACACATTCAGACTGAAATAATCCAATAAGCATTAAGCAAACACCCTACCAACCTTGTCTTAAACTTCATTTCACCCTCCCCAGACATACACCAATCAGATACCCCAGGTCCCCCAAAAACCTATGTCATACTTTCCTGTCTATGCTTTGCACAACATCCATCCCCAAAACACTATAACACTGTTTCAACATATCCCAAGAACATTCCTGACCATGACATAAAAAACAACAAAAACACCAAACACTTACTACTTAACTGCCAAGCACTCTCTGCACACAAACATCACTACCCTTTACAACTTAAAGCCCTGCTCAGTTGATGCGGCTGCCTTTCTCATTGCTGTAGGAGCCTCATTAAGATAGAATGGATTCCTGAAGCCAGATGTAATCAAAAAACAAAAATTCTCATTGCTTTCTTTCAGTACCTCAATACCTCCAACATACATATCATACTCCCAAATTTTTCCTAACTACTTTTGTATACTTATTCTTTTCTAAAAAAAATCTTTCCCCACATCCCATCTTTTTCAACAGTTATGACTTACATTCTCTGTGTAGGTATGATGATCCACAGAAACACATTTTTGCATACATTCTGTTTATCTCAACTTTCAGGCATGTTTTAAGCCTTTTTATTTCCATTCAGCCTTAAAATCTCATAAATATTTGCTTCAAGAACTAATAGAGAAACTTGATTTTTCACAAGTATCAAGATTCACAAATAGTACAAAATCCTATTCCTCATTAGTAATTTTCTAATACACTACTAAGAATATACTACTAAGAATTTTGCAGGAATGAATTTTCTATTTCTAGCTAATGATCTGGTGGCACAAAATGTTAAGGAGGAATTTACAAATTTATTCTACTCTAACAATATGCAGAACAATCCTACCTTTCCTATTAATCAATAATCCTCTCAAAGTTCATATTGTTAACCATTTACATTACAACTAGAGCTTTCCAATTTACAGGTATATCCATTATTGATTACAATAATCAGAGTGAACTTCCTCAGACATCTTTCCAAGGACAATTACTGCATCTGGTAAAATTTAGTGTAAAAAGGTGTTCAAAGTTTGGATGTACCTATTTGTGGGAGAATACGTTAAACAAACTTGAATGACATAAAATCTCAAAATCAGTCTGTGCTTCAATTTGCCACCGCAAATAAACCTATATATATCTGTTATCATAAATGAGAACATTCAACCAAAATGACTACATTACATGTATAACTATTTGTATTTTTTCTAAATGCTTTTTGGACCTAATACTTCAATTTGTACCTGCATTTTTGCTCCATAACTATATCTTGTTAACAATATACCTCAATGTAAATGCTATAAGTGTATACCTGAGGTAAAATGTGGCCTCCCTGTAGTTTTAAGTTGGACAGTCCTGATGTATCATATGCTTGTAACAGGAATGCAAACTATCATGTTACTACAATCAAATTAAAGAATAGAATCACTATATCCTTTCAGTCCTTTTGATACCTTACTTTCCTTTCAGATTCTTGTGCATAAAAATATGGGATACCATACCACTAACTTCCTTCAACCTTGCCTCACCTACTCCAAGATCTTATCCATATTTTACTTTCAGAGAGTTTTCAATTCCCACTCTGATTACACGCATACAATCATTCATATATACCATCTACCCTTCATTACCATCTACCCTTCATTCCTACCCGCTGCAAATATTTCTACTTTACCTGTAAAACTGACAATGATACAGTAACTCAAAGTTACTACCTACCTTGATAGGTTAAAACAACACATCACTTTTATACTTGATTGTAATGACTCGTAATTTCTTCTTCACTATGATTTCTAAACAAATATGAAATTGCCATGAAAGAATTTTACAGCAACAGTTGTTCATTACAATCAATGATGTAACTAATATTACATGACAGTTTTTTTCTATCTGCTCATGTCTAACATGCAGTTGTCAACATTCCCTCCATTATAAAGTACAATCAGCAAAAAAAAAAAAAAAAAAAAAAAAAAAAAAAAAAAAATGCTAGAATTGCTGTGCTTTACATATTGAAACAGGACAAAGAGTTGTGATACATTCTCCTGGATATAAAGATTTACTGGTCTTCTTGTTTGCCATAATCGGAAATAACACTGCAAAGTTCAAGTACCAATGGAGGCATGAAACAATTTCCCTGAATGGAACTATCAGATAGCTCTACATTCCTATCATATACTACCTGTTTTATATTCATTATGCTTTGACACTGTCTCCCAAGTTAGCGAGGTAGTGCAAGGAAACAGAAAAAAGAATGGCCCAACCCACCCACATACACAAGTATTTACATACACGTCCACACACACACACACACACATATACATACCTATACATCTCAACGTATACAAATATGTACACACACAAACGTATACATATATACACATGTACATAATTCATACTGTCTGCCCTTATTCATTTCAGTCGCCATCCCACCACACATGAAATGACAACCCCCTCCCCCAGCATGTGTGTGAGGTAGCACTAGGAAAAGACAACAAAGGCCACATTCGTTCACACTCAATCTCTAGCTGTCATGTATAATGCACCGAAACCACAGCTCCATTTCCACAACCATGCCCCACAGAACTTTCTGAGGTTCACCCCAGATGTTTCACATGACCTGGTTCAATCCACTGACAGCACGTCGACCCTGGTATACCACATCGTTCCAATTCACTCTATTCCTTCCACGCCTTTCACCCTCCTGCATGTTCAGGGAATGATCACTTAAAATCTTTTTCACTCCATCTTTCCACCTCCAATTTGGTCTCTCTCAACCACACTCTTTTTATTACCACACATCTCTCTTACCCTTTCATTACTTACTCGATCAAACCACCTCACACCACATATTGTCCTCAAACATCTCATCTCCAGCACATCCACCCTCCTCCGCACAACTCTAACTATAGCCCACGACTTGCAACCATATAACATTGTTGGAACCACTATTCCTTCAAACATACCCATTTTTGCTTTCCAAAATGACGTTCTCGACTTCCCACATTCTTAAACGCTCCCAGAACTTTTGCCCCCTCCCCCACCCTATGATTCACTTTTGCTTCCATGGTTCCATCTGCTGCCAAATCCACTCCCAGATGTCTAAAACACTTCACTTCCTCCAGTTTTTCTCCATTCAAATTTACCTCCCAATTGACTTGTCCCTCAACCATACTGTACCTAATAACCTTGCTCTTATTCATTTACTCTCAGCTTTCTTCTTTCACACACTTTACCAAACTCAGTCACCAGCTTCTGCAGTTTCTCACCTGAATCAGCCACCATCGCTGTATCATCAGCAAACAACAACTGACTCACTTCCCAAGCTCTCTCATCCACAACAGATTGCCCCTCTTTGCAAAACATGCATTCACCTCCCTAACAACCCCATTCATAAACAAATTAAACAACCATGGAGACATCACGCACTCCTGCTGGAAACCAATATTCATTGAGAACCAATCACTTTCCTCTCTTCCTACTCATACACAAGCCTTATATCCTCGATAAAAACTTTTCACTGCTTCTAACAAATTGCCTCCCACACCATATATTCTTAATACCTTCCATTCTAACTTGTATTTTAACTTTCTAAACGGGAAAACAGAAGATGGAGTCATGCGGGGAGTGCTCATCCTCCTCGAAGGCTCAGATTGGGGTGTCTAAATGTGTGTGGATGTAACCAAGATGAGAAAAAAGGAGAGATAGGTAGTATGTTTGAGGAAAGGAACCTGGATGCTTTGGCTCTGAGTGAAACAAAGCTCAAGGGTAAAGGGGAAGAGTGGTTTGGGAATGTCTTGGGAGTAAAGTCAGGGGTTAGAGAGAGGACAAGAGCAAGGGAAGGAGTAGCACTACTCCTGAAACTGGAGTGGTGGGAGTATGTGATAAGAGTGTAAGAAAGTAAATTCTAGATTGATATGGGTAAAACTGAAAGTGGATGGAGAGAGATGGGTGATTATTGGTGCATATGCACCTGGGCATGAGAAGAAAGATCATGAGAGGCAAGTGTTTTGGGAGCAGATGAGTGAGTGTATTAGTAGTTTTGATGCACGAGACCGAGTTATAGTGAAGGGTGATTTGAATGCAAGGGTGAGTAATATGGCGGTTCATGGAATCATTGGTGTACATGGCGTGTTCAGTGTTGTAAATGGAAATGGTGAAGAGCTTGTAGATTTGTGCAGAAAAAGGACTGGTGATTGGGAATACCTGGTTTAAAAAGAGAGATATACATAAGTATACGTATGTAAGTAGGAGAGATGGCCAGAGAGTGATATTGGATTACATGTTAATTGATAGGCGCGCGAGAGAGACTTTTGGATGTTAATGTGCTGAGAGGTGCAACTGGAGGGATGTCTGATCATTATCTTGTGGAGGCGAAGGTGAATATTTGTAGAGGTTTTCAGAAAAGAAGAGAGAATGTTGGGGTGAAGAGAGTGGTGAGAGTAAGTGAGCCTGGGAAGGAGACTTGTGTGATTAAGTACCAGGAGAGACTGAGTACAGAATGGAAAAAGCTGAGAACAAAGGATGTAAGGGGAGTAGGGGAAGAAAGGGATGTATTTAGGGAAGCAGTGATGGCTTGCGCAAAAGATACTTGTGGCATGAAGCGTGGGAGGTGGGCAGATAAGAAAGGGGAGCGAGTGGTGGGATGAAGTATGACTATTAGAGAAAGAGAAGAGAGAGGCATTTGGACAATTTCTGCAGTGAACTAATGCAAATGACTGGGAGATGTATAATAGAAAGAAGCAGGAGGTCAAGAGAAAGGTGCAAGAGGCAAAAAAGAGGGCAAATGAGAGTTGGAGTGAGAGAGTATCATCAAATTTTAGGGAGAATAAAAAGATGTTTTGGAAGGAGGTAAATAAAGTGTGTAAGACAAGGGAACAAATGGGTACATCAGTGAAGGGGGCTAAGGTGGAGGTGATAACAAGTAGTGGTGATGTGAGAAGGAGATGGAGTGAGTACTTTAAAGGTTTGTTATGTGTTTGATGATAGAGTGCCAGGTGTAGGGTGTTTTGGTCGAGGTGGTGTGCAAAGTGAGAGGGTTAGGGAGAATATATTTGGTTATCATAGAAGAGGTAGTAAAAGCTTTGTGAAAGATGAAAGCCGGCAAGGCAGCGAGTTTGGATGGTACTGCAGTGGAATTTATTAAAAAAAAGGGGTGACGGTATTGCTGACTGGTTGGTAAGGTTATCTAATGTATGTATGACTCATGGTGAGGTGCCTGAGGATTGGCGGAATGCGTGCATAGTGCCATTGTACAAAGGCAAAGGGGATAAGAATGAGTGCTTAAATTAGAGAGGTATAATTTTGCCGAGTATTCCGGGGAAATTATACGAAAGGGTATTGATTGAGAGGGTGAAGGCATGTACAGAGCATCAGCTTGGGGAAGAGCAGTGTGGTCTCAGAAGTGGTAGAGGATGTGTGGATCAGGTATTTGCTTTGAAGAATGTATGTGAGAAATACTTAGAAAAGCAAATGGATTTGTATGTAGCATTTATGGATCTGGAGAAGGCTTATTATAGAGTTGATAGAGATGCTCTGTGGAAGGTATTAAGAATATATGGTGTGGGAGGTAAGCTGTTAGAAGCAGTGAAAAGTTTTTACCAAGGATGTACGGCATGTGTACGTGTAGGAAGAGAGCAAAGTAATTGGTTCTCAGTGAATGTTGGCTTGCAGCATGGGTGCATGATGTCTCCACGGTTGTTTAATTTGTTTGTGGATGGGGTTGTTAGGGAGGTGAATGCAAGAGTTTTGGAAAGAGGGGCAAGTATGCACTCTGCTGTGGATGGGAGAGCTTGGGAAGTGAGTCAGTTGTTGTTCGCTGATGATACAGCGCTGGTGGATGATTCGGGTGAGAAACTGCAGAAGTTGGTGACTGAGTTTGGTAAAGTGTGTGAAAGAAGAAAGCTGAGAGTAAATGTGAATAAGAGCAAGGTTATTAGGTACAGTAGGGTTGAGGGGCAAGTCAATTGGGAGGAAAGTTTGAATGGAGAAAAACTGGAGGAAGTGAAGTCTTTTAAATATCTGAGAGTGGATTTGGCAGTGGATGGAACCATGGGAGTGGAAGTGAATCATATTGTGGGGGAGGGGGGGCGAAAGTTCTGGGAGCGGTGAAAGATGTGTGGAAGTTGAGATCGTTATCTTGGAAAGCAAAAATGGGTATGTTTGAAGGAATAGTGGTTCCAACAATGTTATATGGTTGCGAGGCGTGGGCTATAGATAGAGTTGTGCGGAGGAGGGTGGATGTGTTGGAAATGAGATATTTGAGGGCAATATGTGGTGTGAGGTGGTTTGATCAAGTAAGTAATGAAATGGTTTGGTCACATGGAGAGAATGATTGAGGAAAGATTGACAAAGATGTGTGGTAATAAAAACAGTATGGTTGTGAGAGAGCAGGGTGTTTTGAAATAGTTTTGTCACATGGAGAGAATGAGTGAGGAAAGACTGACAAAGAGGATATATGTGTCAGAGGGGGAGGGAACGAGGAGAAGTGGGAGACCAAATTGGAGGTGGAAAGATGGAGAGAAAAAGAGTTTGAGTGGTCGGGGCCTGAAATTGCAGGAGGGTGAAAGACGTGCAAGGAATAGAGTGAATTGGAACGATGTGGTATACCAGGGTCGACGTGCTGTCAATGGATTGAACCAGAGCATGTGAAGCATCTGGGGTAAACCTTGGAAAGTTTTGCGGGGCCTGGATGTGGAAAGGGAGCTGTGGTTTCGGTGCATTATACATGAGAGTTAGAGAATGAGCGTGAACAAATGTGGCCTTTGTTGTCTTTTCCTAGCGCTACCTTGCACACATGCGTGAAGAGGGGGTTTTCATTTCATGTGTGGCAGGGTGGCGATGGGAATGAATAAGGGCAGACAGTATGAATTATGTACATGTGTATATATGTATATGTCTGTGTGTGTATATATATGTATACGTTGAGATGTATAGGTATGTATATGTGCGTGTGTGGATATGTTTGTATATGCATGTGTATGTGGGTGGGTTGGGCTATTCTTTTGTCTGTTTCCTTGCACTACCTTGCTGACACGGGAGACAGCGACAAGGAATAGTAAAATATAAATAAATAACCTTCCAAAGAGCATCTTCATCAACTCTATCATGTGCCTTCTGCAAATCCATACATGCCACACACAAATCCATTTGCTTTTCTAAGTATTTCTCATGTACATTCTTCAAGGCAAACACCTAATCCACACATCCTCTACCACTTTTGAAACCACACTGCTCTTCCCCAGTCTGATGTTCTGTACATGCCATCACCATCTCAATCAATACCCTCCCATATAATTTCCCCGGAATACTCAACAAACTTATACCTCAGTAATTTGAGCATTCACTTTTATCCCTCTGTCTTTGTGCAATGGCACTATGCAAGCATTCTGCCAATCCTCAGGCACCTCACAACGAGTCATACATACATTAAATAACCGTACCAACCAATCAACAATACAGTCACCCCCTTTTTTAATAAATTCCACTGCAATTCCATCCAAACCCGCTGCCTTGCTGGCTTTCGTCTTCCGCAAAGCTTTTACTACCTCTTCTCTGTTTACCAAATCATTCTCCCTATCCCTTTCACTTTGCACACCACCTCGACCAAAACACCCGATACCTGGCACTCTATCATGAAACACATTCAACGAACCTTGAAAATACTCATTCCATCCCCTTCTCACATCACCATTACTTGTTATTACCTCCCCATTAGCCCCCTTCACTGATGTTTCCACTTGTTCCCTTGTCTTACGCACTTTATTTTCCTCATTCCAAAATATCTTTTCATCCTCCCTAAAATGTAATGATACTCTCTCACTCCAACTCTCATTTGCCGTCTCTTGCACCATTCTCTTGACCTCCTGCATTATCTCCCAGCAAAAATCATCGAAATACCTTTCTCTTCTCTTTCACTAATAATTTTACTTCTTCATCCCACCACTTGCTACCCTTTCTAATCTGCCCACCTCCCACGCTTCTCATGACACAAGCATCTTTTGCGCAAGCCATCACTGCTTCCCTAAATACATCCCTTTCCACCCCTACTCCCCTTACATCCTTTGTTCTCACCTCTTTCCATTCTGTACTTAGTCTCTCCTGGTACTTCCTCACACAACTCTCCTTCTCAAGCTCACTTACTTTCACCGCTCTCTTCACCCCAACATTCTCTCTTCTTTTCTGAAAACCGCTTCAAATCTTCACCTTTGCCTTCACAAGATAATGATCAGTCATTCCTCCAGACATCCCTGGGGATAGGGGAGAAACAATACTTCCCACTCATTTCTAATGTGTCATAGAAGGCGACTAAAGGAGACGGTAGCAGGGGGCTGGAAACCCCCCCTCCTTGTATCTTAACTTTCTAAACGGGAAAACAGGAGTCATGCGGGGAGTGCTCATCCTCCTCGAAGGCTCAGATTGGGGTGTCTAAATGTGTGTGGATGTAACCAAGATGAGAAAAAAGGAGAGATAGGTAGTATGTTTGAGGAAAGGAACCTGGATGCTTTGGCTCTGAGTGAAACAAAGCTCAAGGGTAAAGGGGAAGAGTGGTTTGGGAATGTCTTGGGAGTAAAGTCAGGGGTTAGAGAGAGGACAAGAGCAAGGGAAGGAGTAGCATTACTCCTGAAACTGGAGTGGTTGGAGTATGTGATACAGTGTAAGAAAGTAAACTATAGATTGATATGGGTACAACTGAAAGTGGATAGAGAGAGATGGGTGATTATTGGTGCATATGCACCTGGGTATGAAGAAAGATGAGAGGCAAGTCTTTTGGGAGCAGCTGAGTGAGTGTGTTAGTAGTTTTGATGCACGAGACTGGGTTATAGTGAAGGGTGACTTGAATGCAAAGGTGAGTAATGTGGCAGTTGAATGCAAAGGTGAGTAATGTGGCAGTTGAGGGAATAATTGGTGTACATGGGGTGTTCAGTATTGTAAATGGAAATGGTGAAGAGCTTGTAGATTTATGTGCTGAAAAATGACTGGTGATTGGGAATCCTTGGTTTAAAAAGAGAGATATACATAAGTGTACGTATGTAAAAAGGAGAGATGGCCAGAGAGCGTTATTGGATTACGTGTTAATGGACAGGCACGCAAGAGAGACTCTTGGATGTTAATGTGCTGAGGGGTGCAAATGGAGGGATGCCTGATCATTATCTTGTGGAGGCAAAGGTGAAGATTTGTAGAGGTTTTCAGAAAAGAAGAGAGAATGTTGGGGTGAAGAGAGTGGTGAGAGGAAGTGAGCTTGGGAAGGAGACTTGTGTGAGGAAGTACCAGGAGAGACTGAGTACAGAATGGAAAAAGGTGAGAACAAAGGACGTAAGGGGAGTGGGGTAGAAATGGGATGTATTAAGGGAAGCATTGATGGCTTGCGCAAAAGATGCTTGTGGCATGAGAAGCATGGGAGGTGGGCAGATTAGAAAGAGTAGTGAGTGGTGGAATGAAGAAGCAAGATTATTAGTGAAAGAGAAGAGAGAGGCATTTGGACGATTTTTGCAGGGAAATAATGCAAATGACCAGGAGATGTATAAAAGAAAGAGGCAAGAGGTCAAGCGAAAGGTGCAAAGAGTGAAAAAGAGGGCAAATGAGAGTTGGGGTGAGAGAGTATCATTAAGTTTTAGGGAGAATAAAAAGATATTTTGGAAGGAGGTAAATAAAAAGCATAAGACAAGGGAACAAATGGGAACTTCAGTGAAGGGGGCTAATGGGGAGGTGATAACAAGTAGTGGTGATGTGAAAAGGAGATAGAGTGAGTATTTTGAAGGTTTGTTGAATGTGTTTGATGATAGAATGGCAGATATAGGGTGTTTTGGTCGAGATGGCGTGCAAAGTGAGAGGGTTAGGGAGAATGATTTGGTAAACAGAGAAGAGGTAGTAAAAGTTTTGCGGAAGATGAAAGCCGGCAAGGCAGCGGGTTTGGATGGTATTGCATTGGATTTTATCAAAAAAAGGGGTGACTGTATTGTTGATTGGTTGGTAAGGTTATTTAATGTATGTATGGCTCATGGTGAGGTGCCTGAGGATTGGCGGAATGCTTGCATAGTGCCATTGTACAAAGACAAAGGGGATAAAAGTGAGTGCTCAAATTACAGAGGTATAAATTTGCTGAGTATTCCGGGGAAATTATATGAGAGGGTATTGATTGAGAGGGTGAAGGCATGTACAGAGCATTAGATTGGGGAAGAGCAGTGTAGTCTCAGAAGTGGTAGAGGATGTGTGGATCAGGTGTTTGCTTTGAA
This sequence comes from Panulirus ornatus, assembly GCF_036320965.1. Taxonomy (NCBI): domain Eukaryota; kingdom Metazoa; phylum Arthropoda; class Malacostraca; order Decapoda; family Palinuridae; genus Panulirus; species Panulirus ornatus. The sequence goes on from NC_092281.1 coordinate 28,556,695, forward strand.
GAATGTATGTGAGAAATACTTAGAAAAGGAAATGGATTTGTATGTAGCATATATGGATCTGGAGAAGGCATACGATAAAGTTGATAGAGATGCTCTGTGGAAGGTATTAAGAATATATGGTGAGGGGACAAGTTGTCAGAAGCAGTGAAAAGTTTTTATTGAGGATGTAAGGCATGTGTACATGTAGGAAGAGAGGAAAGTGATTGGTTCTCAGTGAATGTTGGTTTGCATAAGGGGTGTGTGATGTCTCCATGGTTGTTTAATTTGTTTATGGATGGGGTTGTTAGGGAGGTGAATGCAAGAGTTTTGGAAAGAGTGACATGTATGCAGTCTGTTGTGGATGAGAGAGCTTGGGAAGTGAGTCAGTTGTTGTTCGCTGATGATACAGCGCTGGTGGCTGATTCATGTGAGAAACTATAGAAGCTGGTGACAGAGTTTGATAAAGTGTGTGGAAGAAGAAAGCTGAGAGTAAATGTGAATAAGAGCAAGGTTATTAGGTACAGTAGGGTTGAGGGACAAGTCAACTGGGAGGTAAGTTTGAATGGAGAAAAACTGGAGGAAGTGAAGCGTTTAAGATAACTGGGAGTGGATTTGGCAGCGGATGGAATCATGGAAGTGGAAGTGAATCATAGGGTGGAGGAGGGGGTGAAAGTTCTGGGAGCGTTGAAGAATGTGTGGAAGTTGAGAACATTATCTTGGAAAGCAAAAATGGGTATGTTTGAAGGAATAGTGGTTCCAACAATGTTATATGGTTGTGAGGTGTGGGCTATAGATATAGAGTTGTGCGGAGGAGGGTGGATGTGCAGTGGATGTGTGAGGTGGTTTGATCAAGTAAGTAATAATACGGTAAGAGAAATGTGTGGTAATAAAAAGAGTGTGGTTGAGAGAGCAGAAGAGGGTGTTTTGAAATGGTTTGGTCACATGGAGAGAATGATTGAGGAAAGATTGACCAAGAGGATATATGTGTCAGAGGTGGAGGGAACGAGGAGAAGTGGGAGACCAAACTGGAGGTGGAAAGAAGGGGTGAAAAAGATTTTGAGTAATCAGGGGCCTCAACATGCAGGAGGGTGAAAGGCATGCCAGGAATAGAGTGGACTGGAACAATGTGGTATACCGGGGTCGACGTGCTGTCAATGGATTGAACCAGGGCATGTGAAGCGTCTGGGGTAAACCATGGAAAGTTTTGTGGGGCCTGGATGTGGAAAGGGAGCTGTGGTTTCAGTGCATTATACATGACAGCTAGAGACTGAGTGTGAACGAATGTGGCCTTTGTTCTCTTTTCCTAGCACTACCTCGCGCACATGCAGGGGGAGGGAGTTGTTATTTCATGCGTGGCTGGGTGGTGATGGGAATGAATAAGGGCAGACAGCATGAATTATGTACATGTGTATATATGTATATGTCTGAGTGTGTATATATATGTATATGTTGAGAAGTATAGGTATGTATATTTGCGTCTGGACGTGTATGCATGTACATGTGTATGTGGGTGGGTTGGGCCATTCTTTCGTCTGTTTCCTTGCGCTACCTTGCTAACACGGGAGACAGCGACAAAGCAAAATATATACATAAATTAATATCCCTCCAGTTGTACCTCTCAGCACATTAACATCCAAAAGTCTCTCTTTCACACGCTTATCAATTAATACGTAATCCAATAATGCTCTCTGGCCATCTCTCCTACTTACATATGTATACTTATGTATATCTCTCTTTTTAAACCAGGTGTTCCCAATCACCAGTCTTTTTTCAGAACATAATACAAGCTCTTCACCATTTCCATTTACAACACTGAACACCCTATGTACACCAATTATTCCCTCAACTGACACATTACTCTCCTTTGCATTTAAATCACCCATCACTATAACCTGGTCTCCTGCATCAAAACTACTAACACACTCACTCAGCTGCTCCCAAAACACTTGCCTCTCATTATCTTTCTTCTCGTGCCCAGGTGCATATGCACCAATAATCACCCATCTCTCTCCATCAACTTTCAGTTTTACCCATATCAATCTAGAGTTTACTTTCTTACACTCTATCACATACTCCCACCACTCCAGTTTCAGGAGTAGCGCTACTCCTTCCGTTGCTCTTGTCCTCTCACTAACCCCTGACTTTACTCCCAAGACATTCCGAAACCACTCTTCCCCTTTACCCTTGAGCTTCATTTCACTCAGAGCCAAAACATCCAGGTTCCTTTCCTCAAACAACTACCTATCTCTCCATTTTTCTCATCTTGGTTACATCCACACACATTTAGACACCCCAATCTGAGCCTTCGAGGAGGATGAGCACTCCCCGCGTGACTCCTCCTTCTGTTTCCTCTTTTAGAAAGTTAAAATACAAGGAGGGGAGGGTTTCTGGCCCCCGGCTCCCATCCCATTTAGTCGCCTTCTTCAACACGTGAGGAATGCGTGGGAAGTATTCTTTCCCCCCCTATCCCCTGTTATCATTGGAAAATTTCTTGCATTTCTTTACCCACCTCGAAGGCTCAGACTGAGGTGTCTATATGTGTGTAGATGTAACCAAGATGAGAAGAAAGGAAAGATAGGTAGTATGTTTCAGGAAAGAAATATGGATGTTCTGACTCTGATGAAATGAAGCTTAAGGGTAAAGGGGAAGAGTGGACTGGGAAAGTCTTGGGAGTAAAGTCAAGGGTTGGTGAGAGGACAAGAGCTAAGGAAGGAGTAGCACTACTCCAGAAGCAGGAGTTGTGAGAGTATGTGATAAAGTGTAAGAAAGTAAATTCTAGAGTGATGTGGACAAAACTGTAAGTGGAAGGAGCATGATGGGTGATCTTTGGTGCCTATAGACCTGGTCAAGAGAAGAAAGAGTATGAGAGGCATGTGTTTTGGGAGAAGGCGAGCGAATGTGTGAGCAGCTTTGATGCATGAGAACGGGTTTTAGTGATGGGGTATTTAAATGCGAAGGTGAGTAATGTGGCAGTTGAGGGTATAATTGATGTACATGGGGCAGTCAGTGTTGTAAATGGAAACAACGAAGAGCTTGTGGATTTGTTTGCTGAAAAAAGAAAGGTAATTGGGAATACCTGGTTTAAAAAGACTTAAAAAGAAAGGTAATAGGGAATACCTGGTTTAAAAAGAGAGATATACATAAATATATGTATGTGAGTAGGAGAGATGGTCAAAGGGCATTAATGGATTTCGTGTTAAATGACAGTTGTGTAAAAGAGAGACTTCTGGATATAAATGTGCTGAAGGGAGCAGCTGGAGGGATGTATGATCACTATCTTGTGGAGAAGGTGAAGATTTGTAAAGTTTTTTAAAAAGAAAAGAGAATTTTGGGAGAAGAGTGCGGTGAAAGTATGTGAGCTTGGAAAGGAGATTTGTGAGAGGAATTACTAGGAGAGATTGAGTGTAGAATAGCAAAGGTTTAAGCAAATGACGTAAGGAGAAAGGGCAATGAATGGGATGTATTTAGGGAAGCAGTGATGGCTTGTGCAAAGAAGCATGTAGCATGAGAAATGTGGGAGATGGGTAGATTAGAAAGGGTTGTGAGTGGTGGGATGAAGTAAAGTTATTTGTGAAAGAGAAAAGAGAGGTGTTTAGACAATACTTGCAGGGAAGGAGTGCAAATGACAGCGATATGTATAAAAGAAAGTGGCAGGAGGCCAAGAGAAAGGTGCAAGGGTTGAAAAAGAGGGCATGAGAGGGTGAGAGAGTATCATTAAATTCTAGGGAGAATAAAACAATGTTTTGGAGGGAGGTAAATAACGTATGTAAGACAAGAGAACAAATGGGAACATCAGTGAAGGGGGCAAGCAAGGAAGTAATAGCAGGTAGTGATGAAGTGAGGAGATAGAGTGATTATTTTGAAGGTTTGATCAATGTGTTTGATGACAGAAAGGCCATAAAGTGATGTTAAATGTGCATCTATGTTAAGAGAATTCAGGCCAATTGAGTAAGACAAGTACAATGTCCTCACTGTGAAGGATTTAGGGACATGTTGAATCAGTGTCTGTAGCAATATAGGGATGGGTTATGTCCAGATGTACTTACAAAAGTATGAATCATGTGTCTCTGGGGAGTGTGGTTTTAGATGGGTGCATGTTTGTGGGACAGCATTTAACAATGAATTGGGAGGGTGGTTGTTCAGTGCCTATTGAGTCTTCACTCAGTATGTGTTTCATCAGTTATATGTTTGTTGGGGATAAGGGGATCTCTAAGTAAAGGCTGCTGAAGTATGTGGCAGGAGTAAGCTTTTTATTTCTACAACGACAAAGGAATATTTGGAAATACATTTCAAAATAAAAACGAAGAAGTTGTAATTTAGCTAAATCATACATTTCATTTGAGTTACGCGTAGAGTCTCATTACAATCTGCGTCAATAGTTAAGGCACCAGAGGGTCGTTGACCTATTGCGGAAATCATTTCATGTCTCTTATAGAGACCCCGGGCAAGTGTTATATGCTATGTTGTGTATTAACAGCATTCATCGTGTTATGGCAATATTGTGAAAATGTGTTATAACCATTATCTTGAGCTTAATAATTATGAGGTTCATGTCTGTTTTGTCTAGCTCCATGTGTTAACTATTTTTTGTCCATATCTGTTACCAAGTTCTTGTGCTATACTATTAAGCACTGGAGAGATAAAATGAAGGAGGACATTGTAGTAGTGATAGCTTTATACAAAGTTGGGCATAATTTGATATATATCGATGAGCAAAAAGGTGTTTGCCAGTTAAGTGTCCTAAGGTTGATGTAGCAATTTGAGAAATTAGGGTACCAGCTCCTCTTCCCAAGTTTGGAAGTCTAGATTAACATTTTCTAGGGCCTGTAAAGTGACTGCAAGACAAATTAAGGCCTGCTCATCCCTACAGTACTGTGAAATCAAGCAGAAATGCCCCAAACTGCTCGAACATGTCTCACCAAGGAATGTTCAAATGTTACTTCATATTGGCTAGGAATTTCATAATTTTCATGCTAGATGTAAACCTCTTCTGACTGCTGCTTAGATGATCAAACAAGAAAAAGTTTTGAAAGAAATACAGTGTTTTGGTCCAGGTAACATGTGGAAACATGTTGTGGAGTGAAGATTCCAATTTTAATGAGACTGTAAACACCAGAGAGAGGGTGTATGGGCCACCCCACTCAGACCCATACCTACCTCTGTACAAAGAAAAGACTGCAGCACATCCTCTCACCTCTCTGGTGTGGAGCTGTTCCAGGTACTAAGTGTTAGTAATTTGGTAACCTTACCCAAGAATATGAAAGTAAACCACTTATATTTACAGATAGATCATCTACCTCATTCAGTGCAAAGGCAAAAATATTTATGCAAGTTGATGCTCCCTGCCGCACTGCTAAGTCCATCAACACAGTGGCGGAATGATAGTGAAGTCAATTATTTCCAGGACTGGCCAGGAAAAAACCCTGACCTAAACCCGACTGAAAACCTGTAGTATATTACATAGCAACCACTACATGATATGAACACATCTCTGTATTAAAGCCTAAAGTGACAATTATGCAACTATTGGGTAGTTTACCCATAACTACTCAAAAATCTCGCTGACAGCATTCCCAGCAGGCTCCAGGGTTGTATTATGGGGAAGTGAAATGGAACAAAGTATCAATTATGCTGACAAGTACAATTCATATTTTTGACTTTTCCCCCATAAAAAAATGACTTTTATATCTAGTGGCTTAACATTTAAAGGAGACTGTATTTCAGGACTCCATTCTCCACAGGGATTCACTGATGAATGGCACTACAGCTACAGCCATATATGAAAGGCAACCTTCCTGAAGTATCTAAGAGCCAGAGAGAAAGAGAGAAAAAAAGAGGTATGAAGATACTCAAACCCCATAAGACTTGAAGGGCCTGTTTTCACAAGGGCATGAAGGTTTGGAAGAGTGTGCGAGAGGATGAAGTATAGAATAAATGGAAATAAAAGCAAGGTTATCATATTTAGTTGGGGTGCGAGTTTGAATGAAGAGAAACTGGAGGAAGTGAAGTATTTCAGTTATCTGGGAGTGGACATGGCAGTGAATGGAACCATGGAAACAGAAGTAAGCCATAAGGTGAGTGAGGGCGCAAAGGCTCTGGGAACACTAAAGAATGTGTGGAGTGAGAGTTCATTATTGGGAGGGTAAAAATGAATCCGCCTCTACAACATTGAGCAAGACTTGCCCTCTGCCAGTGGCCTGTTAAGGGGGAAGCATTAAAAGCTAAGAAGTGGCACTGGAGTTCACTAGTCATGGAAACTCTATTGCCATGCCACTCACTTGAGGGAGTTCCAGTTTGGAACAGGTATCAGAGATATAGATAAATATCAAAAATAGGGTGCTGTTATTTATTTATTTATTTATACTTTGTCGCTGTCTCCCGCGTTTGCGAGGTAGCGCAAGGAAACAGACGAAAGAAATGCCCCCCCCACCATACACATGTATATACATACGTCCACACACACAAATATACATACCTACACAGCTTTCCATGCCTTGATTCAATCCACTGACAGCACGTCAACCCAGGTATACCACATCGCTCCAATTCACTCTATTCCTTGCCCTCCTTTCACCCTCCTGCATGTTCAGGCCCCGATCACACAAAATCTTTTTCACTCCATCTTTCCACCTCCAATTTGGTCTCCCTCTTCTCCTTGTTCCCTCCACCTCCGACACATATATCCTCTTGGTCAATCTTTCCTCACTCATCCTCTCCATGTGCCCAAACCACTTCAAAACACCCTCTTCTGCTCTCTCAACCATGCTCTTTTTATTTCCACACATCTCTCTTACCCTTACGTTACTCACTCGATCAAACCACCTCACACCACACATTGTCCTCAAACATCTCATTTCCAGCACATCCATCCTCCTGCGCACAACTCTATCCATAGCCCATGCCTCGCAACCATACAACATTGTTGGAACCACTATTCCTTCAAACATACCCATTTTTGCTTTCCGAGATTATGTTCTCGACTTCCACACATTCCTCAAGGCCCCCAGAATTTTCGCCCCCTCCCCCACCCTATGATCCACTTCCGCTTCCATGGTTCCATCCGCTGCCAGATCCACTCCCAGATATCTAAAACACTTCACTTCCTCCAGTTTTTCTCCATTCAAACTTACCTCCCAATTGACTTGACCCTCAAGCCTACTGTACCTAATAACCTTGCTCTTATTCACATTTACTCTTAACTTTCTTCTTCCACACACTTTACCAAACTCAGTCACCAGCTTCTGCAGTTTCTCACATGAATCAGCCACCAGCGCTGTATCATCAGCGAACAACAACTGCCTCACTTCCCAAGCTCTCTCATCCCCAACAGACTTCATACTTGCCCCTCTTTCCAAAACTCTTGCATTTACCTCCTTAACAACCCCATCCATAAACAAATTAAACAACCATGGAGACATCACACACCCCTGCCGCAAACCTACATTCACTAAGAACCAATCACTTTCCCTCTTCCTACACGTACACATGCCTTACATCCTCGATAAAAACTTTTCACTGCTTCTAACAACTTTCCTCCCACACCATATATTCTTAATACCTTCCACAGAGCATCTCTATCAACTCATAACACATGATAGCTAGAGAATGGATGAGAATAAATGAGGCCTTTCTCCTCCTGTTCTTGTCACTACCATATAAACACGATAAACGGCAGAAAAAAAAATCTTGTTCCAATCTTAAGCATTATACCATCAGCTTTTAGACATTTTTGGGAACACTCTCCGCCCCTAAAACAGGATTCAATTTTCATGGTGATAAGATGGCTTTTGTAGGAGATCCCACCACCTATGTGATTCTTAGGTCTGATTTGAATATACAAGTTTTGAATCTAATCTGTACATTTTCAACATTTATGGTCATTCTTGTTCCAAAGCCCTATAATAAAAAAAAAGTTAGCATGCATTGGTTTGCAACTCTCGTATGAGGACAATAATAATGTCCAGACAATTGGCATATTTTTGTCTACCTGCTCAAATGTTTCTCTAAGTGACAATATTACATTTTTTAATAGCATTAATCAACACTTTTTTCTACAATTTTATTTTTCATAATCTCATAATATTTAGTTAATGGCAATGCATTCCTTTCATTTTCTAAAATACCTTTTAAAACACTTATGAGTATCAAAATGTAGTGACTTACTCTTGTTGGTCCTATTTCTTTGAACAAATAATTTTCAATATTACTTCAAAAAATTACTTCAAAGACTATGGCATGATGAAGGGATCTCATAATGTACATGATATACAATAAAGTATCATCATTACCATCCGCACCTAAAAATCTGGAGGAACATTATTCCTCTTAAATCTTAAAAGAACTCAAGGGCACCAGTATTTTTTTTGCTGATTGCACATGGAATTACTATTACCTTACAACTCTTTCCACCTTAATACACAGCAAGAAACTTTCCTACCAGCATAACCACAAAAAGCGAAGGACTAAGAATACATGCTCACTTAAACAGACATTAAGTAATGGGAAGAAACTTACGCATAAAACTGGAAGAGGAGAAACCTTGCAGAGTAGGGAAGAGAGGAGTTGACTCAGCTCGCTTTGATCCACCTGGCTGAGACAACTGAGGTTTAAGGCGGGCAATCCGTTCCCGGTCGTTCAACACATTAGCAGGCTTCAAGTCCTTTAATATTTTAGAAAGTCTAGTTAAGTGTTCTTATCAAATGCTTTATATGACCTCCCTAATCACCTGAAGAATCAACCACAACACAATAAAAAATATATAACATTATATCTTCAACTCTGTCAAAATTAAACCAACTCAAATTAACTTGCAACTCACTTCTAAATTTATCTCCAGCTTATTACACAGCACCTCAATTTCAAACTTGAGATGCAACTTCATTTCAGGTTCCTTATGAAGTTCTGCTAGGACATTCATAATAGCCATGGTCCATGGGTTAGGTGGTTTAAAAACTCTGCTCTTGGCACAAGATTCCATCACCTTAGCCACAAACGGAATCACATACTGCATTTCCTGCAAATTAACGGACCTTCATTAGTTGAAGACGGTGATAAAAAAAAAAATTCATATAAAAATCTAAGCCAAATATAAAGTACTTCAAGATGAACCTTTCTATCTGCAGTGGAGTTGTAAGGTCCTCAGCAGTCTCTCATTCCTACAGTCTATATTGTTACTGCTATAGTCTGTAGCTAAATTACTCAACAAATGTATTCAGTAAACACAAATCCTCTATGCCAGCAAGAGATTATGATCAGTTCAACTGGAAGCGTTATCCTGCTGTAAATTTGATTATTCTACTATTTTTCTTGAAAGATGGTAAGCCCTTACATAAGAAAAATCTGAAAACCTGCTAAAGTAAACTGAAGTGCAAAGGTCAACACAGGCATACACTACTGAGTTCACAATATATCTATATTTCTTTCTATAACCCCCTTTCCATCTTTTTCTAACAGTAGGTCAAATTGTACAATGGTGTCAAGATAATTTGCTTTTTTTTATTATTATTCCTACCCTCCTTAATCATGCTTACCTATATTAACCCTAATATTTGGAGGAGAAGGAAAGCCCTTAAATTCTTGAAGCCAGCCAGGTGGCTGTACTCATTTGTCATATATGACCGAGCATTTCTCTCAATCAACACCAGAAGAGTCTAATGATGCCTCCTTGCATTGTATTCCTTGAGGAAAAACTCACTAGTTCTTCCTTTTTCTCCAATATCTTTGTGAGTATCTAAATACTTATCAACTCACACAATAGGTAAGGACATATTAAATAGAGTTTTGGTGAAAAAGTGTACATAAAACTACAACTTACAATAACATTATAATGATTACATGTTGAATGTATTGTAATGATGATGATGGCTAACACTATGTAACCCTTGCTTTTATCTAACCTATTTTCTAAAATGATTTACTGAACATGTCTATGATTATTTGCAAGGTTATAACCTAATGAAGGCAGGTGTACGAATATATGAAAAGAACATAAATTCACCAAATCATTTATTTTTATTATTTTTTTTTTTTGCTTTGTCGCTGTCTCCCGCGTTTGCGAGGTAGCGCAAGGAAACAGACGAAAGAAATGGCCCAACCCACCCCCATACACATGTATATACATACGTCCACACACGCAAATATACATACCTACACAGCTTTCCATGGTTTACCCCAGACGCTTCACATGCCTTGATTCAATCCACTGACAGCACGTCAACCCCAGTATACCACATCGCTCCAATTCACTCTATTCCTTGCCCTCCTTTCACCCTCCTGCATGTTCAGGCCCCGATCACACAAAATCTTTTTCACTCCATCTTTCCACCTCCAATTTGGTCTCCCTCTTCTCCTCGTTCCCTCCACCTCCGACACATATATTCTCTTGGTCAATCTTTCCTCACTCATTCTCTCCATGTGCCCGAACCATTTCAAAACACCCTCTTCTGCTCTCTCAACCACACTCTTTTTATTTCCACACATCTCTCTCACCCTTACGTTACTTACTCGATCAAACCACCTCACACCACATATTGTCCTCAAACATCTCATTTCCAGCACATCCATCCTCCTGCGCACAACTCTATCCATAGCCCACGCCTCGCAACCATACAACATTGTTGGAACCACTATTCCTTCAAACATACCCATTTTTGCTTTCCGAGATAATGTTCTCGACTTCCACACATTCTTCAAGGCTCCCAGAATTTTCGCCCCCTCCCCCACCCTATGATCCACTTCCGCTTCCATGGTTCCATCCGCTGCCAGATCCCCTCCCAGATATCTAAAACACTTCACTTCCTCAAGTTTTTCTCCATTCAAACTCACCTCCCAATTGACTTGACCCTCAACCCTACTGTACCTAATAACCTTGCTCTTATTCACATTTACTCTTAACTTTCTTCTTTCACACACTTTACCAAACTCAGTCACCAGCTTCTGCAGTTTCTCACATGAATCAGCCACCAGCGCTGTATCATCAGCGAACAACAACTGACTCACTTCCCAAGCTCTCTCATCCCCAACAGACTTCATACTTGCCCCTCTTTCCAAAACTCTTCCATTCACCTCCCTAACAACCCCATCCATAAACAAATTAAACAACCATGGAGACATCACACACCCCTGCCGCAAACCTACATTCACTGAGAACCAATCACTTTCCTCTCTTCCTACACGTACACATGCCTTACATCCTCAATAAAAACTTTTCACTGCTTCTAACAACTTGCCTCCCACACCATATATTCTTAATACCTTCCACAGAGCATCTCTATCAACTCTATCATATGCCTTCTCCAGATCCATAAATGCTACATACAAATCCATTTGCTTTTCTAAGTATTTCTCACATACATTCTTCAAAGCAAACACCTGATCCACACATCCTCACATGGAGAGAATGAGTGAGGAAAGATTGACCAAGAGGATATATGTGTCGGAGGTGGAGGGAACGAGGAGAAGAGGGAGACCAAATTGGAGGTGGAAAGATGGAGTGAAAAAGATTTTGTGTGATCGGGGCCTGAACATGCAGGAGGGTGAAAGGAGGGCAAGGAATGGAGTGAATTGGAGCAATGTGGTATACCAGGGTTGACGTGCTGTCAGTGGATTGAATCAAGGCATGTGTATGGGGGTGGGTTGGGCCATTTCTTTCGTCTGTTTCCTTGCGCTACCTCGCAAACGCGGGAGACAGCGAAAAAAAAAAAAAAACATATACACATGCACATAATTCATAGTCTGCCTTTATTCATTCCCATTGCCACCCCGCCACACATGAAATAACAACCCCCTCCCCCAGCATGTGCGCGAGGTAGCGCTAGGACAACAAAGGCCACATTCGTTCACACTCAGTCTCTAGCCGAGGGGAGGGTTTCCATCCCCCCGCTCCTGTCCCCTTTATCCCAATGTATACCAATTATTCCCTCAACTGCCACATTACTCACCTTTGCATTCAAATCACCCATCACTATAACCCGGTCTTGTGCATCAAAACCACTAACACACTCATTCAGCTGCTCCCAAAACACTTGCCTCTCATGATCTTTCTTCTCATGCCCAGGTGCATATGCACCAATAATCACCCATCTCTCTCATCAACTTTCAATTTTACCCATATCAATCTAGAATTTATTTTCTTACACTCTATCACATACTCCCACCACTCCAGTTTCAGGAGTAGTGCTACTCCTTCCCTTCCTCTTGTCCTCTCACCAACCCCTGACTTTACTCCCAAGACATTCCGAAACCACTCTTCCCCTTTACCCTTGAGCTTCGTTTCACTCAGAGCCAAAACATCCAGGTTCCTTTCCTCAAACATACTACCTATCTCTCCTTTTTTCTCATCTTGGTTACATCCACACACATTTAGACACCCCACTCTGAGCCTTCGAGGAGGATGAGCACTCCCCGCGTGACTCCTTCTTCTGTTTCCCCTTTTAGAAAGTTAAAATACACGGAGGGGAGGGTTTCCAGCCCCCCGCTCCTGTCCCCTTTAGTCGCCTTCTACGACACGTGAGGAATACGTGGGAAGTATTCTCTCTCCCCTATCCCCAGGGATAGTTTATTGATAAGTTGAATATTTCTACATGAAGACTTATTGGAGCTAAGCACAAATTCCATTTCCTCTATGTATCTTCTACATCTAATTGAAGTACAGGTTGTGGAGTGCATGATGTAGTGTAAGGAAATAAATTCAGACTGATGTGGGTAAAACTGAAAGTGGATGGCAAGAGATGAGTGATTATCAGTGCAGATGCACATGGTCATGAGATGAAAGATCATGAATGGCAAGTGTTTTGGGAGTAGATGAGTAAGTGCATCTGGAGTTTTCTTGTAAGAGACTGGGTATTAGTGATGGGTGATTTAAATGTAAATATAAGTAATGTGACAGTTGAGGGTATAATTAGGGTGCATGGGGTATTGTGTTATGAATGGAAATGGTGAATAGTTTATAGAGTTATGTACTCTAAGAGAACTGGATATTGGGAATACCTGGTTTGAAAAAAGGGATATTGACAAGTATATGTATGTGGGAGGTGGGCAGATTAGAAAGGGTAGTGAGTTGTGGGATGAAGAAGTGAGATTATTAGTGAAAGAGAAGAGACAGGCATATGGGCGAGTTTTGCAGGGAAATATGCAAATGACTGGAAGAAGTATAAAAGATAGAGGCAGGAGGTCAAGAGAAAGGTGCAAGAGGTGAAAAAGAGGGCAAATGAGAGTTGAGGTGAGAGAGCATCATTAAATTTTAGGGAGAATAAAATGATGTTTTGGAAGGAGGTAAATAAAGTGCGTAAGACAAGAGAACAAATGGGAACATCGGTGAAGGCGGCTAATGGGGAGGTAATAACAAGTAGTGGTGATGTGAGAAGGAGATGGAGTGAGTATTTTGAAGGTTTGTTGAATGTGTTAGACGATACAGTGGCAGATATAGGGTGTTTTGGTCGAGGTGGTGTGCGAAGTGAGAGGGTTAGGGAATTTGGAATTTAGAGAAGAGATAGTGATAGCTTTGCGGAAGATGATAGCCGGCAAAGTGGCGGGTTTGGATGGTATTGCCATGGAATTTATTAAAAAAGGGGGTGACTGTGTTGTTGACTGGTTGGTGAGGATATTCAATGTATGTATGGCTCATGGTGAAGTGCCTAAGGATTGGCGGAATGCCTGCATAAAGCCACTGTACAAAGGCAAACAGGATAAAGGTGAGCATTCAAATTACAGAGGTATATGTTTGTTGAGTATTCCTGGGAAATCACATGGGAGAGTATTGATTGAGAGGGTGAAGGCATGTACAGAGCATCAGATTGGGGAAGAGCAGTGTGGTTTCAGAAGTGGTAGAGGATGTGTGGATCAGGTGTTTACTTTAAAGAATGTATGTGAGAAATACTTAGAAAAGCAAATGGATCTGTATGTAGCATTTATGGATCTGGAGAAGGCATATTATAGAGCTGATAGAGATGCTCTGTGGAAGGTATCAAGAGTAGCAGATATAGGGTGTTTTGGTCGAGGTGGGGTGCAAAGTGAAAGGGTTAGGGAAAATGATTTGGTAAAAAGAGAAGAGGTAGTAAAAGCTTTGCGAAGATGAAAGCCGGCAAGGCAGCAGGTGTGGATGGTATTGCAGTGGAATTTATTAAAAAAAGGGGGTGACTGTATTGTTGACTGGTTGGTAAGGTTATCTAATGTATGTATGATTCATGGTAAGGTGCCTGAGGATTGGCAGAATGCTTGCATAGTACCATTGTACAAAGGGAAAGGGGATAAGAGTGAGTGCTCAAATTACAGAGGTATAAGTTTGTTGAGTATTCCTGGCAAACTATATGGGAGGGTATTGATTGAGAGGGTTAAGGCATGTACAGAGCATCAGACTGGGGAAGAGCAGTGTGGTTTCAGAAGTGGTAGAGGATGTGTGGATCAGGTGTTTGCTTTGAAGAATGTATGTGAGAAATACTTAGAAAAGCAAATGGATTTGTATGTAGCATTTATGGATCTGGAGAAGGCATATGATAGAGTTGATAGAGATGCTCTGTGGAAGGTATTAAGAATATATGGTGTTGGAGGCAAGTTGTTAGAAGCAGTGAAAAGTTTTTATCGAGGATGTAAGGCATGTGTACGTGTAGGAAGAGAGGAAAGTGATTGGTTCTCAGTGAATGTAGGTTTGTGGCATGGGTGTGTGATGTCTCCATGGTTGTTTAATCTGTTTATGGATGGGGTTGTTAGGGAGGTGAATGCAAGAGTTTTGGAAAGAGGGGCAAGGATGAAGTCTGTTGGGGATGAGAGAGCTTGGGAAGTGAGTCAGTTGTTGTTCACTGATGATACAGCGCTGGTGGCTGATTCATGTGAGAAACTGCAGAAGCTGGTGACTGAGTTTGGTAAAGTGTGTGAAAGAAGAAAGTTAAGAGTAAATGTGAATAAGAGCAAGGTTATTAGGTACAGTAGGGTTGAGGGTCAAGTCAATTGGGAGGTAAGTTTGAATGGAGAAAAACTGGAGGAAGTAAAGTGTTTTAGATATCTGGGAGTGGATCTGGCAGCGGATGGAACCATGGAAGCGGAAGTGAATCATAGGGTGGGGGAGGGGTGAAAATCCTGGGAGCCTTGAAGAATGTGTGGAAGTCGAGAACATTATCTCGGAAAGCAAAAATGGGTATGTTTGAAGGAATAGTGGTTCCAACAATGTTGTATGGTTGCAAGGCGTGGGCTATGGATAGAGTTGTGCGCAGGAGGGTGGATGTGCTGGAAATGAGATGTTTGAGGACAATGTGTGGTGTGAGGTGGTTTGATCGAGAAAGTAATGTAAGGGTAAGAGAGATGGGTGGAAATAAAAAGAGCGTGGTTGAGAGAGCAGAAGAGGGTGTTTTGAAATGGTTTGGGCACATGGAGAGAATGAGTGAGGAAAGATTGACCAAGAGGATATATGTGCTGGAGGTGGAGGGAACGAGAAGTGGGAGACCAAACTGGAGGTGGAAAGACTGAGTGAAAAAGATTTTGAGTGATCGGGGCCTGAACATGCAGGAGGGTGAAAGGAGGGCAAAGAATAGAGTGAATTGGATCGATGTGGTATACCGGGGTTGACGTGCTGTCAGTGGATTGAATCAGGGCATGTGAAGCGTCTGAGGTAAACCATGGAAAGTTCTGTGGGGCCTGGATGTGGAAAGGGAGCTGTGGTTTCGGGCATTATTGCATGACAGCTAGAGACTGAGTGTGAACGAATGGGGCCTTTGTTGTCTTTTCCTAGTGCTACCTCGCACACATGAGGGGGGAGGGGGATGGTATTCCATGTGTGGCGAGGTGGCGATGGGAATGAATAAAGGCAGACAGCGTGAATTGTGTGCATGGGTATATATGTATGTGTCTGTGTGTGTATATATATGTGTACATTGAGATGTACAGGTATGTATATTTGCGTGTGTGGACATGTATGTATATACATTGTGTATGGGGGTGGGTTGGGCCATTTCTTTCGTCTGTTTCCTTGCGCTACCTTGCAAACGCGGGAGACAGCGACAAAGCAAAATAAATATAAATAATATGCACATACACATATCCCTGGGGATAGGGGAGAAAGAATACTTCCCACGTATTCCCTGCGTGTCGTAGAAGGCGACTAAAAGGGGAGGGAGCGGGTGGCTGGAAATCCTCCCCTTTCTTGTTTTTTTTTTTAATTTTCCAAAAGAAGGAACAGAGAAGGGGGTCAGGTGAGGATATTCCCTCTAAGGCCCAGTTCTCTGTTCTTAACGCTACCTCGCTAACGCGGGAAATGGCAAATAGTATGAAAAAAAAAAAAAAAAAAAAAATACACATACATGTACATAATCATATAGACCTGCACATATTCATACTCCCCTATCCCTGGGGATGGGGAGAAAGAATACTTCCCATGTATTCCCCGCATGTAGTAGAACATGGCTAAAGAGGGCCGGAGGAGGAGGCTGAAAACCCTCCCCACCTCCTTGTATTAAAATTTCTAAAAGGGAAGACAGAGGGAGTCAAGTGGTGAGTGCTCATCCTCCTCGAAAGCTCAGATTGAGGTGTCTAAATGTGTGGATGTAACCAAGAGAAGAAAGGAAAGATAGGTAGTATATTTGAGAAAAGGAACCTGGATGTTTTGGCTCTGAGTGAAACAAAGCTCAAGGGTAAAGTGGTATGGGAATGTCTTGGGAGTAAAGTCAGGGGTTGGTGAGAGGACAAGAGCAAACGAAGGAGTAGCACTACTCCTGAAGCAGGAGTTGTAGGAGTATGTGATAGAGTAAGAAAAAAAAAATTCTAGATTGATGTGGGTAAAACAGAAAGTGGATGGAGAGAGATGGGTGATTATTGGTGCCTATGCATCTGGTCATCAGAAGAAAGATCATGAGAGGCAAGTGTTTTGGGAGCAGCTGAGTGAGTGTGTTAGCAGCTTTGATGCATGAGACCAGGTTATAGTGATGGGTGATTTGAATGTGAAGGTGAGTAATGGGGCAGTTGAGGGCATAATTGGGGCGTTCAGTGCTGTAAGTGGAAATGGCGAAGAGCTTGTGGAGTTGTGTGCTGAAAAAGGACCAGTGATTGGGAATACCTAGTATAAAAAGAGAGATATACGTAAGTATACACATGTGAGTACGAGAGACGGCCAAAGGGCGTTATTGGAATACGTGTCAATTGACAGGTGTATAACTGAGAGACTTTTGGATGTAAATGTTCTCAGAGGGGCAACTGAAGGGATGTTTGATCATTATCTTCTGGAGGCAAAGTTGGAGATTTGTAGAGGCTTTCAGATTAGAGAGTGGTGAGAGCGAGCGAGCTTGGAAAGGAGACTTGTGTAAGGAAGTAGCCGTTGAGATTGAGTATAGAATGGCAAAAGGTAGGAGCAAGAGGTGTGTGTGTGTGTGTGTGTGTGTGTGTGTGTGTGTGTGTGTGTGTGTGTGTGTGTGTGTGTGTGTGTGTCTGTCTGTCTGTCTGTCTGTGCCTGTGTCTGTGATGTATTTAGGGAAGCAGTGAAAGCTAGCGCAAAAGACGCATGTGGCATGAGAAAGGTGGGAGGTGGGCGGATTAAAATGGGTAGAGAGAGGTGGGGTGAAGAAGTAAGAGAGAGTAGTTTGGATAATTTTTGCAGGGAAGTAGTGCAATTGACAGGGAGATGTATAAAAGAAAGCAGCAGGAGGTCAAGAGAAAGGTGCAAGAGGTGAAAAAGAGGGTAAGTGAGAGATGGGGTGAGAGAGCATCATTATATTTCAGGGAGAATAAAAAGATGTTTTGAAAGGAGGTAAATAATGTGAGTAAGACAAAAGAACAAATGGGAACACCGGTAAAGGGGGCAAATGGGGAGGTAATAACAAGTATTGATGAAGAGAGAAGGAGATGGAGTGAGTATTTTGAAGGTTTGTTGAATGTATTTGATGACTGAGTAGCAGATATAGGATGTTTTGGTCAGGGTGGTGTGTGAAATGAGAGGGTCAGGGAGAATGGTTTGGAAAACAGAAAAGAGGTAGTGAAAGCTTTGCAGAAGATGAAAGCCGACAAGGATATTCAATGTAAGTATGGATCATAGTGAAGTGCCAAAGGATTGGCAGAATGCATGCATAGTGCCACTGTACAAAGGTAAAGGGGATAAAGGTGAGAGTTCAAATTATCGAGGCATAAGTTTGTTGAGTATTCCTGGGAAAGTATATGGGAGGATATTGATTGAGAGGGTAAAGGCATGTACAGAGCATCAATTGGTGAAGAGCAATGTGGTTTCAGAAGTGGTAAAGGATGTGTGGATCAGGTGTTTGCTTTAAAGCATGTATGTGAGAAATACTTAGAAAAACAGATGGATTTGTACGTAGCATTTATGGATATGGAAAAGGTATACGATAGGGGTGATAGAGATGCTCTGTGGAAGGCTTTAAAGAATGCATGTGAGGAATACTTAGAAAAACAGATGGATTTGTATGTAGCATTTATGGATACGGAAATGGTATATGATAGGGTTGATAGAGATGCTTTGTGGAAGGTTTTAAGAGTATATGGTGTGGGAGGTAAGTTGCAAGAATCAGTGAAAAGTTTTTACCAAGGACATAAAGCATGTGATGAGTAGGAAGGGAGGAAAGTGATTGGTTCTCAGTGAATGTTGGTTTGCAGCAGGGGTGTGTGATGTCTCCATGGTTGTTCAATTTATGGATGGGGTGGTTAGGGAAGTGAATGCAAGAGTTTTGGGGAGA
This sequence comes from Panulirus ornatus, assembly GCF_036320965.1. Lineage (NCBI taxonomy): Eukaryota > Metazoa > Arthropoda > Malacostraca > Decapoda > Palinuridae > Panulirus > Panulirus ornatus. The sequence goes on from NC_092281.1 coordinate 28,575,339, forward strand.
GGGGCAAGTGTGCAGTCTGTTCTAGATGAGAGGGCTTGGGAAGTGAGTCAGATGTTGTTCGCCGATGATAGAGTGCTGGTGGCCGATTCAGGTGGGAAACTGCAGAGGTTGGTGACTGAGTTTGGTAAACTGCATGAAAGGAGAAAGTTAAGAGTCAATGCGAATAAGAGCAAGGTTATTAGGTTCAGTAGGGCTGAGGGACATGTTACTTGGGAGGTAAGTTTGAATGGAAAAAACTGGAGGAAGAAGTGTTTTAGATATCTAGGAGTGGACTTAGCAGCAGATGGAACCATAGAAGCAGAAGTGCGTTACAGGGTGGGGGAGGCGGCGAAGGTTGTGGGAGCGCTGAAAAATGTGTGGTAGGTGAGAATGTTATCTCGGAGCAAAAATGGGTATGTTTGAAGGAATTGTGGCTCCAACAATGTTATATGGTTGCGAGGTATGGGATATAGATAGGGTTGTGCAGTGGAGGGTGGATGTGCTGGAAATGAAATGATTGGGGGATGTGTGGTAATAAAAAAAGTGTGATTGAGAGTAGATGAGGGTGTGTTGAAATGGTTTGGACACAGAGAGAGAATGAGTGAGGAAAGATTGACAAGGAGAACATATGTGTCAGAGGTGGAGGGAATGAGGAGGTGGAAGGACGGAGGGAAAAAGATTCTGAGCGATTGGGGTCTGAACATACAGGAGTGCAAGGAATAGAGTGAACTGGAACAATGTAGTATAATAGGGTCCAATTGCTGTCAATTGACTGAACCAGGGCATGTGAAGCATTTGGGGTAAACTATGGAAAGGTGTGTGGGGCCTGGATGTAGAAAGGGAGCTGTGGTTTCAGTGCATTACATGACAACGGATGAGGCCTTTTTTGTCTTTTCCTGGCACTACCTCATTGGGAGAGAGAGAGAGAGATGCTGTTTCCTGTATGGCAAAGTGGTGATGGGAATGGATGAAGGCAGCAAGTATGAATATGTATATGTGTATATATGTATATGTCTGTGTATGTATATGTATGTATATGTTGAAATGTATATATATGTACATGTGCATGTATGGGCATGTATGCTGTTTCCTGTATGGCGAGGTGGCGAGGGGAATAGATGAAGGCAGCAAGTATGAATATGTACATGTGTATATATGTGTATGTATGTGCATGTATATGTATGTATACGTTGAAATGTATGTATATATATATGAATATGTGCATGTATGGGCATTTATGTATACATATGTGTATGTGGGGGATGGGCTATTCCTCGCCTGTTTCCTTAAGCTACCTTGCTGACGCAGGAAACAGCGATTAAGTAAAATAATAAAAATAATAATAACAATAATAACAACAATAATAATAACAATTTATCAAGGATGTAAGGCATGTGTACGTGTAAGAAGAGAGGAAAGTGATTGGTTCTCACTGAATGTAGGTTTGCGGCAGGGGTGTGTGATGTCTCCATGGTTGTTTAATTTGTTTATGGATGGGGTTGTTAGGGAGGTGAATGCAAGAGTTTTGGAAAGAGGGGCAAGTATGCAGTCTGTTGGGGATGAGAGAGCTTGGGAAGTGAGTCAGCTGTTGTTCGCCGATGATACAGCGCTAGTGGCTGATTCATGTGAGAAACTGCAGAAGCTGGTGACTGAGTTTGGTAAAGTGTGTGAAAGAAGAAAGTTAAGAGTAAATGTGAATAAGAGCAAGGTTATTAGGTACAGTAGGCTTGAGGGTCAAGTCAATTGGGAGGTAAGTTTGAATGGAGAAAAAACTGGAGGAAGTAAAGTGTTTTAGATATCTGGGAGTGGATCTGGCAGCGGATGGAACCATGGAAGCGGAAGTGAATCATAGGGTGGGGGAGGGGGCGAAAATCCTGGGAGCCTTGAAGAATGTGTGGAAGTCGAGAATATTATCTCCGAAAGCAAAAATGGGTATGTTTGAAGGAATAGTGGTTCCAATAATGTTGTATGGTTGCGAGGCATGGGCTATGGACAGAGTTGTGCGCAGGAGCGTGGATGTGCAGGAAATGAGATGTTTGAGGACAATATGTGGTGTGTGGTGGTTTGATCGAGTAAGTAATGTAAGGGTATGAGAGATGTGTGGAAATAAAAAGAGCGTGGTTGAGAGAGCAGAAGAGGGTGTTTTGAAATGGTTTGGGCACATGGAGAGAATGAGTGAGGAAAGCTTGACCAAGAGGATATATGTGTCAGAGGTGGAGGGAACAAGGAGAAGTGGGAGAACAAATTGGAGGTGGAAAGATGGAGTGAAAAAGATTTTGAGTGATAGGGGCCTGAACATGCCATGCAGGAGGGTGAAAGGCGGGCAAGGAATAGAGTCAATTGGATCGATGTGGTATACCGGGGTCGACGTGCTGTCAATGGACTGAATCAGGGCATGTGAAGCGTCTGGGGTAAACCATGGAAAGTTCTGTGGGGCCTGGATGTGGAAAGGGAGCTGTGGTTACAGGCATTATTGCATGACAGCTAGAGACTGAGTGTGAACGAATGGGGCCTTTGTCGTCTTTTCCTAGCGCTACCTCGCACACATGAGGGGGGAGGGTGATGTTATTCCATGTGTGGCGGGGTGGCGGTGGGAATGACTGGAGGCAGACAGTGTGAATTGTGTGCATGTGTATATATGTATGTGTCTGTGTGTGTATATATATATATATATATATATATATATATATATATATATATATATATATATATATATATATATATATATATATATATAAATGTGTACGTTGAGATGTATGGGTGTGTATATTTGTGTGTGGACGTGTATGTATATACATGTGTATGGGGGTGGGTTTGGCCATCTCTTTCGTCTGTTTCCTTGCGCTACCTCGCAAACGTGGGAGACGGCGACAAAGCAAAATAATAATAATAATAATAATAATAATAATAATAATAATAATAATAATAATGATAATAATAACCACAACAACAACAACAATATTCATACTTGCTAAATGTCATCCATTTCCGATGCCAAGCCACCCCACAGGAAACGGCATAAATGCATGAAAGAAAAGAAAAAGGAATAATATATACAATTTCTTCTTTTCTCCAACACCTGATCGCTACCCCCTGCATAAGTGAGGTAGCGCCAGGAAACAGAAGAAAAAGGGCCACATCTGCCCACATCCATACATGAGCTGTCATGTGTAATGCATCAAACCACAGCTGGTTCAGTCCATTAACAGCATGTTGACCTCAGCATATAACATCATTCCAACTCACTCTATTATATGCATATCTTTCACCCTCCTGCATGTACACCCAATCACCCAAAATCTTTTTCACTCCATCCTTCTATCTCCAATTTGAAACTGGTCTTCCATTCTCCTTGTTCCCTCCACTTCAGACACATATATCCTCTTTGTTAACCTTTCCTCACTCACTGTCTCCATAAATCTAAACCATTTCAACATACCTCTTCTGTCTCTCACTCTCTCGACCACAATCTTTCTAATACCACATCTCCCTCATCCTTTCATTACTTACTCGATCAAACCATCTCACACTACATACTGTCCTCAAACATTTCATTCCCAACACATCCACCCTCCCCTGGACAACCCTATCTATAGCCCATGCCTTGCACCCAAATACTATTGTTGGAGCTACTATTCCTTCAAACACCCATTTTTGCCCTCTCAGATAACATTCACTCATTCCACATATTCTTCAGAATTCTCCCACCCTATGACTCACTTCTGCTTTCATGGTTCCATTTGCTGCTAATTCCACTCCCAAATACCTAAAACACTTCACTTCCTTTAATTTTTCTCCAATCAAACTTACATTCCAAATAACTTTGTCCCTCAACCCTACCAAACTTAACAACCTTGCTCTTGTTCCCATTCATGTTCAACTTTCTCCTTTCATACATTCTTCCAAACTTAGTCACCAACTTCTGCATTTTCTTACTCGAATAAATCATCAGAGCTGTATCAACAGCAAACAAGTGACTCACTTCCCAGGCCCTCTCATCCCCCACAGACTGCATATTCATCCCTCTCACCAAGACTCTTGTATTTACCTCCCTAACTATCCCATCCAAAAACAAACAAAACAACAATGGTAACATCAAACACCCATGCTGCAGACCAACCTTCACTTGAAACCATTCACTCTCCTCTATTTCTTAAACCCTTCCTGAAAACTTCTCATTGCCTCTAGGAGCTTATCTCCCACACTATATATACTAAAGACCTTCCACAAAGCATCTCTAGCCACCCTATCATATACCTTATCCAGATCCATAAATACCACACACAAATCCATCAGTTTTTCACAATCCTAAAGACCTTCCACAAAGCATCTCTAGCCACCCTATCATATACCTTATCCAGATCCATAAATGCCACACACAAATCCATCAGTTTTTCACAGTATTTTTCACATTCTTTAAATTAAACACCTGATCCATAAATCCTCTACCACTTCTGCTCCTCCCAAATCTGATGCTCTGTACATGCCTTCACCAAGAGCTCTTGATCAATGTCCTCCCATACAATAACAGGTATGCTCAAACTTATACCTCAGCAGCTGGAACACTCACCCTTATCCCTCTTGCCTTTAAACACTGGCACTATACAAGCATTCCACAAATCTTTAGGCACCTCACTATGCTTCACACAAACAATGAATATCCTTACTAACCAATCAATAACAGTCATCCCTTTCGTAAAACATTCAACTGCAAAAACATCCACACCAGCCACCTTGCCACATTTCATCTTCCACAAGGCTTTGACCATATCTTCTCTCTTCACAAAACCACTCTCCATGACTTTCATTTCTCATACCACCAACACCCTACATCTGCCATTTATCATCAAAACATTAAACAATCCTTCAACTGACTGTCAGTTCCCATATGCTCTCTTGTCTTTTGCACAATATTTACCTCCTTACAAAACATCTTTTTATTCTCCCAAAAGTTTAATGACACTCTCACCCCAACTCTCAATTGCCCTATTTTTTCAAGCCTGCACATTCCTCTTGGCCTCCTGCTGCTTTCTCTTATGCATCTTCTAATCATTTGCAGGCCTTCCCTGTGAGTACAGCCCAAACATCTCTCTTTACTCTTTCACTGGCGACTTTACTTCTTCATCCCACCACTCACTACCATTTCTAATCTGACCACTTTCCACCTTTTGCATGCCATGTGCATCTCTTGCACAAGCTGTCAATGCTTTCACTGCTTCCCTAAACACCTGCCATTCATCATCCACTAACCTAACCTAACCTAACCTCTCCTGGTATTTCTTCATGTAAGTCTCCTTTCTAAGCTCGCTTACTCTCACCAATCTCTTCCCCCTAACATTGTTTCCCCTTTTCCAAAAACGTCTACACATCTTCACTTTTGTCTCCACAAGATAGTGATCAGATATCCCACGAGATGTCCCTTTCAGCACATCTACATCCAAATGTCTCTTTACATGCCAATCAAATATGCAATCTAATGATGCCTGTTGATCACCTCTCCTACCAGGAATTCCCAATTACCAGTCTTTTTTCAGTACACAACTCCACAAACTCTTTATCATTTCCATTAATATTACTGAATATCCTATGCAACCCAATCATACCCTTAATTGCTACATTATTTAGCTTCACATTTATATCACCCATCACTAATATCCGGTCTCATCCACCAAAACTGCTGACAAACTAACTCAGCTATTCCCAAAACACTTGCCTCTCATGATCTTTCTTCTATTGGCTGGATGCAAAAGCACCAATAATCAATCATCTCTTTGCAATCCACTTACAGTTTTACCCACATCAATCTAGAATTCACTTCCTTACACTCTATCACTCACTCCCACAACTCCTGCTTCTGTAGTAGTGCTACTCCTTCCCTAGCTGTTGTCCTCTCATTAACTCCTGACTTTACTCCTAAAACATTTCCAAACCATTCTTTCACTTTACCCTTAAGCTCTGTTTCACTCAAGAGCCAAAACATCCACATTTCTTACCTCTCCTCTCTTTTCATCTTGGTCACATTCACATACATTCAGGCACCTCAGTCTGAGCCTTCAAGAAGGATGAGCACTCCCTACCTACCTCCTTTTGTTTCCTCTTTTAGAAATTGAAAAATCAATTATTCTGCCCTAATTTTCTTTCCACTTTGGTACCCTAAACACCAAGAACAGCAGTAAAAATATTTCTTTATTATGAAATGAAAGAGCATCATATAAATGAAAGAACATCATATAAGCATGACAGAACAATCACGAAGTGAGTGATACACTCTTAAACTAACCCATGGAAATTTAGAGAACTTGTCATGGGAGTGTATGCTTACCACAAGCATACCAATACACTCCCACCAAAAGTTTTTCATTTTCCTGTGGGTAACTTGATGGGTATGTAATTTGTTACTTGGATGTTTTACTATTCTTACATGATGTTCTCTTATAACATGAGAGAAACGGGAAGACAAGAAAAAAAACTACATTTATATTTCTGACATGTTACAGGAGTTGGGGGCCATAATCCCTCCCCTTCTTGTACTGCAATTTCTAAAAGAAGGATGAGAAGAGTGAGTCAACTGAAAAGAGCACATCCTCCTCCAAGGTTCAGGCTAGGATGTCTGAATGTGCATGGATGTACTAAGGATGAGGAGTGAGTAAGCTCAGAAAAGAGGTTGGTGTGCATAGATACCTGGTGCAAAATGAAAGAGCAAACTAAGCTTGGGAAGAGGGTGAGGAACAGAAAGTATTTTGGAAGTCATGCTTACATGTGCAACAGAGGTTGTCATACACAATATTCTAAATATCCAGACTGACATTACCGAACTCTACCTGCCTGATGTAAAAAAGCGAGTTACAAGTCACCCTTGATAAACTTTTTCCGTACAGTTACTCTACCTGTCATACATTCTCTAAATGGGCCATCCTCCACTACTTGGAGCTTAAGGCTATCTCTAATTAAGGGGGCCAATCCTCCCCACTCCTTTTGCCTTCTCTTTCCTTTATAATTCTAATGCACACCTCTGGGCAGAATAGGTAGGTGAGATCCTTACTCATTAAGAAAATTTTTCCAAGACTTTGCTAACATCATGTGCACTTTCCCTTATTTGAGCCTTGACTTCCCACATTATCTATCAATGTCAACATTTGAATACATAACTTTCATCCTGAAATTACCATCTCTTAACACTCCTGTCAACTCCGTGATGCTGGAAGGGCAGCTCCAACTTCTTGTCTCATTTGGCACCTCTGACTGTACTCTTTATTTCTCTCACTCTCTTCTTTTGATCTTTCACATTTCATCAATCCACTGAATCTCAACTCATCTTTAACTTTCCAAGCTTACCTAAATACCTCGACCTGACGACTCAAACTAAAAGTAACCTGAACTGGCTGACCATTTATATCTTGATTGCAACCGAAATTACACTTGGAAATTCTAAAATCTCCAATGACCTTTTAATATGCATTCCTTCTCTCTTTCCAAAACAAAAATAATCAATGATTCATGTCTATCGACCAACTGCCTTACTAATCTTTCTAATTTTGGTGGCACCTACTCTTCAGCTATATCTTTCACTGATGAACTATCAGTGTCTCCGACTTCCTCTAACATTCTCATTCAAATAGCACTGGTCCTGTATGCTCTATATTTTCCAAGTTCTTTCATCAACCTGGCCATAAATTTTTTTGACTGCTCCCCCTTTAAAAGTGAATACTATTCTTTCTACAGCTTCACTTACTTTTCCTGTGTAACTCTGTTCGTATGACCCTAAGTATATGTTCCTTTACATCAATTTTCATTCTCTATTTATGTTGATCAGCTATGAAACTTGTTCCTTCTGCACATCCATGCCAAAGATTGTCAATTGATTATGTGTGTGTTTTAGTCCTTTCCTTTCATTAAACTGCCTCTATGACATACAGAAAAGACCCATCAGATCTAATGTGCTTTTTCGATTATGTATCTCATGAATCCCCTCCGGTAAACAACCTCTGTTCATATCCAATGACTATATTTTTCAGATCCCTATGTTCCTTTCGAATTTTGTGATACCCTTCATTATTCCCAAACTAATTTCTCAGTTTCCTCAACTACTTTTCTAGTTGTGCAAAATTTTGGTCTCGTGTGTTTTAATCATTTTCCACATCACCTCTAAATTTAAGTTCTCTAGTTGTTCCTCTTCATCTCTACATCGTCTCTTCCATATGAGTCTTGTTATGAATGACTGGTCTTGGCATATTCCCTTATCTGAGTCTACAGCATATTGTTGTCCACTTTGAAACAAAAGTGCTTAGTACTTAGCTTTGTCAAGGTTTGCCTACATGTTTGTTCTAATTTTCCTGTCTAATTTCTTTGCCTTCTATAACACCTTTACTATCTTTCTTGGCTGAGGTAGTACTAATGGCCTTAAACTGAGCTCCCAAAAGTAATACTTCAATTGTGAAAACTAAAGTCTCTAACTAAACTGATAGCGGTGCCTTTTGTTTATACAACAACTTTCCTTCCTTTTGTTAAGTCAGATCTACACTTTTATCCAATTAAGCTTAGCTATGCTTTTTCAATTCACAAATGCTAGTCTTACCTAAAAAAAGGAAAATCCACCACAGTAACACTTTAATAATAATTCCATCCTTTTAATATAGTTTGAAAATCCTATTCTCCAAGTATAAAAAATGGGCACTAATGAAGAATCTATTGCAATGAAACTAACCTGGGATCCCTTGTTGTAGGATTCTATGAGAAGGGACTTCATGTCAATATCAGTGTGAAGTATTGGTTTGTTCTTAGCAAGGGTGAGCATCCCTAACCAATGACCCAGATTCTTCAATAGCGATTTATCGGAGAAATTAGCAGCAGACTTGTCTGCTCTCAAGAGGACCTGAAACAAACAAGCATGAGAAGGCTGATTACATTATATTGTTTTTAATAAATGACACTATAGGTTCCTCATTTTTCAAAATGGCAATATATATATAAGATATATAAACCATTAAAAGGATTAACATCATGATTCGACTCTTTTACCTTAATATTCCTGAGAGTTTCCCGGCACACCATGGTATTAACATTGTTAATTTTGAGCTGATCCAAAAAGAGAGAATACAGTGTGTGGAAGTTGTTTTCTATGGATGCACGTTTCATGACCAGGTACTGCGCTACCCAAACCCAATACTCATCACCCACAACCTCACGAAGCTCTTCACACTGTAAAGGAAGCATAATATTATTACTTGCTATCTCATACCTGAAAAATCAAAGAGGGTGGGGGAGGGGATAAGAGCTGAATAAGCTTGGACATAACCAAGATGAGAAGATGGGAGATATAGGTAGTATATTTGAAGGGATGAACCTGGAAGTTCTAGCTTTGGGTGTGTGTGTGTGTGTGTGTGTGTGTGTGTGTGTGTGTGTGTGTGTGTGTGTGTGTGTGTGTGTGTGCATGTGTGTTGAAGAGTAAATTGGAGGAACAGTTTGGAAATGTCCTGGGGTACGAAGAATGATTTGGAAATTATCTAGGGATAAAGTCAAGGGTTATGTGAGCACCAGAGATATGGAAGGGGTAGCACTGCTGCTGAGGGAGTTGTTGAAATGTTTGAAAGGATGTAAAGAAGTAAGCCCAAGACTAATGTGGGTAAATATGAAAGAAGATTATAAAAGGCACTTTATTATTAGTGTTTATACACCTGGAATTGAAAAAACTAAGAGAGTTGAGTATTTTTGGGGAGAAGGATGAGTATGCCAGCAGTTTTGATGCAAGGGACAAAATATTAGTAATGGGTGATTTGAGCGCGAGTATTGCATCAGCTGAGAACATAAATGGGGGCAGGGGTTCCTAATTTTGCAAATAAGAAGAGTGAGCTGTGAAAAAGAATGGTGATTATCTTGTGGAGCTGTGTGCTGAAAATGGACCGGTGATTGGGAATACTAAATCTAAAAATAGTGTCATACATAAGTATACATGAGCGAGTGAAAGATAATAAGAGGGTATTACTGGATTATACTTCTTCCCCTTTTAGAAATTTAGAATATCAGGAGGAGAGGGTTCTAGACCCCCGCTCCCGTCCACTTTAGCCACCTTCTAAGACATGCAGGGAATGCATTAGAAGTATTCTTTCTCCCCTATCCCCAGTGTTTATGTATATGCATGTGTATGAGGTTGGGTTGGGCCATTCCTTTGTCTGTTTCCTTGCACTACCTCACTAACACAGGAGACACCAACTAAGTATAATAATAAAAAGAAATTATTGGATTATGTACTATTTAATAAGTGTGCAAAGGATAGGCTCTTGGAAGTGAATGCGCCGAGAAGAGCAGGTGATAGGATGTTTGATAACATAATTACTTACAAGAGGCAAGGTTGAAAATTAGAAGAGGCTTTATGAAAAGAGGAAATGATATGGATGGAAATGGAGTGGTAGTTAAAAGTGAGTGAGCATGGATAAGATGATTGAGAGAAGAGATACCTGGTGAAATTTAATGTAGATTGGCAAAAGGTGAGAATAATGAGGTATGGGGAGTGGGTGAGGAATGGAAGGTGTTTATGGAAGCATGGCTCACATGTGTGACATGCAGAATGAGCAAGATGTACATGAGAGATAGGGTAAAGAGTGATGGGATGTGGGAGATAAGTAGCTGGTGAAAGAGAAAAGAGAGGTGCATGGGCAACATCTGCAGGAGAGTACAAGGGATTAGGAGACATACATAGAAGACTTAGAAAAAAAAAAGTTATGATGTTGGGAAAATATCAAGATGGCCAAGAGTGCTGGCAAGAAGCCACTGCACTGTGTGTTCTGAGTGCCCAGTGTGCCAAGCAATCTCACATCTACCCACATTTTCTTACTTCCAAGCAAGAATTCAGGCTTTCTCCTCCTTAGAAAGGAAAATGCTAACCATCTTGAAGCAAAGTTGGAAGAAACAGAAGAAATTAGATTTCCAGAGGCAAAATTTCTCAAAAATGAAGTAGCAGCCAAGAGGAATAAAGAAAGAACATCCTTCCCTAAAGATAGCCTGATGCACAATGAAGGAGGTTGCTGGTGTTCACACTGTTAGAAACACTGGTCTCAGTGAATAGATGTATGATGATTTAACCCTGAGAGCATTATAAGCTTGTGCCCTCAATAAACCTTAGCTGTGTATCAAATTTGAAAATATGCCTCTTTTTTCTTTTTTTTTTGTGTGTGCGCTCATGAATTTTATACATGTTTGCCATTTCCAGCGTGAGCAAGGTAGCGTCAAGAACAGATGACAAGAGGCTAAGTATTACAGAAAGGTAGGATTTCCAGCCATCTGCTCCTCCCCCTCTTAGTCACCTTCAATGACAAGCAGGGTTAAGTGTCACAGAATGTGGAGCGGTAGGAGCAAGTGGCGGGAAATCCTCCCTTCCTTTGTTACTTTCCGAAAGAAATACCAGAGTAATGAGCCAAGTGAGGATTCTTCCATCAAAGGGTCTGTCATCTGTTCTTGAAAGGAATCAGTCACAAAGGAAATGGCAAGCATATATGGAAGTGGTGAGAGTAAGTGAGCTTGGAAAGGAGACGTGTGTGTGCAGAATGGCAAAAGGTGAGAGCAAATGATGTAAGAGGAGTGGGGGAGGAATGGGATATATTTAGGGAAGCAATGATGGCTAGCGCAAAAGATGCATAGGGTATGAGGAAGGTGGGAGGTGCACAGATTAGAAAGGGTAGCGAGTGGTGGGATGAAGAAGTAAGATTGTTAGTGAAAAAGAAGTTGTTTGAATGATTTTTGCAGGTAAGTAGTGCAAATGACTAGGAGTTGTATAAAAGAAAGTGCAAGGAGATCAAGAGAAAGGTGCAAGAGGTGAAAAAAAGAGCAAATGAGAGTTGGGACAGTATCAATAAATTTTAGGGAGAATAAAAATGAAATGTCCACCCTTTATAGAACTTTAAATACAAGGAGGGGAGGGTTTCCAGCCCCTTGCTCCTACCCCCTTTAGTTGCCTTCTATGACACACAGGGAATATGTCGGAAGTGTAGCATTTATGGATCAGGAGAATGCTTGTGATAGGGTTGATAGAGATGCTTTGCAGAAGGATCTAAGAATATATGGCGTGGAATGTTGCTAAAAGCAGCGAAAAGTTTTTACCAAGGATGTAAGGAATGTGTACAAGTAGGAACGGAATAAAGTGACTGGTTCTCAGTGAATGACGGTTTGCAGCTGGGGTGCGTGATGTCTCCATGGTTGTTTAATTTGTTTATGGATGGGTTGCTTAAGGAGGAGAATGCAAGAGTTTTGGAGAGAGGAGCAAGTATGCAGTCTGTTCTGGATGAGAGGGCTTGGGAAGTGAGTCAGTTGTTGTTTACTGATGACATAACACTAGTGGCTGATTCAGGTGAGAAACTGCAGAAGTTGGTGACTGAGTTTGGCAAAGTGTGTGAAAGAAGAAAGTTGAGAGTAAATGTGAATAGGAGCAAGGTTATTAGGTTCAGTAGGGTTGAGGGACAAGTTAATTGGGAAGTGGGTTTGAACAAAGAAAAACTGGAGGAAATGAAGTGTTTTAGATATCTGGGAGTGGAATTAGCAGGGGATGGAACCATGGAAGCTGATGTGAGTCACAGGGTGGTGGAGGGGGTAAAGGTTCTGGGAGCACTGAAGAATGTGTGGAAGGCAAGAACATTATCTCAGAGCAAAAATGATAATGTTTGAAAGAATAGCGGTTCAAACAATGTTACATGGTTGTGAGGCATGGGCTATAGATAGGGTTGTGCAGAAGAGGGTAGATATGTTGGAAATGAAATGTTTGAGGACAATGTGTGGTGTGAGGTGGTTTGATTGAGTAAGTAATGAAAAGGTAAGAGAGATGTGTGGAAGAGGGTTTGTTGAAACGGTTTGGAGACATGGAAAGAATGAGTGAGAAAAAATTAACAAAGAGGATATATGTGGCAGAGGTAGAGGGAAGAAGGAGAAGTGGGAGATCAAATTGGAGGTGGGAGAATGGAGTGAAAAAAATTTTGAGCGATAGGGGCCTGAACATACAGGAGAATGAAAAGCATGCAAGGAATAGAGTGAATTGGAACGATGTGGTATACTGGACTCGACGTGCTGTCAATGGATTGAACCGAGGCATGTAAAGCGTCTGAGGTAAACCGGGGTGTGTGGGTGTGTGTTTGTGTGTGTGTGTGCTATTTCATGTGTGGCAGGGTTTGGCGATGGGAATGGATGAAGGCAGCAAGTATGAATATGTACATATGCAATCCTCAGTAACAGCATAGAACTGTGGAAGTTACCATGGAAAGTTCCACTTTTAGTGTCAGCATATTTCAAGCCCCTATTCCGCCGCTGGCAGGGAGATGGCACCAGGCAGCGCAAAAGTAGGTATCAGCTGGCTCTGCTGGAGACACACACTGGTCTCCCCGTTAACTTTTGTTCCCATCCCCTTTGTTGTCAAGCTTCGAAACAAAAATATTTTTGTAACGTAGGTTTGAGTGCAAGCCAAAGGAGACTCATGGAACTTATATGTTTGTGTATGTATATGTATGTATACATGGAAATGTATATGTACGTATATGTGCATGTGTGGGCATTTATGTATATACATGAGCAAGTGGGTGGGTTGGACCATTCCTCATCTGTTTCCTTGTGCTATCTCGCTAACGTAGGAGACACTAAGTAAAATAAAAAAAAGAATGTTTTGGAAGATGGTAAATAAAGTGTGTAACACAAGAGAACAAACTGGAACATCAGTGAAGGGGGTAAATGGGGAGGCAATAATAAGTAGAGATGAAATTATGAGATGGAGTGAGTATTTTGAAGGACTGCTGAATGTGTTTGATGATAGAGTGGCAAATATACAGTGCTTTGGTCAGGGTGGTGTGCAACGTGAGAGGGTCAGGGAGAATGATTTGCTAAACAGAGAAGAGGTAAAGAAAGCTTTGCAGAACATGAGAGCCGGCAAGACGGTAGGTTTGGAAAACACTGCAGTGGAATTTATCAAAAAAGGGGGCGACTGTGTTGTTGATTGGTTGGTAAGGATATTCAATGTTGTATGGATCATGGTGAAGTGCCTGAAGATTGGCGGAATGCATGCATAGTGCCATTGTACAAAGGCAATGGGGATAAAGGCGAGTGTTCAAATTACAGAGGAACAAGTTTGTTGAGAATTCCTAGGAAATTATATGGGAGGGTATTGATTGAGAGGATAAAGGCATGTACAGAGCATCAGATTGGGGAAGAGAAGTGTGGTTTCAGAAGTGGTAGAGGATGTGTGGATCCGGTGTTTGCTTTGAAGAATGTATGTGAGAAATACTTAGAAAAGCTGATGGATTTGTATGGATCTGGAGAAGGCATATGAAAGGGTTGATAGAGATGCTTTGTGAAAGGTTTTAAGAGTACATGGTGTGAGAGGTATGTAGCTAGAAGCATTGAAAAGTTTTTACCAAGTATGTAAGGCATGTGTATGAGTAGGAAGAAAGGAAAGTGACTGGTTCCCAGTGAATGTCGGTTTGCAGCAGGCATGGGTGATGTCTCTATGGTTGTTTAATTTGTTTATGGATGGGGTTGTTAGGGAGGTTAATGTAAGAGTTTTGGAGAGAGGGGCACGTGTGCAGTCTGTTTTGGATGAGAAGGCTTGGGAAGTGAGTCAGTTGTTGCTCGATGATGATACAATGCTGGTGGCTGATACGGGTGAGGAACTGCAAAAGTTGGTGACTGAGTTTGGTATAGTGTGTGAAAGAAGAAAGTTGAGTGTGAATAAGAGCAAGGTTATTAGGTTCAGTGGGGTTATGGGACAAGTTAATTGGGAGGTAAGTTTGAATGGAAAAAATTTACAGGAGAAAATGAAATGTTTTAGATACCTGGGAATGGACTTAGCAACGGATGGAACCTTGGAAACAGAAGTGAGTCACAGGGTGGGGGAGGGGGCAAAGGTTCTGCGAGCATTGAAGATGTGTAGAAGGCAAGAACGTAATTTTGGAGAGCAAAAATGGGTATGTTTGAAAGAATAGTGACCCTCTCACTTTGCACACTACCACTGACCAAAACACCCTATATCTGCCACTCTATCATAAAACACATTCTACAAACCTTTGAAATATTCACTCAATCTCCTTATCACTTCATATACTTGTTATTACCTCCCCATTTGCCCCCTTCACTGATGTTCCCATTTGCTCTCTTCTCTTGCACACTTTATTTCCCTCCATCCAAAACATCTTTTTATTCATTTATATTTATTTTGCTTTGTCGCTGTCTCCCGCGTTAGTGAGGTAGCGAAAGGAAACTGACGAAAGAATGGTCCAACCCACCCACATACACATGTATATACATACACATCCACACACGCAACTATATATACCAATACATCTCAACATATACATATAACCACACAAACATATACATATATACACATGTACATAATTCATACTGTCTCCCTTTATTCATTCCCATCGCCACCCCGCCACACATGAAATAACAACCCCCTTCCCCCTCATGTGCACGAGGTAGCGCTAGGAAAAGACGACAAAGGCCACATTCGTTCACACTCAGTCTCTATATGTAATGTAATAGTGCACCGAAACCAAAGCTCCCTTTCCACATCCAGGTTCCACAGAACTATCCATGGTTTACTCCAGACGCTTCACATGCCCTGGTTCAATCCACTGACAGCACGTCGACCCCAGTATACCACATCATTCCAATTCACTCTATTCCTTGCATGCCTTTCCCCCTTCTGAATGTTCAGACCCCTATCACTCAAAATCTTTTTACTCCATCTTTCCACCTCCAATTTGGTCTCCCTCTTCTCCTCGTTCCCTCCACCTCTGACACATATATTCTCTTAGTCAATCTTCCCTCTCTCATTCTCTCCATGTGACCAAACCATTTCAAAACACCCTCTTCTGCTCTCTCAACCACACTCTTTTTATTGCCACACATCTCTCTTACCCTATCATAGCTTGATCAAACCACCTTACACCACATATTGTCCTCAAACATCTCATTTTCAGCAAATCCATCCTCCTCCGCACAACTCTATCTATAGCCCACGCCTCGCAACCATGTAACATTGTTGGAACCACTATTCCTTCAAACATACCCATTTTTGCTTTCCGAGATAATGTTCTCGACTTCCACGCATTCTTCAACGCTCCTAGAACTTTCGTCCCCTCCCCCCACCCTATGATTCACTTCAACTTCCATGGTTCCATCCGCTGCCAAATCCACTCCCATATATCTAAAACACTTCACTTCCTCCAGTTTTTCTCCATTCAAACTTACCTAGCTATTGACTTGTCCCTCAACCCTACTGTACCTAATAACCTTGCTCTTATTCACATTTACTCTCAGCTTTCTTCTTTCATACACTTTACCAAACTCAGTCACCAGCTTCTGCAGTTTCTCACATGAATCAGCCATCAGCGCTATATCATCAGCAAACAACAACTGACTCACTTCCCAAGCTATTTCATCCACAACAGATTGCATACTTGCCCTTCTTTCCAAAACTCTTGCATTCACATCCCTAAGAACCCCATTCATAAACAAATAAAACAACCATGTAGACATCAAACACCCTTGCCACAAACCTACATTCACCGAGAACCAATCACTTTCCTCTCTTCCTACATATGCATATGCCTTACATCCTCAATAAAAACTTTCCACTGCTTCTAACAAGTTGCCTCCCACACCATATATTCTTAATACCTTCCACAGAGCATCTCTATCAACTCTATCATATGCCTTCTCCAGATCCACAAATGCTACAAACAAATCCATTTGCTTTTCTAAGTATTTCTCACATACATTCTTCAAAGCAAACACCTGATCCACACATACTCTACCACTTCTGAAACTACACTGCTCTTCCCCAATCTGATGCTCTGTACATGCCTTCAACTTCTCAATCAATACCCTCCAATATAATTTCCCAGGAATACTCAACAAACTTATACCTCTGTAATTTGAGCATTCACTTCTATCCCCTTTGCCTTTGTACAATGGCACTATGCAAGCATTCTGCCAATCCTCAGGTACCTCACCATCAGTCACACATACATTAAATAACCTTACCAACCAGTCAACAATACAGTCACCCCCTTTTTTAATAAATTTCACTGCAATACCATCCAAACCCGCTGCCTTGCCGGCTTTCATCTTCTGCAAAGCTTTTACTACGTCTTCTCTGTTTATCAAATCATTCTCCCTAACCCTCTCACTTTGCACACCACCTCGACCAAAACACCCTATATCTGCTACTGTATCATCAAACACATTCAACAAACCTTCAAAATACTCACTCCATCTCCTTCTCACATCACCACCACTTGTTATCACCTCCCCATTTGTTCCCATTTGTTCCCTTGTCTTATGCACTTTATTTACCTCCTTCCAAAACATCTTTTTATTCTCCCTAAAATTTAATGATACTCTCTCACTCCAACTCTCATTTGCCCTCTTTTTCACCTCTTCTACCTTTCTCTTGACCTCCTGCCTCTTTCTTTTATAAATCTCTCAGTAATTTGCCTTATTTCCCTGCAAAAATCATCCAAATGCCTCTCTCTTCTCTTTCAGTAGCAATCTTACTTCTCCATCCCACCACTCAGTACCCTTTCTAATCTGCCCACCTCCCACACTTCTCATGCCACAAGCATCTTTTGCATAAGCAATCACTGCTTCACTAAATGCATCCCATTCCTCCCCCACTCCTCTTACCTCCTTTGTTCTCACCTTTTTCCATATACATATATATATATATATATATATATATATATATATATATATATATATATATATATTTTTTTTTTTACTTTGTCGCTGTCTCCCGCGTTTGCGAGGTAGTGCAAGGAAACAGACGAAAGAAATGGCCCAACCCCCCCACACACATGCATATACACACGTCCACACACGCAAATACACATACCTACACAGCTCTCCATGGTTTACCCCAGACGCTTCACATGCCTTGATTCAATCCACTGACAGCACGTCAACCCCGGTATACCACATCGCTCCAATTCACTCTATTCCTTGCCCTCCTTTCACCCTCCTGCATGTTCAGGCCCCGATCACACAAAATCTTTTTCACTCCATCTTTCCACCTCCAATTTGGTCTCCCTCTTCTCCTTGCTCCCTCCACCTCCGACACATATATCCTCTTGGTCAATCTTTCCTCACTCATCCTCTCCATGTGCCCAAACCACTTCAAAACACCCTCTTCTGCTCTCTCAACCACGCTCTTTTTATTTCCACACATCTCTCTTACCCTTACGTTACTCACTCGATCAAACCACCTCACACCACACATTGTCCTCAAACATCTCATTTCCAGCACATCCATCCTCCTGCGCACAACTCTATCCATAGCCCACGCCTCGCAACCATACAACATTGTTGGAACCACTATTCCTTCAAACATACCCATTTTTGCTTTCCGAGATAATGTTCTCGACTTCCACACATTCTTCAAGGCCCCCAGAATTTTTCGCCCCCTCCCCCATCCTATGATCCACTTCCGCTTCCATGGTTCCATCCGCTGCCAGATCCACTCCCCGATATCTAAAACACTTCACTTCCTCCAGTTTTTCTCCATTCAAACTCACCTCCCAACTGACTTGACCCTCAACCCTACTGTACCTAATAACCTTGCTCTTATTCACATTCACTCTCAACTTTCTTCTTCCACACACTTTA
Organism: Panulirus ornatus; assembly: GCF_036320965.1. NCBI lineage: Eukaryota > Metazoa > Arthropoda > Malacostraca > Decapoda > Palinuridae > Panulirus > Panulirus ornatus. Next base: position 28,593,957 of record NC_092281.1, read on the forward strand.
CCAAACTCAGTCACCAGCTTCTGCAGTTTCTCACATGAATCAGCCACCAGCGCTGTATCATCAGCGAACAACAACTGACTCACTTCACAAGCTCTCTCATCCCCAACAGACTTCATACTTGCCCCTCTTTCCAAAACTCTTGCATTTACCTCCCTAACAACCCCATCCATAAACAAATTAAACAACCATGGAGACATCACACACCCCTGCCGCAAACCTACATTCACTGAGAACCAATCACTTTCCTCTCTTCCTACACGTACACATGCCTTACATCCTCGATAAAAACTTTTCACTGCTTCTAACAACTTTCCTCCCACACCATATATTCTTAATACCTTCCACAGAGCATCTCTATCAACTCTATCATATGCCTTCTCCAGATCCATAAATGCTACATACAAATCCATTTGCTTTTCTAAGTATTTCTCACATACATTCTTCAAAGCAAACACCTGATCCACACATCCTCTACCACTTCTGAAACCACACTGCTCTTCCCCAATCTGATGCTCTGTACATGCCTTCACCCTCTCAATCAATACCCTCCCATATAATTTACCAGGAATACTCAACAAACTTATACCTCTGTAATTTGAGCACTCACTCTTAACCCCTTTGCCTTTGTACAATGGCACTATGCACGCATTCCGCCAATCCTCAGGCACCTCACCATGAGTCATACATACATTAAATAACCTTACCAACCAGTCAACAATACAGTCACCCCCTTTTTTAATAAATTCCACTGCAATACCATCCAAACCTGCTGCCTTGCCGGCTTTCATCTTCCCCAAAGCTTTCACTACCTCTTCTCTGTTTACCAAATCATTTTCCCTAACCCTCTCACTTTGCACACCACCTCGACCAAAACACCCTATATCTGCCACTCTATCATCAAACACATTCAACAAACCTTCAAAATACTCACTCCATCTCCTTCTCACATCACCACTACTTGTTATCACCTCCCCATTTGTGCCCTTCACTGAAGTTCCCATATGTATATATATATATATATGGGGATAGGGGAGAAAGAATACTTCCCATGAATTCCTCATGTGTTGTAGAAGGCGACTAAAGGGAACGGGAGCGGGGGGCCAGAAACCCTCCCCTCCTTGAATTTTAACTTTCTAAAAGGGGAAACAGAAGAAGGAGTCACTCAGGGAGTGCTTATCCTCCTTAAAGGCTCAGATTGAGGTGTCTAAATGTGTGTGGATGTAAACAAAATGAGAAAAAAGGAGAAATAGGTAGTATATTTGAGGAGAGGAACCTGGATGTTTTGGCTCTAAGTGAAATGAAGCTCAAGGGTAAAGGGGAAGAGTGGTTTCGGAATGTCTTGGGAGTAAAGTCAGGGGTTAGTGAGAGGACAAGAACAAGGGAAGGAATAGCACTACTCCTGAAACAGGAGTTGTGGGAGTAATTGATAGAATGTAAGAAAGCAATATGGGTAAAACTGAAAGTTGATGGAGAGAGATGGGTGATTATTGGTGCATATGCACCTGGGCATAAGAAAGATCATGAGAGGCAAGTGTTTTGGGAGCAGCTGAGTGAGTGTGTTAGTGGTTTTGATGCACAAGACCGGGTTATAGTGATGGGTGATTTGAATACAAAGGTGAATAGTGTGGCAGCTGAGGGAATAATTGGTATACATGGGGTGTTTAGTGTTGCAAATGGAAATGGTGAAGAGCTTGTAGATTTATGTGCCGAAAAAGGATGTGGTGATTGGGAATACCTGGTTTAAAAGGAGAGATATACATAAGTATACGTATGTAAATAGGAGAGATGGCCAGAGAGCGTTATTGGATTATGTGTTAATTGATAGGCATGAAAGAGAGAGACTTTTGGATGTTAATGTATTGAGATGTGCAACTAGAGGGTTGTCTGATCATTATCTTGTGGAGGTGAAGGTGAAGATTTGTATGGGTTTTCAGAAAAGAAGAGAGAATGTTGGGGTGAAGAGAGTGGTGAGAGTAAGTGCTTGGGAAGGAGACTTGTGTGAGGAAGTACCAGGAGAGACTGAGTACAGAATTGAAAAAGGTGAGAACAAAGGAGGTAAGGGGAGTGGGGGAAGAATGGGATGTATTTAGGGAAGCAGTGATGGCTTGCGCAAAAGATGCTTGTGGCATGAGAAGAGTGGGAGGTGGGTTGGTTAGAAAGGGGAGTGAGTGGTGGGATGAAGAAGTAAGATTAGTAGTGAAAGAGAAGAGAGAGGCATTTGGACGGTTTTTGCAGGGAAAAAATGCAAATGAGTGGGAGATGTATAAAAGAGAGAGGCAGGAGGTCAAGAGAATGATACAAGGGGTGAAAAAGAGGGCAAATGAGAGTTGGGGTGAGAGAGAATCATTAAATCTTAGGGAGAATAAAAAGATGTTTTGGAAGGAGGTAAATAAAGTGTGTAAAACAAGGGAGCAAATGGGAACTTCAGTGAAGGGGGCTAATGGGGAGATGATAACAAGTGGTGGTAATGTGAGAAGGAGATGGAGTGAGTATTTTGAAGGTTTGTTGAATGTGTTTGATGATAAGAGTGGCAGATATAGGGTGTTTTGGTCAAGGTGGTGTGCAAAGTGAGAGGGTTAGGGAAAATGATTTGGTAAACAGAGAAGAGGTTGTAAAATCTTTGTGAAAGATGAAAGCCGGCAAGGCAGCAGGTTTGGATGGTATTGCAGTAGGATTTATTAAAAAAAGGGATGACTGCATTGTTGACTAGTTGGTAAGGTTATTTAATGTATGTATGATTCATGGTGACGTGCCTGAGGATTGGCGGAATGCTTGCATAGTGCCATTGTACAAAGGCAAAGGGGATAAGAGGGTATTGATTGAGAGGGTGAAGGCATGTACAGAGCATCAGATTGGGGAAGAGCAGTGTGGTTTCAGAAGTGGTAGACGATGTGTGGATCAGGTGTTTGCTTTGAAGAATGTATGTGATATATACTTAGAAAAGCAAATGGATTTGTATGTAGCATTTATGGAGCTGGAGAAGGCATATGATAAAGTTGATAGAGATGCTCTATGGAAGGTATTAAGAATATATGGTGTGGGAGGAAAGTTGTTCGAAGCAGTGAAAAGTTTTTATCGAGGATGTAAGGCATGTGTACGTGTAGGAAGAGAGGAAAGTGATTGGTTCTCAGTGAATGTAGGTTTGCGGCAGGGGTGTGTGATGTCTACATGGTTGTTTAATTTGTTTATGGATAGGGTTGTTAGGGAGGTGAATGCAAGAGCTTTGGAAAGAGGGGCAAGTATGCAGTCTGTTGTAGATGAGAGAGCTTGGGAAGGAAGTCAGTTGTTGTTCGCTGATGATACAGCGCTGGTGGCTGATTCATGTGAGAAACTGCAGAAGTTGGTGACTGAGTTTGGTAAAGTGTGTGAAAGAAGAAAGTTAAGAGTAAATGTGAATAAGAGCAAGGTTATTAGGTACAGTAGGGTTGAGGGACAAGTCAATATGGAGGTAAGCTTGAATGGAGAAAAACTGGAGGCAGTAAAGTGTTTTAGATATCTGGGAGTGGATCTGGCAGCGGATGGAACCATGGAAGCGGAAGTGAATCATAGGGTGGGGGAGGGGGCGAAAATCCTGGGAGCCTTGAAGAATGTGTGGAAGTCGAGAACATTATCTCTGAAAGCAAAAATGGGTATGTTTGATGGAATAGAGGTTCCAACAATGTTGTAAGGTTGTGAGGCGTGGACTATGGATAGAGTTATGCGCAGGAGGGTGGATGTGCTGGAAATGAGATGTTTGAGGACAATATGTGGTGTGAGGTGGTTTGATCGAGTAAGTAATGTAAGGGTAAGAGAGATGTGTGGAAATAAAAAGAGTGTGGTTGACAGAGCAGAAGAGGGTGTTTTGAAATGGTTTGGTCACATGGAGAGAATGAGTGAGGAAAGATTGACCAAAAGGATATATGTGTCAGAGGTGGAGGGAACGAGGAGAAGTGGGAGACCAAATTGGAGATGGAAAGATGGAGTGAAAAAGATTTTGAGTGATCGGGGCCTGAACATGCAGGAGGGTGAAAGGCTTGCAAGGAATAGAGTGAATTGGATCGATGTGGTATACCGGGGTCTACGTGCTGTCAATGGATTGAATCAGGGCATGTGAAGCGTTTGGGGTAAACCATGGAAAGTTCTGTGGGGCCTCGATGTGGAAAGGGAGCTGTGGATAGGGGAGAAAGAATACTTCCCACGTATTTCCTGCGTGTCGTAGAAGGCGACTAAAAGGGGAGGGAGTGAGGGCTGGAAATCCTCCCCTCTCACTTTTTTTTTAATTTTCCAAAAGAAGGAACAGAGAAGGGGGCCAGGTGAGGATATTCCCTCAAAGGCCCAGTCCTCTGTTCTTAACACTACCTCGCTAATGCGGGAAATGGCGAATAGTTTGAAAGAAATATATATATATATCTTTTTCTTTTAAACTATTCGCCATTTCCCGCGTTAGCGAGGTAGCGTTAAGAACAGAGGACTGGGCCTTTGTGGAATATCCTCACCTGGCCCCCCTCTGCTCCTTCTTTTGGAAAATTAAAAAAAAAACGAGAGGGGAGGATTTCCAGCCCCCACTCCCTCCCCTTTTAGTCGCCTTCTACGACACGCATATATATATATATATATATATATATATATATATATATATATATATATATATATAATAATAGTATAATAAAAAAAAATAAATATATATATATATATATATATATATATATATATATATATATATATATATATATATATATATATATATATATATATATATATATATTTTTTTTTTTTTTTTTTTTATACTTTGTCGCTGTCTCCCGCGTTTGCGAGGTAGCGCAAGGAAACAGACGAAAGAAATGGCCCAACCCCCCCCCCCCCATACACATGTACATACACACGTCCACACACGCAAATATACATACCTACACAGCTTTCCATGGTTTACCCCAGACGCTTCACATGCCTTGCTTCAATCCACTGACAGCACGTCAACCCCTGTATACCACATGACTCCAATTCACTCTATTTCTTGCCCTCCTTTCACCCTCCTGCATGTTCAGGCCCCGATCACACAAAATCTTTTTCACTCCATCTTTCCACCTCCAATTTGGTCTCCCTCTTCTCCTCGTTCCCTCCACCTCCGACACATATATCCTCTTGGTCAATCTCTCCTCACTCATTCTCTCCATGTGCCCAAACCATTTCAAAACACCCTCTTCTGCTCTCTCAACCACGCTCTTTTTATTTCCACACATCTCTCTTACCCTTACGTTACTTACTCGATCAAACCACCTCACACCACACATTGTCCTCAAACATCTCATTTCCAGCACATCCATCCTCCTGCGCACAACTCTATCCATAGCCCACGCCTCGCAACCATACAACATTGTTGGAACCACTATTCCTTCAAACATACCCATTTTTGCTTTCCGAGATAATGTTCTCGACTTCCACACATTCTTCAAGGCTCCCAGAATTTTCACCCCCTCCCCCACCCTATGATTCACTTCCGCTTCCATGGTTCCATCCGCTGCCAGATCCACTCCCAGATATCTAAAACACTTCACTTCCTCCAGTTTTTCTCCATTCAAACTTACCTCCCAATTGACTTGACCCTCAACCCTACTGTACCTAATAACCTTGCTCTTATTCACATTTACTCTTAACTTTCTTCTTTCACACACTTTACCAAACTCAGTCACCAGCTTCTGCAGTTTCTCACATGAATCAGCCACCAGCGCTGTATCATCAGCGAACAACAACTGACTCACTTCCCAAGCTCTCTCATCCACAACAGACTTCATACTTGTCCCACTTTCCAAAACTCTTGCATTCACCTCCCTAACAACCCCATCCATAAACAAATTAAACACCCATGGAGACATCACACACCCCTGCCGCAAACCTATATTCAGCACATTAACATCCAAAAGTGTCTTTCACAGGCCTATCAATTAACACGTAATCCAATAACGCTCTCTGGCCATCTCTCCTACTTACGTACCTATACTTATGTATATCTCTCTTTTTAACCCAGGTATTCCCAATCACCAGTCCTTTTTCAGCACATAAATCTAGAAGCTCTTTACCATTTCCATTCACAACACTGAACACCCCATGTACACCAATCAACTGCCACATTACTCACCTTTGCATTCAAATCACCCATTGCTATAACCCAGTCTCATGTATCAAAACTACTAACACACTCACTCAGCTGCTCCCAAAACACTTGCCTCTCATGATCTTTCTTCTCATGCCCAGGTGCATATGCACCAATAATCACCCATCTCTCTCCATCCACTTTCAGTTTTACCCATATCAATCTAGAGTTTACTTTCTTACACTCTATCACATAATCCCACCACTCCTGTTTTAGGAGTAGTGCTACTCCTTCCCTTGCTCTTGTCCTCTCACTAACTCCTGGCTTTACTCCCTACATTCCTAAACCAAACTTCCCCTTAACCCTTGAGCTTCGTTTCACTCAGAGCCAAAACATCCAGGTTCCTTTCCTCAAACATACTATCTCTCCTTTTTCTCATATTGGTTACATCCACACACATTTAGAAACCCCAATCTGAGCCTTCAAGGAGGATGAGCACTCCCCGCGCGATTCCTTCTTTTGTTTTCCCTTTTAGAAAGTTAAAATACAAGGAGGGGATGGTTTCCAGCCCCCCGCTCCCGTCCCTTTTAGTTGCCTTCTATGACATGTGAGGAATGCGTGGGAAGTATTCATTCTCCCCTATCCCCTGGGGAGGTGATAACAAGTAGTGGTGATATGAGAAGGAGATGGAGTGAGTATTTTGAAGGTTTGTTGAATGTGTTTGATGATAGAGTGGCAGATATAGGGTGTTTTGGTCGAGGTGGTGTGCAAAGTGCGAGGGTTAGGGAAAATGATTTGGTAAACAGAGAAGAGGTAGTAAAAGCTTTGCGGAAGATGAAAGCTGGCAAGGCAGCAGGTTTGGATGGTATTACAGTGGAATTTATTAAAAAAGGGGGTGACTGTATTGTTGACTGGTTGGTAAGGTTATTTAATGTATGTATGACTCATGGTGAGGTGCCTGAGGATTGGCGGAATGCGTGCATAGTGCCATTGTACAAAGGCAAAGGGGATACGAGTGAGTGCTCAAATTACAGAGGTATAAGTTTGTTGAGTATTCCTGGCAAATTATATGGGAGGGTATTGATTGAGAGGGTGAAGGCATGTACAGAGCATCAGATTGGGGAAGAGCAGTGTGGTTTCAGAAGTGGTAGAGGATGTGTGGATCAGGTGTTTGCTTTGAAGAATGTATGTGAGAAATACTTAGAAAAGCAAATGGATTTGTATGTAGCATTTATGGATCTGGAGAAGGCATATGATAGAGTTGATAGAGATGCTCTGTGGAAGGTATTAAGAATATATGGTGTGGGAGGAAAGTTGTTAGAAGCAGTGAAAAGTTTTTATCGAGGATGTAAGGCATGTGTACGTGTAGGAAGAGAGGAAAGTGATTGGTTCTCAGTGAATGTAAGTTTGCGGCAGGGGTGTGTGATGTCTCCATGGTTGTTTAATTTGTTTATGGATGGGGTTGTTAGGGAGGTGAATGCAAGAGTTTTGGAAAGAGGGGCAAGTATGAAGTCTGTTGGGGATGAGAGAGCTTGGGAAGTGAGTCAGTTGTTGTTCGCTGATGATACAGCGCTGGTGGCTGATTCATGTGAGAAACTGCAGAAGCTGGTGACTGAGTTTGGTAAAGTGTGTGAAAGAAGAAAGTTAAGAGTAAATGTGAATAAGAGCAAGGTTATTAGGTACAGTAGGGTTGAGGGTCAAGTCAATTGGGAGGTGAGTTTGAATGGAGAAAAACTGGAAGAAGTGAAGTGTTTTAGATATCTGGGACTGGATCTGGCAGCGGATGGAACCATGGAAGCGGAAGTGGATCATAGGGTGGGGGAGGGGGTGAAAATTCTGGGAGCCTTGAAGAATGTGTGGAAGTCGAGAACATTATCTCGGAAAGCAAAAATGGGTATGTTTGAAGGAATAGTGGTTCCAACAATGTTGTACGGTTGCGAGGCATGGACTATGAATAGAGTTGTGCGCAGGAGGATGGATGTGCTGGAAATGAGATGTTTGAGGACAATGTGTGGTGTGAGGTGGTTTGATCGAGTAAGTAACGTAAGGGTAAGAGAGATGTGTGGAAATAAAAAGAGCGTGGTTGAGAGAGCAGAAGAGGGTGTTTTGAAATGGTTTGGTCACATGGAGAGAATGAGTGAGGAAAGATTGACCAAGAGGATATACGTGTCGGAGGTGGAGGGAACGAGGAGAAGAGGGAGACCAAATTGGAGGTGGAAAGATGGAGTGAAAAAGATTTTCTGTGATCGGGGCCTGAACATGCAGGAGGGTGAAAGGAGGGCAAGGAATAGAGTGAATTGGAGCGATGTGGTATACCGGGGTTGACGTGCTGTCAGTGGATTGAATCAAGGCATGTGAAGCGTCTGGGGTAAACCATGGAAAGCTGTGTAGGTATGTATATTTGCGTGTGTGGACGTATGTATATACATGTGTATGGGGGTGGGTTGGGCCATTTCTTTCGTCTGTTTCCTTGCGCTACCTCGCAAACGCGGGAGACAGCGACAAAGCAAAAAAAAAAAAAAAAAAAAAAAAAATATATATATATATATATATATATATATATATATATATATATATATATATCAATCGAGAATTTACTTTCTTACACTCTATCACATACTCCCACAACTCCTGTTTCAGGAGTATTGCTACTCCTTCCCTTGCTCTTGTCGTCTCACTAACCCCTGACTTTACTCCCCAGACTTTACTCCCCAGACATTCCCAAACCACTCTTCCCCTTTACCCTTGAGCTTCGTTTCACTCAGAGCCAAAACATCCAGGTTCCTTTCCTCAAACATACTACCTATCTCTCCTTTTTTCACATCTTGGTTACATCCACACACATTTAGGCACCCCACTCTGAGCCTTCGAGGAGGATGAGCACTCCCCGCGTGACTCCTTCTTCTGTTTCCCATTTTAGAAAGTTAATACAAGGAGGGGAGGATTTCTGGATTTCTGGATTTTGTATTAGCATGTTTTTTTTTTTCACTATTTACAGTTTTTCATACGAAGATATTTGCAGAAATATATTGGAATGAAAAATTTATTGATTTTCTATATAATTCATAAATAGTTTAAAAGTTATGAATAAAAAATATATAAACCACTGTGTTTTACCATTTCATTACTTTATATAAATTCAGCTTGTGGCATATAAAAAATATATATAAATCTCTTTTGTGATAATTACTGCTTTCATAATTACCATCACAGGATACCCCTTCTTAACAAGAGTACTTCTAAATCTCATACAGAATTTCAGTATATATGTCTGATTAATGTCCTATGAAACTATCCAGAGGTGCTAGGATACCTGAATATATACAAAACTGATGAGAAAGGCAAAGCCTTTGTTTATCACTCTTCTTCAATCTAAGGAAACAGCAGAAACAAAGCATTTGTGCCCCTTTATCCCTTGATTTCATTATATGGAGACAAAAGGAAATAAAGCACTTGTGTCTCTTAACACCAATAAAAATTAATGAGCCATAAATTCACACAAAAGCCTGGAGAAAGGAAATCTAAAACTTGACAGCAGTGAGAGCTTGACGTTATGGAACACCATCCACTGGTGGGCTTTGGCACCATGGAAAAACTTCTGATATATTGTCTTTCCATAACTCCATACCAAAAATAAATCAATAATAACAGTAGAGCCACTATATCTAACTTGAAGGAAAATCTGTAATACTTCATTCAGGCAAAATGTAGTAAGTGGTTAAGAACACTAATGTCTTCAGCTTGCTGTAAGGCTCAAAATTCTGTCATCAACGTCCCAAAGACATACCAGAATAGTCTATAAAGATGGTTGGCTATCTCTGTCTGGCTTACGATATTTGGCCTGTTCCCACACTCGATACATAGTGAGTTGTTTCCCTCTGTTCACTTGTTTGGTGTTGGCTAGACTGAATACTTTATACAATTTTTTGATAGGACTGCCAAAACGTCTCTAAAAGTTTATTTCCAGACTTCAATACTGATTGAGCTACTTATGTTTTTTCTCTCTAATTTTCCTACCTTTATAGCAGCAGTAATTCTGTTCTAATAATCTGCTGATAATTCCAAGTATGAAGTCTGTTGGGGATGAGAGAGCTTGGGAAGTGAGTCAGTTGTTGTTCGCTGATGATACAGCGCTGGTGGCTGATTCATGTGAGAAACTGCAGAAGCTGGTGACTGAGTTTGGTAAAGTGTGTGGAAGAAGAAAGTTAAGAGTAAATGTGAATAAGAGCAAGGTTATTAGGTACAGTAGGGTTGAGGGTTAAGTCAATTGGGAGGTGAGTTTGAATGGAGAAAAACTGGAGGAAGTGAAGTGTTTTAGATATCTGGGAGTGGATCTGGCAGCGGATGGAACCATGGAAGCGGAAGTGGATCATAGGGTGGGGGAGGGGGCGAAAATTCTGGGGGCCTTGAAGAATGTGTGGAAGTCGAGAACATTATCTCGGAAAGCAAAAATGGGTATGTTTGAAGGAATAGTGGTTCCAACAATGTTGTATGGTTGCGAGGCATGGGCTATGGATAGAGTTGTGCACAGGAGGATGGATGTGCTGGAAATGAGATGTTTGAGGACAATGTGTGGTGTGAGGTGGTTTGATCGAGTGAGTAACGTAAGGGTAAGAGAGATGTGTGGAAATAAAAAGAGCGTGGTTGAGAGAGCAGAAGAGGGTGTTTTGAAGTGGTTTGGGCACATGGAGAGAATGAGTGAGGAAAGATTGACCAAGAGGATATATGTGTCGGAGGTGGAGGGAACGAGGAGAAGAGGGAGACCAAATTGGAGGTGGAAAGATGGAGTGAAAAAGATTTTCTGTGATCGGGGCCTGAACATGCAGGAGGGTGAAAGGAGGGCAAGGAATAGAGTGCATTGGAGCGATGTGGTATACCGGGGTTGACGTGCTGTCAGTGGATTGAATCAAGGCATGTGAAGCGTCTGGGGTAAACCATGGAAAGCTGTGTAGGTATGTATATTTGCGTGTGTGGACGTATGTATATACATGTGTAAGGGGGGGGGGTTGGGCCATTTCTTTCGTCTGTTTCCTTGCGCTACCTCGCAAACGCGGGAGACAGCGACAAAGTATAATAATAAAATAATAAATATATATTTCGTCTGTTTCCTTGCGCTACCTCGCAAACGCGGGAGACAGCGACAAAGTATAATAAAAAAAAATAATATATATATATATATATATATATATATATATATATATATATATATCTCAATCAATACCCTCCCATATAATTTACCAGGAATACTCAACAAACTTATACCTCTGTAATTTGAGCACTCACTCTTATCCCCTTTGCCTTTGTACAATGGCACTATGCACGCATTCCGCCAATCCTCAGGCACCTCACCATGAGTCATACATACATTAAATAACCTTACCAACCAGTCAACAATACAGTCACCCCCTTTTTTAATAAATTCCACTGCAATACCATCCAAACCTGCTGCCTTGCCGGCTTTCATCTTCCGCAAAGCTTTTACTACCTCTTCTCTGTTTACCAAATCATTTTCCCTAACCCTCTCACTTTGCACACCACCTCGTCCAAAACACCCTATATCTGCCACTCTGTCATCAGACACATTCAACAAACCTTCAAAATACTCATTCCATCTCCTTCTCACATCACCACTACTTGTTATCACCTCCCCATTTACGCCCTTCACTGAAGTTCCCATTTGCTCCCTTGTCTTACGCACCCTATTTACCTCCTTCCAGAACATCTTTTTATTCTCCCTAAAATTTACTGATAGTCTCTCACCCCAACTCTCATTTGCCCTTTTTTTCACCTCTTGCACCTTTCTCTTGACCTCCTGTCTCTTTCTTTTATACTTCTCCCACTCAATTGCATTTTTTCCCTGCAAAAATCGTCCAAATGCCTCTCTCTTCTCTTTCACTAATACTCTTACTTCTTCATCCCACCACTCACTACCCTTTCTAAACAGCCCACCTCCCACTCTTCTCATGCCACAAGCATCTTTTGCGCAATCCATCACTGATTCCCTAAATACATCCCATTCCTCCCCCACTCCCCTTACTTCCATTGTTCACACCTTTTTCCATTCTGTACACAGTCTCTCCTGGTACTTCCCCACACAGGTCTCCTTCCCAAGCTCACTTACTCTCACCACCTTCTTCACCCCAACATTCACTCCTCTTTTCTGAAAACCCATACTAATCTTCACCTTAGCCTCCACAAGATAATGATCAGACATCCCTCCAGTTGCACCTCTCAGCACATTAACATCCAAAAGTCTCTCTTTGAATGGAGAAAAACTGGAGGAAGTGAAGTGTTTTAGATATCTGGGAGTGGATCTGTCAGCGGATGGAACCATGGAAGCGGAAGTGGATCATAGGGTGGGGGAGGGGGGCGAAAATTTTGGGAGCCTTGAAAAATGTGTGGAAGTCGAGAACATTATCTCGGAAAGCAAAAATGGGTATGTTTGAAGGAATAGTGGTTCCAACAATGTTGTATGGTTGCGAGGCGTGGGCTATGGATAGAGTTGTGCGCAGGAGGATGGATGTGCTGGAAATGAGATGTTTGAGGACAATGTGTGGTGTGAGGTGGTTTGATCGAGTAAGTAACGTAAGGGTAAGAGAGATGTGTGGAAATAAAAAGAGCGTGGTTGAGAGAGCAGAAGAGGGTGTTTTGAAATGGTTTGGGCACATGGAAAGAATGAGTGAGGAAAGATTGACCAAGAGGATATATGTGTCGGAGGTGGAGGGAACGAGGAGAAGAGGGAGACCAAATTGGAGGTGGAAAGATGGAGTGAAAAAGATTTTGTGTGATCGGGGCCTGAACATGCAGGAGGGTGAAAGGAGGGCAAGGAATAGAGTGAATTGGAGCGATGTGGTATACAGGGGTTGACGTGCTGTCAGTGGATTGAATCAAGGCATGTGAAGCGTCTGGGGTAAACCATGGAAAGCTGTGTAGGTATGTATATTTGCGTGTGTGGACGTGTGTATGTACATGTGTATGGGGGGGGGGTTGGGCCATTTCTTTCGTCTGTTTCCTTGCGCTACCTCGCAAACGCGGGAGACAGCGACAAAGTATAAAAAAAAAAAAAAAAAAAAAAAAAAAAAAAAAATATATATATATAGGGGATAGGGGACAGCAAAATAAAAAAAAAATTTATTTATTCATTCTGCTTTGTCACTGTCTCCCGCGTTACAGAGGTAGCGTAAGGAAACAGACAATAGAAAGGCCCAACCAACCCACATACACATGTATATACATGCACGTCCACACACGCAAATATACATACCTATACATCTTGACGTATACATATATATTATATAGACACACAGACATATACATATATACACATGTACATACGTCATACTGTCTGCCTTTATTCATTCCCATCACCACATCGCCACACATGAAATAACAACCTCCTCCCCCCTCATGTGTGCGAGGTAGCGCTAGGAAAAGACAACAAAGGCCCCATTCGTTCACACTCAGTCTCTAGCTGTCGTGTAATAATGCACTGAAATCACAGTTCCCTTTCCACATCCAGGCCTCTGACACATATATCCTCTTTGTCAATCTTTCCTCACTCATTCTCTCCATGTGACCAAACCATTTCAAAACACCCTCTTCTGCTCTCTCAACCAAACTCTTTTTATTACCACACATCTCTCTTACCCTATTATTACTTACTCGATCAAACCACCTCACACCACATATTGTCCTCAAACATCTCATTTCCAGCACATCCACCCTCCTGCACATAACTCTATCCATAGCCCACGCTTCGTAACCATACAACATTGTTGGAACCACTATTCCTTCAAACATACCCATTTTTGCTTTCCAAGATAATGTTCTCGACTTCCAAACATTTTTCAACACTCCCAGAACTTTCGCCCCCTCCCCCACCCTGTGACTCACTTCCGCCTCCATGGTTCCATCAGCTGCCAAATGCACTCCCAAATATCTAAAACACTTCACTTCCTCCAGTTATATAGTTCATTCAAATTTGCCTCCCAATTGACTTGTCCCTCAATCCTACTGTACCATATAACCTTGCTCTTATTCACATTTACTCTCAGCTTTCTTCTTTCACACACTTTACCAAACTCAGTCACTAGCTTCTGCAGCTTCTCAACCAAATCAACCACCAGTGCTGTATAATCAGCAAGCAACAATTGACTCACTTTCCAAGCCCTGTCATCGACAACAGACTGTATACTTGCCCCTTTCCAAAACTCTAGCATTCACCTCCCTAACAACCCCATCCATAAACAAATTAAACAACCATGGAGACATCACGCACCCCTGCCAAAAACCAACATTCACAGAGAACCAATCACTTTCCTCTCTTCCTACTGGTACAAATACCTTACATCCTCGATAAAAACTTTTCACTGCTTCTAACAACTTGCCTCCTAAACCATATATTCTTAATACCTGCCACAGAGCATCTCTATCAGCTTTATCATATGCCTTCTCCAGATCCATATATGCTATATACAAATCCACTTGCTTTTCTAAGTATTTCTCATACATTCTTCAAAGCAAACACCCGATCCACACATCCTCTACCACTTCTGAAACCACAATGCTCTTCCTCAATCTGATGGTCATAACCAATACTCTCCCATATAATTTCCCAAGAATACTCAACAAACTTATACCTCTGCAATCTGAACACTCACCTTTATCCCCTTTGCCTTTTTTTTTTTTTTTTTTTTTTTTTTTTTTTTTTTTTTTTGTCGCTGTCTCCCGCGTTTGCGAGGTAGCGCAAGGAAACAGACGAAAGAAATGGCCCAACCCACCCCCATACACATGTATATACATACGTCCACACACGCAAATATACATACCTACACAGCTTTCCATGGTTTACCCCAGACGCTTCACATGCCTTGATTCAATCCACTGACAGCACGTCAACCCCGGTATACCACATCGCTCCAATTCACTCTATTCCTTGCCCTCCTTTCACCCTCCTGCATGTTCAGGCCCCGATCACACAAAATCTTTTTCACTCCATCTTTCCACCTCCAATTTGGTCTCCCTCTTCTCCTCGTTCCCTCCACCTCCGACACATATATTCTCTTGGTCAATCTTTCCTCACTCATTCTCTCCATGTGCCCGAACCATTTCAAAACACCCTCTTCTGCTCTCTCAACCACGCTCTTTTTATTTCCACACATCTCTCTTACCCTTACGTTACTTACTCGATCAAACCACCTCACACCACACACTGTCCTCAAACATCTCATTTCCAGCACATCCATCCTCCTGCGCACAACTCTATCCATAGCCCACGCCTCGCAACCATACAACATTGTTGGAACCACTATTCCTTCAAACATACCCATTTTTGCTTTCCGAGATAATGTTCTCAACTTCCACACATTCTTCAAGGCTCCCAGAATTTTCACCCCCTCCCCCACCCTATGATCCACTTCCGCTTCCATGGTTCCATCTGCTGCCAGATCCACTCCCAGATATCTAAAACACTTCACTTCCTTTGTACAATGGCAATATGCATGCATTCTGCCAATCCTCAGGCACCTCACCATGAGTCATACATACATTAAATATCCTTACCAACCAGTCAACAACAGTCACCCCCTTTTTTAATAAATTCCGTTGCAATACCATCCAAACCCGCTGCCTTTCCGGCTTCCATCTTACGCAAAGGTTTTACTACCTCTTCTCTGTTTACCAAATCATTCTCCCTAACCTTCTCATTTCACACACACTATCTAGATCAAAACATCCTATATCTGCCACTCTATCATCTAAAACATTCAACAAACCTTCAAAATACTCACTCCATTTTCTCACATCACCATTACTTTTTATTACCTCCCCATTAGCCCCCTTCACCAATGTTCCTATTTGTTCTCTTTTCTTACGCACTTTATTTACCTCCTTCCAAAACATCTTTTTATTCTTCCTAAAATTTAATGATACTCTCTCACCCCAACTCTCATTTGCCCTCTTTTTCACCTGTTGCACCTTTCTCTTGACCTCCTGCCGCTTTCTTTTATACATCTCCGAGTCATTTGCACTATTTCCCAGCAAAACTCGTCCAAATGCTTTTCTCTTCTGTTTCACTAATAATCTTACTTCTTCATCCCACCACTCAGTACCCTTTCTAATCTGCCCACCTCCCATGCTTCTAATGCCACAAGCATATTTTGCGCAGAATGGAAAAAGGTGAGAGCACAGGACGTAAGGGGAGTGAGGAAGGAATGGGATGTATTTAGGGAAGCAGTGATGGCTTGCGCAAAAGATGCTCATGGCATGAGAAGCGAGGGAGGTGGGCAGATTAGAAAGGGTAGTGAGTGGTGGGATGAGGAAGCAAGATCATTAGTGAAAGAGAAGAGAAAGGCATTTGGACAAGTTTTGCAGGGATATAGCTAAAATGCCACCGGTAAAGAAGCATTACACTTGTTACCATTGGTGTCTTACCTATGTCCCTTCCTTGTATATCAGCTAACTGTTCTACGTCTTCTATTTCACTCTTGTATCTCCCCTAACATTATGATCATTACACGAAAGTGGACATGGGAACTTGTTGTGTTTTCCTCGTGGTTAACAGCCCATAATAGATCACATACACCACTGTGTCCTCTTGCAGCATATTAACATATACATACCTAAACATACGCATCCATTCCCGGTACCACCCCACAACACAGAAAACAGCACAGCCACCCCCTATGTCAGCAAAGAAGCGCCAGGAAACACATGGAAAGAGGTCACATCCATACACAAGCTGTCATGTGTAATGCACCAAAACCACAGCTCCCTATCCACATCCATACATGAAGGGGTTATCGCACTTCAGTAGGAGCTCAGAGTTTCCTTTATTGAAACTTTACAATACACATATTTCACAGAGGAAATCACACTCAATAGGTGTGAACAATTCATTAAGATATGTATATCCTTACATTTCCTGTATTTCAATTTCTAAAAGATGGACAAGAAAAAGGAGCCAAGCAAAGAGTGCTCATCCTCCTCAATGGCTCAGGCTGTGGTGTCTGAATGTGTTGGATATAATCATGACAAGAAAGGACCAATTAGATGTATGTCTGACGAAAGGAAGCTAGATGTTCTAATGCTGAGTAAAACAAAGATCAAGGGTAAGGGGGAGGAATGGTCTGGGAATGTCTTGGGGATAAAGGTTAGTGTGAGGGAGAGAGCCAAGAAATGAGTAATGCTATTGCTGAAGCAAGTGAAGCAAGACTTGTGGGAATGTGTGTGTGATGTGTGTGTGTGTGTGTTTGTATAAGGAAGTGATCACAATGACATGGGTAAAAATGAAAGTGGACTACGTGCGATAGATTATTATTAGGGCTTTAGCACCTGACTACAAAAAGAAAGATGAAGAAAGGCAAGTTTTGGGGGGCAGCTAAATGACTGCATTAAAAGTTTTTGATGTAAGTGACCAAGTATTAATGATGCATTTTTTAAATGCATAAGTGAATAACATAAGGCAGTTGAGTGCATAACTGGGGACAAGGGGTATTCAATAAGGTGAATGAAAATGATGAACAGCTTGTTCAGTTGTGTGCTGAAAAAGGACTGGTGATTAAGAATATCTGGTTCAAAATGAGAGGCACGCTTAAGTATACATGGATAAATAAGACAGTAAGAGGCCAAGCAACACAAAATTTACAAAAACTTCAAAAGAGTAGACTGTCCAGTACACAGAAACAATATTTCAAAACCTCAATACAGATTGTTTCTCATCCCTACATCTGGCAGTCCCACACTTCATCAACATCTCCAATCAAGCCAGCAAAAAGAACATCTGACCAGAACACAAGAGTATAACCCTAATTTCGGCCCAAAAGTTAAATACCTATAAAAAAAAAATCAGAAACTACTCCTATCCATCCATAGAAATAAAAAACAAATACAAACTCTACACAACACCATCACTAAACTAATCACTGAAAGACAGTAAACAACACTGGTGCACATTACAGAAAATTCACTTTGCACTGGTCCAGCCCCCAACCCATGAAGCACTCCTGAAACATTCAACAGACTCAAACACTCCACCACCATACTACACTCCGACCTCACAAAACATATCATAGATGGATTCAACCAATTACAACCCTTCTCCTGAACAGTACCAGTGGCAACAGACATATCAACAGAGCATTTGACACTCTCCCCTGACACATCCTCACACAAGAAATTCTCCACATCACCCTCAACAACAATGACATACAACAGGAAGCAAATTTCATAGCTGGCTGTGCATGCTATAATCACCCACAATGGCTTTAACTCTATGGAGCATTTCTTTCTCCAGCTCTTTTAAGTCGCTGCCTACATGACTTCCCATCACCTCAAGTAAGCCTCAAAATGAAGGCCCTTTCACATGCAGACGACTCCACAATCAAATCACAACACCCTAATACCAAAGTACCAATACCAGTCATGCAGCACTACATTACACAACTGGAACAATGGTTCACCCAGAAAAGAATGTCTCCATCTCTTTTAAGTCTTCAGTCACTCTTAATTCCAGACATGAATCCACCTCACTCTCCAATCATCCTGAATGGATGGTCACTCCCACCAAACACAACACCAACCATTCTAGGATCACAAATGACACAAACTACATTCATATAAAAATAAATACAAAATCTGCACAAACTAAATATCTTCAGAACACAAATAAAACCAGATTTAGACAAGAAAAATCATGACTCATCTTCTACAAACAATTCACTCACTCCTGGTCTTCCACTCAAAAGCAAATATAACAGTTGCAAACCACACAAATTGTTAAACAGAACAATCACTGGCTGCCTACCAATCACAAACATACATCTTCACAATGAAAAAGAAAAGTCCCACCTTGACATGCTCGGCACTCAATTCTATGTGACAGCAATAGATCCCTTCCATCCAAACAACTCTCTAGCTAAACAACAACCCTTAAGGAGGAATAAAAAGCTTATCCCTGCCTTACATTTCAGTGACCTCTATTTACAAAGTCTCCCACCCCCCAATAAACACAAAAAACTGACCTGACAGGCATTAAACAAATGGTCTCCCAGATCAGTCTTCAACTATAAACTGCCACACATACAACGATAAGAAACCACACTCCCAAGACAAATATGAAGCACAACCTTCCTTCTAGGCTCTGAACATAACCCATCACTACAACACTATAAACACAATTTCAACACATCTCAAGACCCTTCATGCCCAAGATGCAACCATCAAAATGAATACACCAAACACTTACAACTTGGTTGTCCTGCATTCTCTGCAGACAGGTGTACATACAACATAACACTTTATGATTTATGGTCCCGACCATTGGACATGCTACAGAAGCCACCTAATAAAGACAGAAGAAACTTCTGGGACAGGAAGTTAGTAATAAGTATGTATTCACTTTCTTTTTGTCAAACAAAAAAAAGTCGCCAGTCTCACGATAAACTTACTTCTGTACAATACCTGCATTAAATATTATGAGAATCTGATTAACATTAGTAATTCAATTTACAGCTAAATACCTCAGAAAAGCTAAGCTCTCTAAGTACAATGTTTCCTATACATACCACTCATTTTGAGCTTTTTAGTACCCTCTTTGCAGTCTGATTATCCACATCTTTTAAGTTCATAATTCAACGCCCCTCTTTGAAAGTTTGTATTTCATCCACCCTTGACCAAATCTTGGATATGCCTCTACAACTAAGTGTAAGAACTATGGTCTCAATATCCAAAAGTATCAAAAACTAAAATGCTAAAGAGAATCTGCTGATATTAACAATGTCAAATGCTAATTTTCAATTTCTGGCCTTAGCAACATCATCTTAATCACTACTCTCATTATCTAATTACTTTCGTCTTTTTAGATGCTTTTGTCAACACATCTACATTTGTAATTTTACAATTATTTTTTGTTTTCAAAATTTAACCTCTTAATATCTCAAATACATGTATGTACCTACCCATCCTCACTTGTGAGTTTAACTATAAACTAATCAATCAATACCTAAAATACCTTCTTCATATACAGGGTAAGCTAAAAGTCACTGTGCACCTACTATAGGCAATGAGCATATTTAGAAAGTCTCTATACTTTAATACAAATACACTTCCCAAACTTACTTAAGTTACAAAAACTGTTGGAAATGGGACCCACATGCCTGTAGATATACACCTCCACAACTTATCTTGTTTGCAAAGACACACAACAAATCATTCAAAAAGATGAAATTTGCAATGGTTTCCCTCTGTTCAGGGAGAGTGTGAGGATTATCTTTGTAAACTATGCCTTTAACTGCATCCCACAGATGATAATCAGGGGGTATAAGACATGGTAATTTTAGTGGCCAAATGTCCTTTTGAAATAATTCTGTATCCGAACACATCATGCAGCAGCTTCGTGGAGACAAAAGCTGCCTGTGCAGTAGCACCATTCTGTTGGAAGAAACCACGGGCAATTTTGTCCTCATTTAAATGTCTAATGAAGGGGTAAAGAATCAACCCAAAATAACATTCAGAGCCGAATGTGTCAATGAAGAATGAGGGGCCAATTATCAAATTCTGTGATAGGGAACACCACACACCAACCTTGTGATCAGGTAATGGTGTCTTTAATCTTATAAGAATTAGTCACCAACGAAATGCAGCTGTTTTAGTTGTTGACTTAATTGGATAAAAGAATCCATGCACATCAGTAAAAAAAGTGACGTCGAAAATATCTTCTCCATTAGCAGTAATAAAGACAAAACTATAGACAATATTTAACACACTTGACTTTGTCCCTTTCAATTCGTACACCGATGTTATCTTGTAGGGAGGCAAGTGCAACTGCTTCTTCAGCATGGGTGCTTCTACAAAAGATGCCAATCAGATATATGAATTTACAAATGGACTTTTTCAGGCTTTGTATCACACAAGCCAAACATCTAATATGTTCTATGTTCCTTTGCTACCACTGCCAGTCTGCTGGATCTTGGCACATCCACAACTGATCCAGTTTCACAAAACTTGGCAATTTACCACTGCACTGTGTTATGATGAGGTATGAGTGTGTCAGGATACTTTTCACCACATTTCTATTGCACTTTGTTTGTACGCTGGTCTGCACTACACGACAACTCTACCAAAAACACTTGGCCCTTAAGTGACAACATCCTTTTCACATTAACACCTGTTAGCATCCAAATACATTTGGATTTAAAGAAACAATGAAGTGTCAAAAGTACTTAGGCCAGTTGGTGCAACAATAGTATTAAGAATGGATAGTTTCATTGTTTGCAGTAAAGGTACACAGTGACTTTTCGCTCATCCTGTAAAATATGGGGAATATGATGCACAGCCATATGTTCAATTTCATCTCTATTCTTCTTGTACTGTTACACCCCATGACTACAGAATAAATACAGCAAGAGGACTTACCTTTTGTGCTAGGTTAACTTGTGCTAGGTTATTAAAGATGAAAGCAACCTTGTCTTGTATGTGCTCCGGAGGCGGGGTAATCTTTTCTTCCTTCTCCGTGGCAACAAGAAGTGTCTCAATATTGGTGGTTGTTATTGTTGGCTGCTGTTTAAGTAAACATTTAAAATATTCAATTTTGAAGAGACAGTCTTTTAAGGACTTTAATGTATATATGTAATGTATATAAGCATATAATCTCTCAAATCACTCAATTACTTCATACATTTCACACAGCATACCAAGGTGAGACCAGAGCCTCTATTCAAACAACTTCCATATGCAAAATGCCCCATTACATCTGATTTCCTTCAGTCCTCCAGCAATCTCATGTGGAATATTGCTAGCTCTAATCAATTCTCCCATAGCACCTAAACATCCCTTCTTCAGTCTTCTCACTTTATACCTTCAATTGTACAATCTTAACAAACTTACCATCTGCCACACATTCTACATATTTGAAAACACTTAATCAAATCCACTATGCACCCTTTTAAACACTTTTCAAAAAATATTTTCCTCCACCTTCAGTTTTCATCATTTTTGTATTTCACATTACAAAATTTATCCATCTCTATAATTCTTACTTTTGACTTATAATTGCATAAATAAATTTAAGCAAACTACTTGAGCAGGGTATAAAGGTTTTCCATTCCCCATAATTTTAGTGCATCTCTGTTTTTTCTCTGTTACATGATCCTCAACTTCAGTTTACCAATTACCTATCCCAACTGAACTTTACTTCCAAATATCAAACTCAATTCTGGACCACTTCCTGTTCTTCCACAAGTAGAATAGTATCATATTACTCCTATCATCTTGCTCACATTAACTTTCAGCATTCTTCTGTGGTATACATCATCAAAGAGGACCTTCACTATCTCCAACTCTTCATTTGATTCAGCAAACAGAACAGCATCATTTGCATCCAGCAGCTGTGTTAACTTACATTCTATTTCATCATCATTGTGAAGGGCACTCCTGTAACTTCACCTTTCTTTCATTTCATGTAATGCCCCATCATAATAACAATGAATAACCATCAACACTGTTTACAGCTTTCTTATTCATAATATACTGGTTTCTCATACCATCAGAGAACGTTATATCAACCATAACCTAAAAACACACACACACACACACACACATACAATGACAAAGTTAATGAAGATAGTATACATAAATCTAAGAAGTTGTATGATAGTAGAGAATGCTGAAGATATGGGTCCCCACAAGAATAAAATTCCCGCTTTGCACAGTATATATAGATAATTAAACTATACAAAGACTAACATTCATAATAACATTTACTTATTACAATGATTATCTTAGATATATGACTACAATACGAAGCATAATATTTACCCATTGGCAAAGATAAGACACAATCTGTGAGTGACAATACATTAATTCAATGGGAAACAGGTTGGGGACGAGGGTTGAAGACTTTGCATTTTTGTCTTGGTTCTAAGTTGACTGTCTAGTTCAATTAAGTGATTGCTTTGGATTGTTACTGTAATGTCTTAAAGTGTGGAAAAAAAAAAAAAAAAAAAATTTGGAACGAGAAAAACAACTAGCTCTAGTCATCATTCCCTGTTTCCTGTTAAAGGATGAACATAGCAGACAACAATCACTAATGCATTTAATCTATAACACTGAAAACAAAGAAAAATCTCTGTTTGGGGAACTTTTCCTGAGTTCCCTCGAGTTCAAAGAGTGTTTTAAATATCATTGGGAATGTCAGTTCAGGTTTCCATATGCTCTCAATATGGAGAAGTGCTCTACTCAAGTTTACAATAATCGACTCACAGTTAGTCACCTGTAAACACAGTCAATACATTAATGAAGATTACAAGGTCAGGGTACTAATTAATGCAGATGTAGATGAAACATGCCAAATAAATCGAAGAGAATGGACATTAATCAGATGGTGGTCACCACAGGCTGAAAGAACAATATTTCAAATGAAAAGGAAAGGTAGGGCAGGAAACAATCATGAAAAAATATTTGTGGGACATCATCCTGAAAAGAAATTATTTTTCATGCTTAAAAGTAAATTATATGGGAGGGTATTAATTGAGAGGGTGAAGGCATGTACAGAGCATCAGATTGGGGAAGAGCAGTGTGGTTTCAGAAGTGG
Organism: Panulirus ornatus; assembly: GCF_036320965.1. NCBI lineage: Eukaryota > Metazoa > Arthropoda > Malacostraca > Decapoda > Palinuridae > Panulirus > Panulirus ornatus. Next base: position 28,617,614 of record NC_092281.1, read on the forward strand.
TAGAGGATGTGTGGATCAGGAGTTTGCTTTGTAGAATGTATGCGAGAAATACTTAGAAAAGCAAATGGATTTGTATGTAGCACTTATGGATCTGGAGAAGGCATATGATAGAGTTGATAGAGATGCTCTGTGGAAGGTACTAAGAATATATGGCGTGGGAGGCAAGCTGTTAGAAGCAGTGAAAAGTTTTTATCGAGGATGTAAGGCATGTGTACGTGTAGGAAGAGAGGAAAGTGATTGGTTCTCAGTGAATATAGGTTTGCAGAAGGGGTGTGTGATGTCTCCATGGGTGTTTAATTTGTTTATGGATGGGGTTGTTAAGGAGGTGAATGCAAGAGTTTTGGAAAGAGGGGCAAGTATGAAGTCTGTTGGGGATGAGAGAGCTTGGGAAGTGAGTCAGTTGTTGTTCGCTGATGATACAGCGCTGGTGGCTGATTCATGTGAGAAACTGCAGAAGCTGGTGACTGAGTTTGGTAAAGTGTGTGAAAGAAGAAAGTTAAGAGTAAATGTGAATATGAGCAAGGTTATTAGGTACAGTAGAGTTGAGGGACAAGTCAATTGGGAGGTAAGTTTGAATGGAGAAAAACTGGAGGAAGTAAAGTGTTTTAGATATCTGGGAGTGGATCTGGCAGCGGATGGAACCATGGAAGCGGAAGTGAATCATAGGGTGGGGGAGGGGGCGAAAATTCTGGGAGCCTTGAAGAATGTTTGGAAGTCGAGAACATTATCTCGGAAAGCAAAAATGGGTACGCTTGAAGGAATAGTGGTTCCAACAATGTTGTATGGTTGCGAGGCGTGGGCTATGGATAGAGTTGTGCGCAGGAGGGTGGATGTGCTGGAAATGAGATGTTTGAGGACAATATGTGGTGTGAGGTGGTTTGATCGAGTAAGTAATGTAAGGGTAAGAGAGATGTGTGGAAATAAAAAGAGTGTGGTTGAGAGAGCAGAAGAGGGTGTTTTGAAATGGTTTGGGCACATGGAGAGAATGAGTGAGGAAAGATTGACCAAGAGGATATATGGGTCAGACGTGGAGGGAACGAGGAGAAGTGGGAGACCAAATTGGAGGAGGAAAGATGGAGTGAAAAAGATTTTGAGTGATCGGGGCCTGAACATGCAGGAGGGTGAAAGGCGGGCAAGGAATAGAGTCAATTGGATCGATGTGGTATACCGGGGTCGACGTGCTGTCAATGGATTGAATCAGGGCATGTGAAGCGTCTGGGGTAAACCATGGAAAGTTCTGTGGGGCCTGGATGTGGAAAGGGAGCTGTGGTTTCGGGCATTATTACATGACAGCTAGAGAGTAAGTGTGAACGAATGGGGCCTTTGTTGTCTTTTCCTAGCACTACCTCGCACACATGAGGGGGGAGGGGGATGTTATTCCATGTGTGGCGAGGTGGTGATGGGAATAAATAAAGGCAGACAGTATGAATTATGTACATGTGTATATATGTATATGTCTGTGTGTGTATATGCATGTGTACATTGAGATGTACAGGTATGTATATTTGCATGTGTGGACTTGTATGTATATACATGTGTATGGGGGGTGGGTTGGGCAATTTCTTTTGTCTGTTCCCTTGTGCTACCTCGCAAACGCGGGAGACAGCGACAAAGCAAAATAAAATAAATACTTAAAAGTTACATTTCTTTCCATAATCAGACAGTCTGATGAACCCAAAGTGCTTAGCATTGTAAAACAAACTAGGGATATGCAAAAAATGTATGTATGATAACCACAGAAAGATCTGTGAGGACTGGTTGTGGATAGGGAGATGTGTTTTCGGTACTACTACACATGACAGCCAAAGAAAGGATGTCAGAGAACATGGCCTTTTCTTCAGTGTTCCTGAAAATAAAAATCTCTGCTTACCATTCCTTTTGGGCACTCTCTTAAAGGGGTGGCCACAGCAAAAGAATGTCCGTACCTGTTGAAACAGTGCTGCTTCATAGCCTGCAGCGCTTCATCCTTAAAAGGGCAATGGCTGTACGCAACTTTAGCACAGTGTTTTCAGAGGTTCCTACTTAATGTCCTACTGACTACTACCACTTAATGTTCCAATTTACTACTTAAACCAAATGTTCCCACCTAATGTTCCTACCAAATAATTCTACATAGTACTCCTGTTTTATCCCTGGGGATAGGGGATTAAGAATACTTCCCACGTATTCCCTGCGTGTCGTAGAAGGCGACTAAAAGGGGAGGGAGCGGGGGGCCGGAAATCCTCCCCTCTCGTTTTGTTTTTTTTTTCCATAAGAAGGAACAGAGGGGGCCAGGTGAGGATATTCCAAAAAAGGCCCAGTCCTCTGTTCTTAACGCTACCTCGCTAATGCGGGAATTGGCGAATAGTTTAAAAGAAAGAAAGTACTCCTGTTTAATGTTCGTACCTTCCACTTCTATCTAATGTCCCTACTATTCTGCCAAAAGGCAGGACTAGCATACAGAACATGAAAATATAGACTTCATAGAATGAGTTGTGCGAGTTGAGTTTTGTTAAGCTTTATGTGTGACAAGGGGACACTGTACACTTGTTGACTGAATACCAGATGTTTTCCCAGTTAAATACTTCACTGTCACTTTGTCACTTTTCCAAACTCAATATATCTTAGTGGTGTCATTATTTGAAACTGTCTGTAAGCCCTTATTTGAGCACCTTAAATGGTAAACTTTTGCACTTGGCTTAATTGTATATGGGAGCTGCTAGGGACAAGGACAAGACCCTTATGAGTTTAATAATCCAATCTATATAATCAACCTACAGCTGTACTCATAATACATGCCACAGATTACTTTGAGCACTAATTCCTTACATTATTCTTACAATATGATAATTTGCTCCTTACTAGCTAAACAATTTTACAAGAGTACCCATAACTGGCATCACTTTTCGTGTGTGTGTGTGAGCCTCCCACAAGTGACCTCACTCTACCTACATAACAGCTCTAGTGATATTGTACAGTGTATGCCTACTTGCAAGTTATAACATTCCCAATATATCAAATAACAACTGTATGTCAATAATACTAAACTGTCGTACAGGCCTGAAAGATATGACAACACTGGGACCATCTGGTTCCTTGCTGTCCCCCCCATCTCTGTATTTGTTATGCTGATCACACATTACATCATCTCTCCTTGTCCAACGCATCCACCCTCCTAAACACATATATATGGATGAAGGTGAGCAAGTATGAATATGTACATACGTATATATGAGTGTGATGTCCCTACGGTTGCTTAATTTGTTTATGGACAGGGTGGTTAGGGAGGTAAATGAAAGAGTTTTGGAGAGAGGGGGAAGTATGCAGCCTGTTGGAAATGTGAGGGCCTGGGAAGCAAGTCAGTTGTTGCGTGCTGATGATACAGCTCTGGAGGCTGATTCGACTGAGAAATTACATAAGTTGGTGACTGTCTTTGGAAAAGTGTGTGAAGAGAGAACCTTGAGAGTAAATATGCATAAGAGCAAGGTTATTAGGTTTAGTAGGGATGAGGGACAAGTTAACTGGGATGCAAGTTTGCATGGAGAAAAACTGAAGGAAGTGGAGTATTTTAGACATCTGGGAGTGGACCTAGTAGTGAATGGAACCATGAAAGAGGAAGTAAATCACAGGGTGAGGGAGAAGGTTTTGGGAGTGATGAGGAGAGAACATTATCATGGGGAGAAAAATTATGTATGTTTGAAGGAACTGTAGTTCCAACAATATTATATGGTTGTGAGGCATGAGGGTGGATGTGTTGGAAATGAAATGATTGATTTGAGGACAATATGGGGTGTGAGGTGGTTTGATCAAGTAAGTAATGAAAGGGTAAGAGAGATGTGTGGAAATAGTGTGGTTGAGACAGCAGAAGAGGATGTGTTCAAATGGTTTGGACATATGGAGAGTACGAGTGAGGAAAGGCTGACAAAGAGGATACATGGGTCAGAGGTGAAGGGAACAAGGAGAAAAGGGAGACTAAACTGGAAGTGGAAGGTTTTTGAGAAAAAGATTTCGAGTGATCGGGGCTTGAACATACAGGAGGGCAAGAGGCGTGCAAGGAATAGAGTGAACTGGAACCATGTGGTATACTGAGATCGATGTGCTGTCAGTGGACTAAACCAAGGCATGTGAAAGGTAAACCATGGAAGGGCCTGTGGGGCCTGGATGTGGATGTGGAGCTGTGGTTTTGGTGTATTACACATGACAGCTGGAGACTGAGTTTGAACAAATGTGGCTTTTTTTCTGTCTGTTTTACAGGCACTACCTCACTGAAGCAGGGGGTTGTGACGCTGTCTCCTGGGGGCGGGATAGCTCCAGGAGTGGATGAAGGCAAGAAAGTATAAATATGTACATGTGTACATCTGTATTTGTATGTATAAATATATGGGGATTGGGGTGAAAGAATACCCCCCAATTATTCCCCGCATGTCGTAGAAGGCAATTAAAAGGGGCGGTAGTGGGGGTTGGAACCCCCCCTCGTATTCAAATTTCTGAAAGGGAAAACAGAAGGAGCCATGCAGGGAGTGCTCATCCTCCTAGAAGGCTCAGGTAGGGGTGTCTAAATGTGTGTGGATGTAGCCAAGGTGAGAAAAAAGAGATAGTTTGGATGTTTGCGAAAAGGAACCTGGATGTTTTGGCTCAGTGTGAAATGAAGCTCAAGGGCAAAGTGGAAGAGTGGTTTGGGAATGTCTTGGGAGTAAAGTTCTGGTTTAGTGTGAGGACAAGAGCAAAGTAAGGAATAGCACCCCTCCTGAAGCAGGAATTGTGGGAATATGTGAGAGAGTGTAAGAAAGTAAAATCTAGACTAATATGGGTAAAACTGAAAGAGGATGGAGAGAGATGGGTGATTATTGGTGCCTATGCACCTGGTCATGAGAAGAAAGATCATGAGAGGCAAGTCTTTTGGGAGCTGGTGAGTGAGTGTGTTAGCAGCTTTGATGCACGAGACCAGGTTATAGTGATGGGTGATTTGAATGCAAAGGTGAGTAATATGGCAGTTGTGGAATTATAGGTGTACATGGGGTGTTCAGTGTTATAATGTAAAAGGTGAAGAGCTTGTAGATTTGTCTGCTGGAAAAGGACTGGTGATAGGGAATACCTAGTTTAAAAAGAGAGATATACATAAGTATATGTATGTGAGTAAAAGAGATGGCCAACGGGCATCATTGAATTACGCGTGAATTGATTGGCGTGTAAAAAATCGACTTTTGGATGTCAATGTGCTGAGAGGGGCAGCTATAAGGATGTCTGATCACTATCCTGTGAAGGTGAAGTTTCGTAAAGGTTTTCAGAAAAGAAGAGAGAATGGTGGGGAAAGGAGAGTAAGTGAGCTTGGAAAGGAGACTTCTGTGAGGAAGCACCAGGATAGATTGAGTGCAAAATGGCAAAAGGTAAGAGCAAATGATGTAAGGGGGGTGAGGGAGGAATGGGATGTATTTAGAGAAGCAGTGATGGCTTGCACAAAAGATGCTTGTGGCATGAGAAAGGTGGGGGGTGGGCAGATTAAAAAGGGCAGTGAAGGGTGGGATGAAGAAATAAGATTGTTAGAGAAAGAGAAGAGATAGGCGTTTGGATGATTTTTGCATGGAAGCAGTGCAAATGAATGGGAGAAATACAAAAGAAAGCAGCAGGAGGTCAAGAGAATGGTGCAAGAGGTGAAAAAGAGGGCAAATGAGAGATGGGGTGAGAGAGCATCTCAGGGAGAATAAAAAGATGTTTTGGAAGGAGGTAAATAAAGTGCGAAAAACAAGAGAACATATGGGAACATCAATGAAGGGGGCAAATGGGGAGGTAATAACAAGTAGTGATGAAGTGAGGAGAGAGAGTGAGTATTTTGAAGGTTTGTTGAATGTGTCTGATGATAGAGTGGCAGATATAGGGTGTTTTGGTCGGGGTGGTGTGTAAAGTGAGAGGGTCAAGGAGAATGGTTTGGTGAACAGAGAAGAGGTAGTGAAAGCTCTGTGAAAGGTGAAAACCGGCAAGGTGGTAGGTTTGGATGGTATTGCAGTGGAATTTATTAAAAACAGGATGACTGTTGTTGATTAGTTGGTTAGGATATTCAATGTATGTATAGATCATGGTGAAGTGCCTGAGGACTGGCGGAATGCAAGCATAGTGCCACTGTACAAAGGCAAAGGGGAGAAAGGTGAGTGTTCAAATTATAGAGGAATAAGTTTTTTGAGTATTCCTGGGAAATTATATGGGAGGGTAGTGATTGAGAGAGTAAAAGTATGTACAGAGCATCAGACTGGGGAAGAGCACTGTGATTTCAGAAGTGGAAGAGGATGTGTGGATCAGGTGTTTGCTTTGAAGAATGTGTGTGCGAAATACTTAGAAAAACAGATGGATTTGTATGTAGCATTTATGGATCTGGAGAAGGTATGCAATAAGGTGGATAGAGATACTTTGTGGAAGGTTTTAAGAGTATAAGGTGTAGGAGGTAAGAGGCTAAAAGCAGTGAAGAGTTTTTTTTTACCAAGGATGTAAGGCATGTGTATGAGTAGGAAGAGAAGAAAGTGAATGGATCCCAACGAATGTCGGTTTGCAGCAGGGGTGCATGATGTCTCCATGGTTATTTAATTTCTTTATGGATGGGGTGGTTAGGCAGGTGAATGCAAGAGTTTTTGAGAGAGGGGAAAGTATGCAGTCTGTTGTGGATGAAAAGGCTTGGGAAGTGAGTCAGTTGGTGTTCACTAATGATAAAGTGCTGGTGGCTGATTTTGGTGAGAACTGCTGAAGTTAGTGACTGAGTTTGGTAAAGCGCGTGAAAGGAGAAAGTTGAGTATGAATGTCAATAAGAGCAAGGTTATTAGGTTCAGTAGGGCTGAGGGGCAAGGTAACTTTGAATGGAGAAAAACTGGAGGAAGTGAAGTCTTTTAGATATCTAGAAGTGGATTTACCAGCAGATGGAACCATGGAAGTGTAAGTGAGTGACAGGGTGGGGGGAGGGAGAGAAGGTTCTGGGAGCGATGAAGAATGTGTAGAAGGCGAGAACATTATCTCAGAGAGCAAAAATGGGTATGTTTGAAGGAATAGTGGTTCCAACAATGTTATATGGTTGTGAGTCATGGGCTATAGATAGGGCTGTGTGGAGGAGGGTGGATGTGTTGGAAATGAGATGCTTGAGGACAATATGTGGTGTGAGGTGGTTTGATTAAGTAATGAAAGGGTAAGAAAGATGTGTGGTAATGGTTTGGACACATGGAGATAATGAGTGAGGAAAGATTCACAAAGAGGATATATGTGTCAGAGGTGGAGGGAAAGAGAAGCAGGAGACCAAATTGGAGGTGGAAGGATGGAGTGAAATAGATTTTGAGCGATTGGGGTCTGAACATGCAGGAGGGTGAAAGGCATGCAAGGAATAGAGTGAACTGGAACAATGTGGTATACAGGGGTTGACGTGCTGTCAATGGATTGAACCAGGGCAGGTGAAGCGTCTGGGGTAAAGGATGGAAAGGTCTGTGGGGCCTGGAAGTGGAAAGGGAGATGTGGTTTTGGTGCTTTACACATGACAGCTAGAGACTGAGTGTGAATGAATGTGGCCTTTGATGTCCTTTCCTAGCACTACCTCATACACATTTGGGGGGAGGGGGTTGGTATTTCATGTGTGGCAGGGTGGCGATGGGAATGAATAAAGGCGACAGTATGAATTATGTACATGCGTATATATGTATGTCTGTGTGTGTGTATATATATATGTATACATTGAGATGTATAGGTATATATATTTGCATGTGTGGATGTGTATGTAGGTGGGTTGGGGCATTTCTTTCGCCTGTTTCCTTGCGCTACCTCGATAATGTGGGAGAAAGCGACAAAGCAAAATAAATAAATAAAATAAATATATGTACATGTTGATATGTATCTGTGCGTGTATGGGCGTTTATTTTTATATATGTGTGTATGGGCCATTCTTCGTCTGTTTCCTGTCACTACCATGCTGACATGGGAAACTGTGATTAAGTGTTATAAATATAATAAATAATGTATGTTTATATGAATATCAGTGGATGGGGCATTCCTCTGTTTCCTGGCACTACCTTGCTGATGTGGGAAACAGTGATCAAGTATAATATGAAAGGTCTGTGGAACCTTGATGTGGTTAGGTAGCTAGGGAGCTTAAACATGACAGCTAGAGACTGAGTGTGAGGAAATGTGGCCTTTTTTTCTGTTTTCCTGGTGCTACCTTGCTGAAGCAGGGGGTAGCCATGCTGTTTCCTGTGGGGCAGGGTAGTGCTGGGAATAGATGAAGGCAAGCAAGTATGAATATGTACATGTGAATATACGTACATGTTTGTGTATGCGTATACATATGTATGTGTATATATACATGTACATATATGTGTGTGTGTGTGTGTATATATATATATTTTTTGCTTTGTCGCTGTCTCCCGCGTTTGCGAGGTAGCGCAAGGAAACAGACGAAAGAAATGGCCCAACCCACCCCCATACACATGTATATACATACGTCCACACACACAAATATACATACCTACACAGCTTTCCATGGTTTACCCCAGACGCTTCACATGCCTTGATTCAATCCACTGACAGCACGTCAACCCCGGTATACCACATCGCTCCAATTCACTCTATTCCTTGCCCTCCTTTCACCCTCCTGCATGTTCAGGCCCCGATCACACAAAATCTTTTTCACTCCATCTTTCCACCTCCAATTTGGTCTCCCTCTTCTCCTCGTTCCCTCCACCTCCGACACATATATCCTCTTGGTCAATCTTTCCTCACTCATTCTCTCCATGTGCCCAAACCACTTCAAAACACCCTCTTCTGCTCTCTCAACCACGCTCTTTTTATTTCCACACATTTCTCTTACCCTTACGTTACTCACTCGATCAAACCACCTCACACCACACATTGTCCTCAAACATCTCATTTCCAGCACATCCATCCTCCTGCGCACAACTCTATCCATAGCCCATGCCTCGCAACCATACAACATTGTTGGAACCACTATTCCTTCAAACATACCCATTTTTGCTTTCCGAGATAATGTTCTCGACTTCCACACATGGGAGGGTATTGATTGAGAGGGTGAAGGCATGTACAGAGCATCCGATTAGGGAAGAGCAGTGTGGTTTCAGAAGTGGTAGAGGATGTGTGGATCAGGTGTTTGCTTTGAAGAATGTATGTGAGAAATACTTAGAAAAGCAAATGGATTTGTATGTAGCATTTATGGATCTGGAGAAGGCATATGATAGAGTTGATAGAAAGATTGACCAAGAGGATATATGTGTCGGAGGTGGAGGGAACGAGGAGAAGTGGGAGACCAAATTGGAGGTGGAAAGATGGAGTGAAAAAGATTTTGTGTGATCGGGGCCTGAACATGCAGGAGGGTGAAAGGAGGGCAAGGAATAGAGTGAATTGGATCGATGTGGTATACCGGGGTTGACGTGATGTCAGTGGATTGAATCAGGGCATGTGAAGCGTTTGGGGTAAACCATGGAAAGCTGTGTAGGTATGTATATTTGCATGTGTGGATGTGTATGTATATACATGTGTATGGGGGTGGGTTGGGCCATTTCTTTCCTCTGTTTCCTTGGGCTACCTCGCAAACGCGGGAGACAGCGACAAAGCAAGATAAATATATATAAATAAATAAAATGTATATATATGTATATTTTCGCTGCCTCCCCCACCCTATGATCCACTTCCGCTTCCATGGTTCCATCCGCTGCCAAATCCACTCCCAGATATCTAAAACACTTTACTTCCTCCAGTTTTTCTCCATTCAAACTTACCTCCCAATTGACTTGACCCTCAACCCTACTGTACCTAATAACCTTGCTCTTATTCACATTTACTCTTAACTTTCTTCTTTCACACTCTTTACCAAACTCAGTCACCAGCTTCTGCAGTTTCTCACATGAATCAGCCACCAGCGCTGTATTGTCAGCGAACAACAACTGACTCACTTCCCAAGCTCTCTCATCCACAACAGACTTCATACTTGCCCCTCTTTCCAAAACTCTTGCATTTACCTCCCTAACAACCCCATCCATAAACAAATTAAACAACCATGGAGACATCACACACCCCTGCCGCAAATCTACATTCACTGAGAACCAATCACTTTCCTCTCTTCCTACACGTACACATGCCTTACATCCTAAATAAAAACTTTTCACTGCTTCTAACAACTTGCCTACCACACCATATATTCTTAATACCTTCCACAGAGCATCTCTATCAACTCTATCATATGCCTTCTCCAGATCCATAAATGCTACATACAAATTCATTTGCTTTTATAAGTATTTCTCACATACATTCTTCGAAACAAACACCTGATCCACATATCCTCTACCACTTCTGAAACCACACTGCTCTTCCCCAATCTGATGCTCTGTACATACCTTCACCCTCTCAATCAATACCCTCCCATATATTTTACCAGGAATACTCAACAAACTTATACCTCTGAAATTTGAGCACTCACTCTTATCCCCTTTGCCTTTGTACAATGGCACTATGCACGCATTCCGCCAATCCTCAGGCACCTCACCATGAGTCATACATACATTAAATAACCTTAACAACCAGTCAATAATACAGTCACACCCTTTTCTAAAAAATTCCACTGCAATACCATCCAAACCTGCTGTCTTGCCGGCTTTCATCTTCCGCAAAGCTTTTACTACCTCTTCTCTGTTTACCAAATCATTTTCCCTAACACTCTCACTTTGCACACCACCTCGACCAAAACACCCTATATCTGCCACTCTATCATCAAACACATTCAACAAACCTTCAAAATACTCACTCCATCTCCTTCTCACATCATCACTACTTGTTATAACCTCCCCATTTGCCCCCTTCACTGAAGTTCCCATTTGCTCCCTTGTCTTACGCACTTTATTTACCTCCTTCCAGAACATCTTTTTATTCTTGCTAAAATTTAATGATACTCTCTCACCCCAACTCTCATTTGCCCTCTTTTTCACCTCTTGCACCTTTCTCTTGACCTCCTGTCTCTTTCTTTTATACATCTCCCACTCATTTGCATTTTTTCCCTGCAAAAATCGTCCAAATGCCTCTCTTCTCTTTCTCTAATAACCTTACTTCTTCATCCCACCACTCACTACCCTTTCTAATCGGTCCACCTCCCACTCTTCTCATGCCACAAGCATCTTTTGCCCAATCCATCAATGATTCCCTAAATACATCCCATTCCTCCCCCACTCCCCTTACTTCCATTGTTCTCACCTTTTTCCATTCTGTACTCAGTTTCTCCTGGTACTTCCTCACACAAGTCTCCTTCCCAAGCTCACTTACTCTCACCACACTTTTCACCCCAACATTCACTCTTCTTTTCTGAAAACCCATACAAATCTTCACCTTAGCCTCCACAAGATAATGATCAGATATCCCTCCAGTTGCACCTCTCAGCACATTAACATCCAAAAGTCTCTCTTTCGCGTGCCTGTCAATTAACACATAATCCAATAACGCTCTCTGGCCATCTCTCCTACTTACATACGTATACTTATGTATATCTCGCTTTTCAAACCAGGTATTCCCAATCACCAGTCCTTTTTCAGCACATAAATCTACAAGCTATTCACCATTTCCATTTACAACACTGAACACCACATGTATACCAATTATTCCCTCAACTGCCACATTACTCACCTTTGCATTCAAATCACCCATCACTATAACCCGGTCTCGTGCGTCAAAACCACTAACACACTCATTCAGCTGCTCCCAAAACACTTGCCTCTCATGATCTTTCTTCTCATGCCCAGGTGCATATGCACCAATAATCACCCATCTCTCTCCATCAACTTTCAGTTTTACCCATATCAATCGAGAATTTACTTTCTTACATTCTATCACATACTCCCACAACTCCTGTTTCAGGAGTACTGCTACTCCTTCCCTTGCTCTTGTCCTCTCACTAACCCCTGACTTTATTCCCAAGACATTCCCAAACCACTCTTCCCCTTTACCCTTGAGCTTCGTTTCACTCACAGCCAAAACATCCAGGTTCCTTTCCTCAAACATACTACCTATCTCTCCTTTTTTCACATCTTGGTTAAATCCACACACATTTAGACACCCCAGTCTGAGCCTTCGAGGAGGATGAGCACTCCTCGCATGACTCCTTCTATTTCCCATTTTAGAAAGTTAAAAATACAAGGAGGGGAGGATTTCTGGCCCCCCGCTCCCGTCCCCTCTAGTCGCCTTTTACGACACGCGAGGAATACTGTCTGCCTTTATTCATTCCCATCGCCACCTCACCACACATGGAATAACATCCCCCTCCCCCCTCATGTGTGCAAGGTAGCGCTAGGAAAAGACAACATAGGCCACACTCGTTCACACTCAGTCTCTATCTGTCATGTAATAATGCCCGAAACCACAGCTCCATTGCCACATCCAAGCCCCACAGAACTTTCCATGGTTTACCCCAGACGCTTCACATGCCTTGGTTCAATCCATTGACACCACGTCAACCCCAGTATACCACATCGTTCCAATTCACTCTATTCCTTGCATGCCTTTCACCCTCCTGCATGTTCAGGCCACAATCACTCAAAATCTTTTTCACTCCATCTTTCCACCTCCAATTTGGTCTCCCACTTCTCCTCATTCCCTCCACCTCCGACACATATATCCTCTTGGTCAATCTTTCCTCACTCATTCTCTCCATGTGACCAAACCATTTCAAAACACCCTTTTCTGCTCTCTCTACCACACTCTTTTTATTACCACACATCTATCTTACCCTTTCATTACTTACTCGATCAAACAACCTCATACCACATATTGTCCTCAAACATCTCATTTCCAGCACATCCACCCTCTTCTGCACAACTCTATCTATAGCCCACACCTCGCAGCCATATAACATTGTTGGAACCACTATTCCTTCAAATATACCCATTTTTGCTTTCCAAAATAATGTTCTCAACTTCCACATATTCTTCAATGTTCCCAGAACTTTCGCCCCCTCCCCCACCCTCTGATTCACTTCCCCTTCCATGGTTTCATCCGCTGCCGAATCCACTCACAGATATCTAAAACACTTCACTTCCTCTAGTTTTTCTAAATTCAAACTTACCTCCCAATTGACTTGTCCCTCAAACCTACTGTACCTAATAACCTTGCTCTTATTCACATTTACTTTCAGCTTTCTTCTTTCACACACTTTACCAAACTCAGTCACCAGCTTCTGCAGTTTCTCAAACAAATAAGCCACCAGTAATGTATCATCAGCGAACAACAACTGACTCACTTCCCAAGCTATCTCATCCACAATAGACTGCATACTTGCCCCTATTTCCAAAACTCTTGCATTCACCTCCCTAACAACCCCATCCATAATCAAATTAAACAACCATGGAGACATCACACACCCCTGCCGAAAACCTACATTCACTGAGAACCAGTCACTTTCCTCTCTTCCTACACGCACACATGCCTTACATCCTAAATAAAAACTTTTCACTGCTTCTAACAACTTGCCTCCCACACCATATATTCTTAATACCTTCCACAGAGCATCTCTATCAACTCTATCATATGCCTTCTCCAGATCCATAAATGATCCATACGAGTCCATTTGCTTTTCTAAGTATTTCTCACATACATTCTTCAAAGCAAACACCTGATCCACACATCCTCTACCACTTCTGAAACCACACTGCTCTTCCCCAATCTGATGCTCTGTACATGCCTTCACCCTCTCAATCAATACCCTCCCATATAATTTGCCAGGAGTACTCAACAAACTTATACCTCCATAATTTGAGCACTCACTTTTATCCCCTTTGCCTTTGTACAATGGCATTATGCAAGCATTCCGCCAATCCTCAAGCACCTCACCATGAGTCATACATACATTAAATAACCTTACCAACCAGTCAACAATACAGTCACCCCCTTTTTTAAAAAATTCCACTGAAATACCATCCAAACCCACTGCCTTGCCGGCCTTCATCTGTCTCAAAGGTTTGATTACCTATTCTCTGTTTACCAAATCATTTTCCCTAACCCTCTCACTTTGCACACCACCTCGACCAAAACACCCTATATCTGCCACTTTATCATCAAACACTTTCAACAAACCTTCAAAATACTCACTCCATCTCCTTCTCACATCACCACTACTTGTTATCACCTCCCCATTAGCCCCCTTCACTGAAGTTCCCATTTGCTCCCTTGTCTTACACACTGTATTTACCTCCTTCCAGAACATCTTTTTATTCTCCCTAAAATTTAATGATACTCTCTCACCCCAACTCTCATTTGCCCTCTTTTTCACCTCTTGCACCTTTCTCTTGACCTCCTGCCTCTTTCTTTTATACATCTCACACTCATTTGCATTATTTCCCTGTAAAAATCGTCCAAATGTCTCTCTTCTCTTTCACTAATAATCCTACTTCTTAATCCCACCACTCACTACCCTTTCTAATCTGTCCACCTCCCACGTTTCTCATGCCACAAGTATCTTTTGCACAAGCCATCACTGCTCCCCTAAATACATCCCATTCCTCCCCCACTCCCCTTACCTCCTTTGTTCACACCTTTTTCCATTCTGTACTCAGTCTCTCCTGGTACTCCCTCACACAAGTCTCCTTCCCAAGCTCACTTATTTATCTATTTATTATTTTGCTTTGTCGCTGTCTCCCGCGTTAGCGAGGTAGTGCAAGGAAACAGATGAAAGAATGGACCAACCCATCCACATACACATGTATATACACACACATCCACACACGCAAATATACATACCTATACATGGGAGGTGGGTTGATTAGAAAGGGTAGTGAGTGGTGGGATGAAGAAGTAAGAGTATTAGTGAAAGAGAAGAGAGAGGCATTTGGACGATTTTTGCAGGGAAAAAATGCAATTGAGTGGGAGATGTATAAAAGAAAGAGACAGGAGGTCAAGAGAAAGGTGCAAGAGGTGAAAAAAAGGGCAAATGAGAGTTGGGGTGAGAGAGTATCATTAAATTTTAGGGAGAATAAAAAGATGTTCTGGAAGGAGGTAAATAAAGTGCGTAAGACAAGGAAGCAAATGGGAACTTCAGTGAAGGGCGCAAATGGGGAGGTGATAACAAGTAGTGGTGATGTGAGAAGGAGATGGAGTGAGTATTTCGAAGGTTTGTTGAATGTGTTTGATGATAGAGTGGGAGATATAGGGTGTTTTGGTCGAGGTGGTGTGCAAAGTGAGAGGGTTAGGGAAAATGATTTGGTAAACAGAGAAGAGGTAGTGAAAGCTTCGCGGAAGATGAAAGCCGGCAAGGCAGCAGGTTTGGATGGTATTGCAGTGGAATTTATTAAAAAAGGGGGTGACTGTATTGTTGACTGGTTGGTAAGGTTATTTAATGTATGTATGACTCATGGTGAGGTGCCTGAGGATTGGCGGAATGCGTGCATAGTGCCATTGTACAAAGGCAAAGGGGATAAGAGTGAGTGCTCAAATTACAGAGGTATAAGTTTGTTGAGTATTCCTAATAAATTATATGGGAGGGTATTGATTGAGAGGGTGAAGGCATGTACAGAGCATCAGATTGGGGAAGAGCAGTGTGGTTTCAGAAGTGGTAGAGGATGTGTGGATCAGGTGTTTGCTTTGAAGAATGTATGTGAGAAATACTTAGAAAAGCAAATGGATTTGTATGTAGCATTTATGGATCTGGAGAAGGCATATGATAGAGTTGATAGAGATGCTCTGTGGAAGGTATTAAGAATATATGGTGTGGGAGGAAAGTTGTTAGAAGCAGTGAAAAGTCTTTATCGAGGATGTAAGGCATGTGTACGTGTAGGAAGAGAGGAAAGTGATTGGTTCTCAGTGAATGTAGGTTTGCGGCAGGGGTGTGTGATGTCTCCATGGTTGTTTAATTTGTTTATGGATGGGGTTGTTAGGGAGGTAAATGCAAGAGTTTTGGAAAGAGAGGCAAGTATGAAGTCTGTTGGGGATGAGAGAGCTTGGGAAGTGAGTCAGTTGTTGTTCGCTGATGACACAGCGCTGGTGGCTGATTCATGTGTGAAACTGCAGAAGCTGGTGACTGAGTTTGGTAAAGTGTGTGGAAGAAGAAAGTTAAGAGTAAATGTGAATAAGAGCAAGGTTATTAGGTACAGTAGGGTTGAGGGTCAAGTCAATTGGGAGGTGAGTTTGAATGGAGAAAAACTGGAGGAAGTGAAGTGTTTTAGATATCTGGGAGTGGATCTGGCAGCGGATGGAACCATGGAAGCGGAAGTGGATCATAGGGTGGGGGAGGGGGCGAAAATTCTGGGGGCCTTGAAGAATGTGTGGAAGTCGAGAACATTATCTCGGAAAGCAAAAATGGGTATGTTTGAAGGAATAGTGGTGCCAACAATGTTGTATGGTTGCGAGGCGTGGGCTATGGATAGAGTTGTGCGCAGGAGGATGGATGTGCTGGAAATGAGATGTTTGAGGACAATGTGTGGTGTGAGGTGGTTTGATCGAGTGAGTAACGTAAGGGTAAGAGAGATGTGTGGAAATAAAGAGAGCGTGGTTGAGAGAGCAGAAGAGGGTGTTTTGAAGTGGTTTGGGCACATGGAGAGGATGAGTGAGGAAAGATTGACCAAGAGGATATATGTGTCGGAGGTGGAGGGAACAAGGAGAAGAGGGAGACCAAATTGGAGGTGGAAAGATGGAGTGAAAAAGATTTTGTGTGATCGGGGCCTGAACATGCAGGAGGGTGAAAGGAGGGCAAGGAATAGAGTGAATTGGAGCGATGTGGTATACCGGGGCTGACGTGCTGTCAGTGGATTGAATCAAGGCATGTGAAGCATCTGGGGTAAACCATGGAAAGCTGTGTAGGTATGTATATTTGCGTGTGTGGACGTATGTATATACATGTGTATGGGGGGGGTTGGGCCATTTCTTTCGTCTGTTTCCTTGCGCTACCTCGCAAACGCGGGAGACAGCGACAAAGTATAAAAAAAAAAAAAAAAAAAAAAAAAAAAAAATCTAAATGTATACATGTACATACACACAGCCATATACATATATACACATGCACATAATTCATACTGTCTGCCTTTATTCATTCCCATAGCCACCTCGCCAAACATGTAATAACAACCCCCTCCCCCTGATGTGTGCGAGGTAGTGCTAGGAAAAGACAACAAAGGCCACATTCATTCACACTCAGGCTCTAGTTGTCATGTAATAATGCACTGAAACCACAGCTCCCTTTCCACATCCAGGCCCCACACAACTTTCCACGGTTTATCCCAGATGCTTCACATGCCCTGGTTCAATCCACTGACAGCACGTTGACCCCGGTATACCACGTCGTTCCAATTCACTCTATTCCTTGCACGCCTTTCACCATCCTGCATGTTTAGGCCCCGATATCTTAAAATCTTTTTCACTCCATCTTTCCACCTCCAATGTGGTCTCCCACTTCTCGTTCCCTCCACCTCTGACACATATATCCTCTTGGTCAATCTTTCCTCACTCATTCTCTCCATGTGACCAAACCATTTCAAAACACCCTCTTCTGCTCTCTCAACCAAACTCTTTTTATTACCACACATCTCTCTTACCCTTTCATTACTTACTCGATCAAACAACCTCACACCACATATCCTTAAACATCTCATTTCCAGTACATCCACCCTCCTCCGCAGAAACTCTATCTATTGCCCACGCCTCACAACCATATAACATGGTTGGAACCACTATTCCTTCAAACATACCCATTTTTGCTTTCCGAAATAATGTTCTCAACTTCCACATATTCCTCAATGTTCCCAGAACTTTCGCCCCCTCCCCCACCCTCTGATTCACTTCCCCTTCCATGGTTTCATCCGCTGCCAAATCCACTCACAGATATCTAAAACACTTCACTTCCTCTAGTTTTTCTAAATTCAAACTTACCTCCCAATTGACTTGTCCCTCAACCCTACTGTACCTAATAACCTTGCTCTTATTCACATTTACTATCAGCTTTCTTCTTTCACACACTTTACCAAACTCAGTCATCAGCTGTATCATCAGCGAACAACAACTGACTCACTTCCCAAGCTATCTCATCCACAATAGACTGCATACTTGTCCCTCTTTCCAAAACTCTTGCATTCACCTCCCTAACAACCCCATCCATAAACAAATTAAACAACCATGGAGACATCACACACCCCTGCCGCAAACCTACATTCACTGAGAACCAATCACTTTCCTCTCTTCCTACACGTACACATGCCTTACATCCTAAATAAAAACTTTTCACTGCTTCTAACAACTTGCCTCCCACACCATATATTCTTAATACCTTCCACAGAGCATCTCTATCAACTCTATCATATGCCTTCTCCAGATCCATAAATGATACATACGAGTCCATTTGCTTTTCTAAGTATATATCACATACATTCTCCAAAGCAAACACCTGATCCACACATCCTCTACCACTTCTAAAACCACACTGCTCTTCCCCAATCTGATGCTCTGTACATGCCTTCACCCTCTCAATCAATACCCTCCCATATAATTTACCAGGAATACTCAACAAACTTATACCTCTGTAATTTGAACATTCACTTTTATCCCCTTTGCCTTTGTACAATAGCACTACGCAAGCTTTCTGCCAATCCTTAGGCACCTCACCATCAGTCATACATATATCAAATAACCTCACCAACCAGTCAACAATAGAGTCACCCGTTTTTAATAAATTCCTCGGCTTTCATCTTCCACAAAGCTTTTATCACCTCTTCTCTGTTTACCAAATCATTTTCCCTAACCCTCTCACTTTGCACACCACCTCAAAATTACATCGATAAAACCCACCCTATATTTGCCACTCTTTCATGAAACACATTCAACACACCTTCAAAATACTCACTCCATCTCCTTCTCACATCAGCCCCTTCACTGAAGTTCCCATTTGTTACCTTGTCTTACGCACTATATTTACCTCCTTCCAAGACATCTTTTTATTCTCCCTAAAACATAACGATACTCTCACCCCAACTCTAATTAGCCCTCTTTTTCACCTCTTCCACCTTTCTCTTGACCTCCTGCCTCTTTCTTTTATACATCTCCCACTCATTTGCATTATTTCCCTGCAAAAATCGTCCAAATGCCTCTCTCTTCTCTTTCACTTCATGCCACCACTCATCACCCTTTCTAACCTGCCCACCTCCCATGCTTCTCAGGCCACAAGTATCTTTTGCGCAAGCCATCACTGCTTCCCTAAACACATCCCATTCCTCCCCCACTCCCCTTACCTCCTTTGTTCTCACCTTTTTCCTTTCTATACTCAGTCTCTCCTGGTACTTCCTCACACAAGTCTCCTTCCCAAGCTCACTTACTCTCACTGCTCTCTTCACTCCATCATTCTCTCTTCTTTTCTGAAAACCTCTACAAATCTTCACCTTCGACTCCACAAGATAATGATCAGACATCCCTCCAGTTGCACCTCTCAGCACATTGACATCCAAAAGTCTCTCTTTCACGCACCTATCAATTAACATGTAATCCAATATTGCTCTCTAGCCATCTCTCCTACTTACATACGTATACTTATGTATATCTCTCTTCTTAAAGTAGGTATTTGAAATCACCAGTTCTTTTTCAGCACATAAATCTACAAGCTCTTCACCATTTCCATTTACAACAATGAACACCCCATGTACACCAATTATTCCCTCAACTGCCACATTACTCACCTTTGCATTCAAATCACCTTTCACTATAACCCGGTCTTGTGCATCAAAACTACTAATGCACTCACTCAGCTGCTCCCAAAACTCTTGCCTCTTATGATCCTTCTTCTAATGCCCAGGTGCATATGCACCAATAATCACCCATCTCTCTCCATACACTTTCAGTTTTACACACATGAATCTAAAGCTTACTTTCTTACACTCTATCACATACTCCCACCACTCCTGTTTCATGAGCAGTGCTACTTCTTCCCTTGCTCTTGTCCTCTCACTAACCCCTGACTTTACTCCCAAGACATTCCAAAACCACTCTTCCCTTTTACTCTTGAGCTTCGTTTCACTCAGAGCCAAAACATCCAGGTTCCTTTCCTTTTCTCATCTTGGTTGCATCCACACACATTTAGACACCCTAATGTGAGCCTTTGAGGAGCATGAGCACTCCCCGCATGACTCCTTCTTCTGTTTCCCCTTTTACAAAGTTAAAATACAAGGAGGAGAGGGTTTCGAGCCCCCCACTCCCGTCCCCTTTAATCGCCTTCTATGACACGTGAGGAATGCATGGGAAGTATTCTTTCTCTCCTATCCCCAGGGATGAGAGAGCTTGGGAAAAAAGTCAGTTGTTGTTTGCTGATGATACACTGCTGGTGGATGATTCGTGTGAGAAACTGCAGAAGCTGGTGACTGAGTTTGGTAAAGTTAGTGAAAGAAGAAAGCTGAGAGTAAATGTGAATAAGAGCAAAGTTATTAGGTACAGTAGGGTTGAGGGACAAGTCAGCTGGGAGGTAAGTTTGAATGGAGAAAAACTGAAGGAAATGAAGTGTTTTAGATATCTGGGAGTGGATTTGGCAGCGGATGGAACCATGGAAGGGTAAGTGAATCAGAGGGTGATGGAGGGGGAAAAAGTTCTGGGAACGTTGAAAAATGTGTGGAAGGTGAGAACATTATCTCGGAAAGCAAAATTGGGTATGTTTGAAGGAATAGTGGTTCCAACAATGTTATATGGTTGCGAGGCGTGGGCTATTATCTGAGTTGTGCAGAGGACGGAGGATGTGTTGGAAATGAGATGTTTGAGGACAATATGTGTTGTGAGGTGGTTTGATCGAGTAAGTAATGATAGGGTAAGAGAGATGTGTGGTAATAAAAAGTGTGTGGATGAGAGAGCAGAAGAGGGAGTTTTGAAATGGTTTGGTCACATGGAGAGAATGAGTGAGGAAAGATTAACAAAAGGATATATATGGAGGGAATGAGAAGTGGTGGAAGACCAAATTGGAGGTGGAAAGATGGAGTGAAAAAGATTTTGGGTGATTGGGGCCTGAACATGCAAGAGGGTGAAAGGCATTCAAGGAATAGAGTGAATTGGAAAGATGTGGTATACCGGGGTCGACATGCTGTCAATGGATTGAACCAGGGCATGTGAAGTGTCTGGGGTAAACCATGGAAAGTTTTGTGGGGCGTGGATGTGGAAAGGGAGCTGCGGTTTCGGTGCATTATACATGACAGCTAGAGACTGAGTATGAACAAATGTGGCCTTTGTTGTCTCTTCCTTACGCACTTAATTTACCTCCTTTCAAAACATCTTTTTATTCTCCCTAAAATTTAATGATACTCTCTCACCCCAACTCTCATTTGGCCTCTTTCACCTCTTGCACCTTTTCTCTTGACCTCCTGCCTCTTTCTTTAATACATCTCCCATTCATTTGCATTATTTCCTTGCAAAGATTGCCCAAATGCCTTTCTCTTTCACTAATAATCTTACTTCTTCATCCCACCACTCACTACCCTTTCTAATCTGCCCACCTCCCACGCTTCTCATGCCACAAGCATCTTTTGCGCAAGCCATCAATGCATCCCTAAATACATCCCATTCCTCCCCCACTCCCCTTACATCCTTTGCTCTCACTTTTTTCCATTCTGTACTCAGTCTTTCCTGGTACTTCCTCACACAAGTCTCCTTCCCGAGCTCACTTACTCTCACCACTCTCTTCACCCCAACATTCTCTCTTCTCATCAGAAAACCTCTACAAATCTTTACCTTTGCCTCCACAAGATAATGATCAGACATCTCTCCAGTTGCACCTCTCAGCACATTAACATCCTAAAGTCTCTCTTTTGCGAGCCTATCAATTAACATGTAATCTAATAACGCTCTCTGACCATCTCTCCTACTTACATACGTATACTTATGTATAACTCTCTTTTTGAACCAGATATTCCCAATGACCAGTCCTTTTTCAGTGCACAAATCTATAAGCTCTCCACCATTTCCATTTACAATACTGAACACTCCATGTACACCAATTATTTCCTCAACTGCCACATTACTCACCTTTGCATTCAAATCACCCATCACTATAACCTGGTCTCATGCATCAAAACTAATAACACACTCAGCTGCTCCCAAAACACTTGCCTCTTATGATCTTTTTTCTCATGCCCAGGTGCATATGCAGCAATAATCACCCCTCTCTCTCCATCCACTTTCAGTTTTACTTTCTTACACTCTATCACATACTCCCACTATACAATTTTGGGCATGATCAAGTATATTTCTACGAGTCCACGGGGATAATGAAACAACCAGTTCCCAAGTGCACTTTCATGTAATAATCATATCATCAGGGGAGACACAAGTGAGAAATATAACAGTCAGTTGATATACAACGAAGAGATGTAACTAGGACACCATTTGGTAAACATGCGATTGTCTAAGACAGACAGCGAGCATATTATATACTTATTATGTGGACAAGAAGGTGAATTGTTTACAAATCTTATCAACAATAAAGTTATCCAATTTGTATAGACCATCAATAATATCAAAATCATAATTCTTTGTGTATTCAATGATAGAAGATTCAATGATATTTCTTGTGGTAATAGAGTTAGAGTTAATAACTGAGATGGCATTACTCCAGTCAATACACTGATAATAGTTCTTAATGTGATTAAACAAGGCATTTGATTCTTGTCCCTTTCTTATACTATATTCATGATGCTTAAGTCTAACAGACAGATCCTTACCAGTCTGCCCGACATAAAACTTATCAGAATTTGTAAATGGCACTTTATAGATGCACCAAGGAAACCCAGGAAAATTTTCTGGTGAATTCATGATTAAGATATTAATAATATTATTGTTGCTGAAGGCAATATTTACATTAAAAATTTTTTCCAACATAGGAAGTAAAGTAAGATTATTATGAAAAGGGAGAACTTAAAGATGTATGATAGCATGATTAAAGGAATTCCTGTGAGAGAAGGTCATCCTGTGACATAGGGAAACAAAGCAAAAGAGTACTGGAGGGAAAAAATATGGTGCAAGAACAAACAGAATGGTGTATGTGAGGGAAGGATGCAAAGATGGGGATAAGGGAAGACTCTTTCGCCATGGCCACCCCTTGATAGGAGTCCCTGGAGGGAATGGGCATCAGAGATATAGACAGACAGATATGATGTAAATAAATGAGATTGCTGTTCATC
This sequence comes from Panulirus ornatus, assembly GCF_036320965.1. Classification (NCBI taxonomy): domain Eukaryota; kingdom Metazoa; phylum Arthropoda; class Malacostraca; order Decapoda; family Palinuridae; genus Panulirus; species Panulirus ornatus. Next base: position 28,640,734 of record NC_092281.1, read on the forward strand.
TGTTCCTCATGCTAACAAAACAAGGAAGGGAAAGGTGATCAGGAAAAAAATTATTGTTTCAAAGATCATCCTTCCTCTGAGTAATGACTGCTCTAATTCTCAGTTTTCTCTTAATCACCTCATGATCATCACTTACATCAACAAAATACATAATCAATTAAGTAAAAACCATCATTTATAGTTACCTTCCCAGATCCGACTGCAGCTGAAGAAACAGACATCGACTGTGGTTTGGTGACAGCAGTGGTGGTGGTAGTGGTAGTTGTGGCTGTGATAGTTTTGGCAACTGATGAGACAACAGTCGACACTATAGGTGGTGGTGGAACTCCAACAACAGTAGCTGCTGCAGCCACTGCAGATGCTGATGTCCCAGGAGCAGGCGTACTTGGAGACACATTTATGGAGGGAGGAAGCACAACACCAGAGGGGCGAGAAGGTGGCTCCTGTGACTGTGTGCCATACTTGATGTACTGTGGGTACACAGGAGTGATGCATATCATTAATAAAGACATTACATGCAGTATACATTCCATTCCAAAATACTTGTTTTCCACTGATTAACAATGAACTCACTTTAATCTATTTCCCTATTTCTCTTCTTACCTTACTTTCCAGTGACACCGTGAATCTAATGTACACAAACTCTTTAACTCAGAGGTAATCTCACCATATGTCCAATGTACTAATGAGAGACTGGGTTTCCATACTAGTATAAGCAATTCATAATTTTCACTCTGCACCAAAAATAGTACACCTCACCCTCTCATGTATCAAAAATATACAAAAATTATATTCTTTCTTATAAAAACAATCATACCCTATCACATTAGTAAGGTAGTGCCAAGAACAGATGAAGAAATGACCTCATTTGTTTACATATCCACAAACCATGTCCCATAAACCTTTTCATTGTTTACCCTGACCACTTCAGATGCCATGATTCAGTCCAATAACAGCAAACCGGGTATAACATGTTGTTCCAAATCGCTTTACCCCATGAACACCATACACCTTCCAGGATGTACAGGACATAGAAATGAAAATCTTTTTCACCACACCCATCTCCAGTTCAGCCTCACACTTCTTGTTCCCTTACATTTTCTGCCACATGTACCTTCCTTATCAACTTCTTCTCACTCATTCTCTCCATATGACCAAACCATTCTAGCACATCCTCTTCAGCTCTCTCCACCATACTCTTATCATCACAACGACTTTCTCAACCATACTCTTATCATTACAACACCCCTCTCAAACCCAATCACTTTGTACTTTTCAAGTCCTTACAAACTTTTTGTTTTCCAACTCAAACACTATCTTCCATACATTCTCATCTAAAGACATATCCATCTTTGCCTTTCCAGATAATGACCTCTCCTACATATTCCTTAATGCTCTAAGGGCCTTCTCTTTCTCTCTCACCCATCCTATTACTTGCTTCAGTTTCCATTTCCAACAGCTGACAAATCCATTCCTAGCCATCTAAAACACTTAATTTCAACCAAATTTTCTCTTTTCAAACTCATCCCCCAACTAAAATGTCCCTCTCTACTGCTAACCCTAATTACTTTGCTTTTATACACATTCAATGTCATCTACTTCTTTCACATACTCTTTCACCATCCCAGCTGGCTTAACACACATATCCAACACCCTGAAAGTGAACTACTTATAAACCAACTGCATCCTTGCAACATCAAGTTTTGCAACCACCATCAGCTGCCAACCTTGCCAGATATACACACACATGAACCACCTATAGCATACTACACAGACTGTCCTCTGACCAAATACCCATTCTGATAACTTTCCACCTGGCTCTCCTAACACATGGAACATTCAGAAATTTAAAAGGTTGTATGATACAAAAGAATGTTTTCTAGATGGTGTCACATGAGTGTAAAACTCACTCTCCATACAATACAAGTAACTGCACAAACTACAGGAAGACAAACTGACCAGTGTTCACACTAAATGGAATACAGGTTTGAATACTGTGATAAGTAATTTCTCATCCTTACAGTATGCTATTTCCCACTATAGCATCATCACTAACCAATCCAGCAAATGGCATACAGTACAAGGACATAGAATTATACAATAAACTTCTCCCCAAAAGCTGAAGACCTCACAAAATGTGGTTACCAGCTTAAGACAAAGCCACTAACCGTCAATAAAAATCACAAAACAAATCCAAACTCTAAACAACACCATGACTAACATAACCAAAAAAAGGCAAACATCATACTGACAGTTTCTTTAGCACAATGAACCACAAAACCCACAACAACCGACTCTGATGCATGTTAAAGAAGGTCCACTGCACCAACCCCCTCCCCACACATGAAACACTTCTGACCTGATCTAACAACATTTTCTCTCCCAAAGAACACACAAACATACTCATAAAAAACTACTCAAAATTCAGCCATATACCAACGATACCCCTACACAGGAGTCATGAAAAGCCTACACAAATTCTATCTAAAAACAACAGCCCTTTCAACCTTCACTCCCACTGACACAAGCAATGCAATCAAAATATATAAGAACTCCTGCTACAGGCCCTGACAACATATCAAGCTTTCAAGTAAAATTCTTGGAACCAGTTGCAATCAAAGCACTTCCATACATTTTCAGCCAATCCTGGCTAAACAAAAATGTCCCTAACATCTGGTAAATTGTCAACACAATGACAATCATAAAACTCTCCAAACTACCCAAATTCCCACTCCTCCTGTTGCCCTACATCACTTCTATCTGCAGTATCCACCATCTGAAAGACTATTCCACTAAAGAATAAAGCGAAATTTCCCAATTTCACATACAAAACATGGGTTTTGATCCAATCACTCCATAAACCTCACACATATTCAAAAAGACTTTAACCAATCAAAACCCATCCCACACTATATCAGTCATGGCAAACATCATCAGCTTTAACCAATCACAACCCCAGTCCTACACTATATTATTCACAGCACACATCAACAAACTGTTTGACACTATACACTAATTAATCCTTACACAAAATATACTTGACACCAACTTCCACAAAAACACAATGAGACGACTTGGTTGACCATCTTTCACAGCTGGCTGCCAAGTTAGAGTCACTCACATAGACTTCACCTCTAAAACCTTTAAGATCTACAATGCGGTACCCTGGGAGCAGGTTTTTCTCCAACCCTCTTCAGTCTTTCTGTACATGTCCTTCCCCTACCTCCTGCAGACATCTTAAGGTCTCTAAAGCACTCTGCTTCCTCCAGGTCCTTCCCATTGAGGTTTCCTCTTAAACCATGCAGTCTAATGCCCCTGCTGCATCTCATTACCTTACTTTTGTAATCATTTCTTCTTAGCTTCCTCATATCACAAACACTCTCCCAAACTCTGTCATCAGCATCTGAAGAGCATCTCAAGTCTGCCACCAGATGCTTGTTACTTGCCAACAGCAAATGATTTGTCCTGCCCCATACTCTGAAGACCCTTGCATTCACCTCCCTCATCATGCTATCCATAAATAGGTCAAACAATCATTGTAACATCACTAATCATTGATTAGAGCCACCTTTTCCTTCCTATTCACACATGAATTACTGCACCAGTATGAACTCTTCACTCAATAACTTTCCAATTTTCCCAGCATCTTCTAGATGGCCTCTTCAAACCCCATCAAAGATTTTTCTAGGTCCACAAATGCCACATTAAGTCCAAGCACTTTTTCCAAATACTTGTCACACAAACTCTTTGCAGCAAAAACCTGGTTCATACATCCTCCACCTTTCCTGACACTCACATTCCTCCTTCATGATGACATGTTCTGTGAAGGCTAGCAACCTCTCAATAATAATTCTCCCAAACACTTTACTGTCTACACTTGCAGCTTTTTCTATTGTCCTTAGGCAGTAAGAAGGAGCCCTTCACCCCCACCAGCCACACTCCCTCTCCCTCACTTTTTTCTTTCAGTGAGTTAGCTGTTGTCTTCAGGCACTAGGAGGGAACCCTTTACCTACATTAATTGAATGTTGGTAAGGGATGTTCACTATGCTGTCAATGGACTGAACCAAGGCATATCAAGCATCTGGGGTAAACCATGGAAAGGTTTATGAGACCTGGATGTGGGTACGAAACTCTGGTTTTGGTGCATTACACATAACTGCTCGTGCATGGATGTGAGCGGATGTGGCCTTTCGTCACCTATTTTCTGGCCCTACCTCACTGACACAAGGGTAGGGCGATGTCAGAATAGTTAACCACTGTTTCCCACGTCAGCGAAGTAGCGCAAGGAAACAGACGAAGAATGACCCAACCCCTCATATACACATCTATTTCATTATTTATTATACTATGTCGCTGTCACCCGCTTTAGTGAGGTAGTGCAAGGAAACAGAAGAAAGAATGGCCCAACCCACCCACATACACATGTGTATAATAAACACCCACACACGCACATATATATATATATCTATACAACATACACATATCTATACATATACTTACACATACATACAGACATATATATATACACATGCACATATTCATACTTGCTGCCTTTATCCATTCCCGTCGCCACCCAGCCATACATGAAATGGCACCCCCTCCCCCACGTGTGTGCGAGATAGCTCTAGGAAAAGACGACAAAGGCCACATTTGTTCACATTCAGTCTCTAGCTGTCATGTGTAATGAACTAAAATCACAGCTCCCTTTCCACATCCATGCCCCACAAAACTTTCCATGGTTTAACCCAGACGCTTCACATGCCCTGGTTCAATCCATTGACAGCATGTCAACCCCGGTATACCACATCCTTCCAATTCACTCTATTCCTTGTATGCCTTTCACCCTCCTGTATGTTCAGGCCCCGATCACTCAAAATCATTTTCACTCCATCCTTCCACCTCCCATTTGGTTTCCCATTTCTCGTCATATCCTCCTTCTCTGACACATATATCCTCTGTCAATCTTTCCTCTCTCATTCTCTCCATGTGACCAAACCATTTCAATACACCCTCTTCTGCTCTCTCAACCACAATCTTTTTATTACCACACATCTCTCTTACCATTTCTTTCTTACTTGGTCAATCCACCTCACACTATACTTTGTCCTCAAACACCTCATTTCTAACACATCCATCCTCCTCCACATAACCCTATCTATAGCCCATGCCTCGCAACCATATAACATTGTTGGAACCACTATTCAAACATACCCATTTTTGCTTTCCACGATAACATTCTTGCATTCGACACATTTTTCGATGCTCCAAGAACCTTTGCCCCTTCCCCCACCCTGTGACTCACTTCCGCTTCCATGGTTCCATCTGCTGCTAAATCCACTCCCAGATATCTTAACCACTTCACTTCCTCCAGTTTTTCTCCATTCAAACTTACCTCCCAATTCACTTGTCCCTCGACCCTACTAAACCTAATAACCTTGCTCTTACTCACATTCACTCTCAGCTTTCTTCTTTCACACACTACCAAACTCAGTCACCAGCCTCTGCAGCTTCTCACCTGAATCAGCAATCAGCACTGTATCATCAGCGAACAACAACTGACTCAGTTCCCAAGCCCTCTCATCCACAACAGACTGCATACTTGCCCCTCTCTCCAAAACTCTTGCATTCACCTCCCTAACAACCCCATCCATAAACAAATTAAACAAAAATGGAGACCTCACGCACCCCTGCCGCAAACCAACATTCACTGGGAACCAATCACTTTCTTCTTACTCATACACATGCATTACATCCTTAATAAAAAATTTCCACTGCTTCTAGCAACTTTCCTCCCACACCAAATACTCTTTAATACCTTCCACAAAGCATCTCTTTCAGCTCCACCATATGCCTTCTCTAGATCCATAAATGCTACATACAAATCCATCTCCTTCTTACTTCACCATGAATTGTTATTACCTCCCGATTAGCCCCCTTCACTGATGTTCCTATTTGTTCTCTTGTCTTATGCACTTTATTTACCTCCTTCCAAAACATCCTTTTATTCTCCCTAAAATTTAATGATACTCTCTCACCCCAACTCTCATTTGCCCTCTTTTCACTTCTTGCACCTTTCTCTTGACCTCCTCCCTTCTTTTATATATTTCCCAGTCATTTGAACTATATCCCTGCAAAAATCATCCAAATGCCTCTCTCTTCTCTTTCACTAACAATCTTACTTCTTCATCCCACCACTCACTACCCTTACTAATATGCCCACCTCCCACTTTTCTTATGCCACAGGCATCTTTTGCCCAAGCCATCAATGCTTCCCTAAATACATCCCATTCCTTCCCCACTCCCCTTACATCATTTGCTCTCACCTTTTTCCATTCTGCACTCAATCTCTCCTGGTACTTCCTCACTCAAGTCTCCTTTCCAAGCTCACTTACTCTCTTCATCCCAACATTCTCTCTTCTTTTCTGAAAACCTCTACAAATTTTCACCTCTGCCTCCACAAGGTAATGATCAGATATCCCTCCAGTTGCCCCTCTCAGCACATTAACATCCAAAAGTCTCTCTTTCACAAGCCTATCAATTAACACGTAATCCAATAATGCTCTCTGGCCATCTCTCCTACTTACATACGTATACTTATGTATACCTCTCTTTTTAACCCAGGTATTCCTAATCAACAGTCCTTTTTCAGCACACAAATCTACAAGCTCTTCTCCATTTTCATTTACAACACTGAACATCCCATGTACACCAATTGTACCCTCTACTGCCACATTACTCACCTTTGCTTTCAAATTACCCATCCCTATAACCCGGTCTTGTGCATGAAAAATGCTAACACACTCACTCAGCTGCTCCCAAACCACTTGCCTCTCATGATCTTTCTTCTCATGACCAGGTGCACAGGCACCAATAATCACCGATCTCTCTCCATCCACTTTCAGTTTTACCAATATCAATCTAGAGTTTACTTTCTTACACTCTATCACATACTCCCACAACTCCTACTTCAAAAGTAGTGCTACTCCTTCCTTTGCTCTTGTCCTCTCACCAACCCCTGACTTTACTCCCTTGACATTCCCAAAACACTTCCCCTTTACCCTTGAGTTTTGTTTCACTCAGAGCCAAAATATCCAGGTTCCTTTCCTTAAACATTATACCTGTAACTCCTTTTTTCTCATCTTGGTTACACATAAGCCCATACAAGCACATATGCAAACATATACATTTCAATGTATACATACATAGACATAAACATATATACAAGAGCATATTTGTACTTGGTGCCTTCATCCATTCCCATCACCACCCCGCCACACAGGAAACATTTTTCAATGCTCTCAGAACCACCCATCCCGACACTCTTCTGCTTCCATGGTTCCATCCGCTGGTAAGTCCACGCCAAGATATCTAACACTTCACTTCCTCCAGTTTTTCTCCATTCAGACTTACCTCTCAAATAACTTGCCCCTCAACTCCATTGGACCTAATAACCTTGCTCTTGCTCACATTTACTCTTAACTTTATCCTTTCACAGACCAGCAAACTCAGTCATCACCCTCTGCAGTCTCATCCGAATCAGCCAACAGTGCTGTATCATCAGCGAGCAACAACTGACTCACTTCCCAATCCCTCTCATCCCAAACAGACTATATACTTAAACCTCCCTCCAAAACTCTTGCATTCACCTCCCTAACCATCCCATCCATAAACAAATAAAACAAACATGGAGACATCACACACCCCTGCCACAAACAAACACTCACTGAGAACCAATCACTTTCCTCCCTTCCTACTCGTACACATGCCTTACATCCTTTGTAAAAACTTTTCTTTGCTTCTAGCAACTTACCTCCAACACCATATATACCCTTAAAACCTTCCACAAAGCATCTCTATCAACCCTATCATATGACTTCTCCAGATCCATAAATGCTACATACAAATCCATCTGTTTTTTTAAGCATTTCTCACATACATTCCTCAAAGCAAACACCTGATCCACACATCATCTACCACTTCTGAAACCACATTGCTCTTCCCCAATCTGATGCTCTGTACATGCCTTTACCCTCTCAATCAATATCCTCCCATATAATTTTCCAGGAATACTCAACAAACTTATGCCTTTGTAATTTGAACACTCACCTTTATGGCCTTTGCCTTTGTACAATGGCACTATGCATGCATTCCATCATCCTCAGGCACTTCACCATGATCCATACATACATCTAATACCCTTAACTACCAATTCTTTCATCTGTTTCCTTGCACTACCTCGCTAATGCGGGAGACAGCGGCAAAAAAAAGAAAGAAAAAAAAAATAACCTACCAATCAACAACACAGTTACCCCCTTTTGAATTACAAATTCCATTGCAATACCATCCAAACACTGCCTTGCCGGCTTTCATCTTCTGCAAAGCTTTCACTGCCTCTTCTCTCTTTACCAAACCAACCTCCCTGACCCTCTCACTTCACACACCATCCCAACCAAAACAACCTATATCTGCCACTCTATCATTTAACACATTCAACAAACCTTTAAAATATTCACTCCATCTCCTTCTCACTTCATCACTACTTGTTATTACCTCCCCGTTTGCCCCCTTCACCAATGTTCCCATTTGTGCTATTGTCTTATGTATGTTATTTACCTTCTTCCAAAACATCTAATTATTCTCCCTTGAATTCAATGACACTCTCTCACCCCAATTCTCATTTGCCCTCTTTTTCACCTCTTGCACCTTTCTCTTGGCCTCCTGCCACTTTCTTTTATACAACTCCCAGTCACTTGCACTACTTCCCTGCAAAAATCATCCAAAGGCCTCTCTCTTCTCTTTCACTAACAACTTTACTTCTTCATCCCTCCACTCACTACCCATTCTACTCTACCCACCTCCCATCTTTCTCATGTCACATGCAACTTTTGCGCAAGCTATCACTGTTTCCCTAAATACATCCCCACTCCCCTCACGTTATTTGCTCTCACCTTTTGCCATCCTACACTCAATCTCTGCTGGTACTTCCTCACACTAGTCTCCTTTCCAAGCTCACTCACACCACTCGCCTCTCCCCAAAATTCTCTCTTCTTCTCTGAAAACCTCTACAAATCTTCACCTTTGCCTCCACAAGATGGTGATCAGACATCCCTCCAACTGCCCCTCTCAGAACATTTACATCCAAAAGTCTCTCTTTTACATGCCTATCAATTAACACGTAATCAAATAATGCCCTTTCACCATTTCTCCTACTAACATATGTATACTTATGTATATCTCTCTTTCTAAACCAGGTATTCCCAATCACCAGTCCTTTTACAGCATACAAATCCACAAGCTCTTCACCATTTCCATTTAAAACACTGAACACCCCATGTACACCAATTATACCCTCAACTGCCACATTAGTCACCTTCACATTCATATCACCCATCACTATAACCCGGTCTCGTGCATCAAAGCTACTAACACACACACTCAGCTGCTCCTAAAATACATGCCTCTCATGATCTTTCTTCTCATGACCAGGTGCATAGGCACCAATAATCACCCATCTCTCTCCATCCGCTTTCAGTTTTACCCACATCAATCTAGAATTTACTTTCTTACACTCTATCACACACTCCTACAAATCCATATATGTATATATCCCTGGGGATAGGGGAGAAAAAATACCCACGCATTTCCTTAGTGTCATAGAGGGCAAGTAAAAGGGGAGGGAGTGGGGGGCTGGAAACCCTCACCTCCTGTTTTTTATTTTTCAAAGGAAGGTACAGAGAAAGGGGCCAAGTGAGGATACTCCCCCCAAGGCTCAGTCCTCTGTCCTTAACGCTATCTCGCTAATGCAGGAAATGGTGAAAGAGAAAAAAAAAAATACATATACACACAGGAGGGTGAAGGCAAACAAGTCTGAATATGCACATGTGTATGTATGCATTTATGTCTGTGTATGTGTATGTATGTATGTATATGAGTAAAAGTTGATCTGTTTGCATATGCATATGTGCGTGTATGGGTGTTTATGTACATACATATATGTATATGAGTGGATGGGCCATTCTTCATCTGTTTCCTGCCGCTATCTCACTGACGCAGGAAAAAAATAATCAAGTATAATAAATATATTATATTTATTTTGCTTTGTCGCTGTCTCCCGCGTTAGCAAAGTAGTAGCGCAAGGAAACAGATGAAAGAATGGCCCATCCCACCCACATACACATGTATATACATACACGTCCACACACGCACATATACATCTCAACATATACGTATATATACACACAGACATATACATATATACACATGTACATAATTCATACTGTCTGCCTTTATTCATTCCCATCGCCACCCCGCCACAAATGAAATAACAGCCCCCTCCCCCCTCATGTGTGCGAAGTAGTGCTAGGAAAAGACAACAAAGGCCACATTCGTTCACATTCAGTCTCTAGCTGTCACGTAATAATGCACCGAAACCAAAGCTCCCTTTCCACATCCAGGCCCCACACAACTTTCCATGGTTTACCCCAGACACTTTACATGCCCTGGTTCAATCCAATGACAGCACATCGACCCCGGTATACCACATCGTTCCAATTCACTCTATTCCTTGGACGCCTTTCACCCTCCTGCATGTTCAGGCCTCGATCACTCAAAATCTTTTTCACTCATCTTTCCATCTCCAATTATGTCTCCCACTTCTCCTCATTGCCTCCACCTCCGACACATATATCCTCTTGGTCAATCTTTCCTCACTCACTCTCTCCATGTGACCAAACCATTTCAAAACACCCTCTTCTGCTCTCTCAACCACACTCTTTTTATTACCACACATCTCTCTTACCCTATTATTACTTACTCGATCAAACCACCTCACACCACATATTGTCCTCAAACATCTCATATCCAGCACATCCACCCTCCTCCACACAACTCTATCCATAGCCCACACCTCACAACCATATAACATTGTTGGAACCACTACTCCTTCAAACATACCCATTTCAGCTTTCCGAGATAATGTTCTCGACTTCTACACATTCTTCAATGCTCCCAGAATTTTCGCCCCCTCCCCCACCCTATGATTCACTTACGCTTCCATGGTTCCATCCGCTGCCAGATCCACTCCCAGATATCTAAAACACTTCACTTCCTCCAGTTTTTCTCCATTCAAACTTACCTCCCAATTGACTTGACCCTCAACCCTACTGTATCTAACAACCTTGCTCTTATTCACATTTACTCTCAGCTTTCTTCTTTCACACACTTTACCAAACTCAGTCACCAGCTTCTGCAGTTTCTCACATGAATCAGCCACCAGCGCTGTATCCTCAACGAACAACAACTGACTCACTTCCCAAGCTGTCTCATACACAACAGATTGCATACTTGCTCCTCTTTCCAAAACCCTTGCATTCACCTTCCTAACAACCCCATCCATAAACAAATTAAACAACCATGGAGACACCACACACCCCTGCCGCAAACCTACATTCACTGAGAACCAATCACTTTCCTCTCTCCCTACACGTACACATGCCTTACATCCTAAATAAAAAGTTTTCACTGCTTCTAACAACTTGCCTCCCACACCATATATTCTTAATACCTTCCACAGAGCATCTCTATCAACTCTATCATATGCCTTCTCCAGATCCATAAATGCTACATACAAATTCATTTGTTTTTCTAAGTATTTCTCACATACATTCTTCAAAGCAAACACCTGATCCACACATCCTCTACCACTTCTGAAACCACACTGCTCTTCCCCAATCTGATGCTCTGTACATGCCTTCACCCTCTCAATCAATACCCTCCCATATAATTTACCAGGAATACTCAACAAACTTATACCTCTGTAATTTGAGCACTCACTTGTATCCCCTTTGCCTTTGTACAATGGCACTAAGCAAGCATTCCGCCAATCCTCAGGCACCTCACCATCAGTCACACATACATTAAATAACCTTACCAACCAGTCAACAATACAGTCACCCCTTTTCTAATAAATTCCACTGCAATACCATCCAAACCTGCTGCCTTGCAGGCTTTCATCTTCCGCAAAGCTTCTACTACCTCTTCTATGTTTACAAAATCATTTTCCCTAACCCTCTCACTTTGCACACCACCTCGACCAAAACACCCTATGTTTGCCACTCTATCATCAAACACATTCAACAAACCTTCAAAATACTCACTCCATCTCCTTCTCACATAACCACTACTTGTTATCACCTCCCCATTAGCCCCCTTCACTGATGTTCCCATTTGTTCCCTCGTCTTACACACTTTATTTACCTCCTTGCAAAATATCTTTTTATTCTCCCTAAAATTTAATGATACTCTCTCACCGTTGGCCAACTCTCATTTGCCCTCTTTTTCACCTCTTGCACCTTTCTCTTGACCTCCTGCCTCTTTCTTTTATACATCTCCCACTCATTTGCATTATTTCCCTGCAAAAATTGTCCAAATGCCTCTCTCTTCTCTTTCACTAATAATCTTACTTCTTCATCCCACCACTCACTACCCTTTCTAATCTGCCCACCTCCCACACTTCTCATGCCACAAGCATCTTTTGTGCAAGCCATCACTGCTTCCCTAAATACATCCCATTCCTCCCTAACTCCCCTTACCTCCTTTGTTCTCGCCTTTTTCCATTCTGTACTCAGTCTCTCCTGGTACTCAATCACACAAGTCTCCTTCCCAAGCTCACTTACTCTCACCACTCTTTTCACCCGAACATTCTCTCTTCTTTTCTAAAAACCTCTACAAATCTTCACCCTCGCCTCCACAAGATAATGATCAGACATCCCGCCAGTTGCACCTCTCAGCACATTAACATCCAAAAGTCTCTCTTTCGCACGCCTATCAATTAACGCATAATCCAATAACACTCTCTGGCCATCCCTCCTACTTACATACATATATTCATGTATATCTCTCTTTTTAAACCAGGTATTCCCAATCACTAGTCCTTTTTCAGCACATAAATCTACAAGCTCTTCACCATTTCCATTTACAACACTGAACACCCCATGTATACCAATTATTCCCTCAACTGCCACATTACTCACCTTAGCATTCAAATCACCTGTCACTATAACCCGGTCTCGTGCATGAAAAATGCTAACACACTCATTCAGCTGCTCCCAAAACACTTGCCTCTTGTGATCTTTCTTCTCATGCCCAGGTGCATATGCACCAATAATCACCCATCTCTCTCCATACACTTTCAGTTTTACCAATATCAATCTACAGTTTACTTTCTTACACTCTATCACATACTCCCATCACTCCTGTTCCAGAAGTAGTGCTACTCCTTCTCTTGCTCTTGTCCTCTCACTAACCCCTGACTTTACTCCCACGACATTCCCAAACCACTCTTCCCCTTTACCCTTGAGCTTCGTTTCACTCAGAGCCAAAACATCCAGGTTCTTTTCCTCAAACATACTACCTATCCCTCCTTTTTTCTCATCTTGGTTACATCCACACACTCCCCGCGTGACTCCTTTCTGTTTCCCCTTTTAGACAGTTAAAATACAAGGAGGGTAGGGTTTACAGCCCCCCGCTGAATTCTTATTACTTGTGCCAACAATAATGATTGAACTTGGGTGCTAAATCCTTCAATAACTCCTTAATTTTCTTTTCAAGTATTCATAACTCCCTCTAAGTATAAATTCCCTGTCTCTCTATTCAAATACATCCAAAACATACCTCAATAAGATGTGGCTGGAACTCGTTGAAATGCTGTATTGCCATTAGGTGCTGACAATACCGTGGGTACTCCTTAAGGCGACTACGGAACCTATCCAACGCCACTATACCAAAATAATACATCTTACTACCATGTGGCTTTTGGAGGGCCTCCATCACATACCGAAGAGCAACACCTAAAGCCATGTATCTGTATGGGGAAAGAAATATATATAATGAAATAATGGAAATTTTTGGTTGATATGCATGTGTATTGTGAATGAAACTGAATGCTTTTATGTACATAACAGGAGGGGGCAATCAGGTGTGGGGGGCAAGAATACAATGTATGTTATCTTTATTCTTTTCCTTCACGTTTCTGTCTCGTATCCTGTGGGGTGGCATGGTATCAAGAATGGATAAAGGTGAGCAAGTATAAATATATACATGTGTATATATGAATATGTCTGTGTATGTATATGTGATATGCATATGTATGTATACCTGCGTGTATGGGTGCTTATGTATATATGTGTGAATGTGTGTGGATGGGCCTTCATTGTCTATTACCTGACGCTACCTTGCTGACACGGGAAACGGCGATCAAGTATAATAAATAAATAATATATCATTTATTATACTTCATCCCCGTTTCCTGCATCAGTGAGGTAGCGCCAGGAAACATATGAAGAATGGCCTATCCATCCATATATATACATAAACGCCCATATTCATTCATATACATAACATATTCACATACATACATATACATACAAAGACATAAATATATAGGCAAGTACATATTCATACTTGCTTGCCTTCATAGATTCCTGGCACTACCCCATCCCACAGGAAACAGAATCACTACCCACGGCTTCAGCAAGGTAGCGCCAGGAAAACAGACAAAAAAAGGCTACATTTGTTCACACTGAGTCCTAGCTGTCATGTGTAATGCACCAAAACCACAGCTCCAGGCCTCAAAGACCTTTCCATGGTATACCCCAAATGTTTCACATGACCTGGTTCAGGCCATCGACAGCACGTTGACCCCGGTATACAAAGTAGTTCCAATTCACTCTGTTCCTTACATGCCTCTCACCCTCCCGTATGTTCAGGCCCCGATCGCTCAAAATCTTTTTCACTACATCCTTCCACCTCCTATTTGGTCTCCTGCTTCTCCTTGTTCCCTTCACCTCTGACACATATATCCTCTTTGTCAATCTTTCCTCACTCATTCTCTTCATATGTCCAAACCATTTCAACACACCCTCTTCTGCTCTCTCAACCACACACTTTTACTGCCACACACATCTCTCTTACCCTTTCATTACTTACTCAATCAAACCACCTTACACCACATAGTGTCCTTAAACATTTCATTTTCAACACATCCACCCTCCTCCGTACAACCCTATCTATAGCCCATGTCTTGCAACCATGAAACATTGTTGGAACTACTATTCCTTTAAACATAACCATATTTGCTCCCAGAGATAACACACCCTCTTCTGCTCTCTCAACCACACACACTTTAATTGCCACACATCTCTCTTACCCTTTCATTACTTAATCATACCACCTCACACTAAATATTGTCCTCAAACATTTCATTTCCAAAACATCCACCCTTCTCTGTACAACCCTATCTATGGCCCATGTCTTTCAACCATAAAACACTGTTGGAACTACTATTGCTTTAAACATAACCATCTTTGCTCCCAAAGATAATGTTCTCTCCTTCCACACATTCTTCATTGCTCCCAGAACCTTTGCCCCCTCACCAACCCTGTGACTCACTTCTGCTTCCATGGTTCCAGTCACAGCTTTATCCACTCCCATATATCTAAAAGACTTCACTTCCTCCAGTTTTTCTCCATTCAAACTTACAACCCAATTAACTTGTCCCTCAACCCTTCTTATTCACATTTACTCTCAACTTTCTCCTTTCACACACTTTTCCAAACTCAGAGCATCAGATTGGGGAAGAGCAGTGTGGTTTCAGAAGTGGTAGATGATGTGTGGATCAGGTGTTTGCTTTGAAGAATGTATGTGAGAAATACTTAGAAAAACAGAAGGATCTGCATGTAGCATTCATTGACCTGGAGAAGGAATATGATACAGTTGATAGAGATGCTTTGTGGAAGGTATTAAGAGTATATGGTGTGGGAGGTAAGCTGCTAGAAGCAGTGAAAAGTTTTTATTGAGGATGTAAGGTATGTGTATGAGTAGGAAGAGAGGAAAGTGATTGGTTCTCAGAAAATCTTGGTTTGTGGCAGGGGTGTGTGATATGTCCATGGCTGTTACATTTGTTTATGGATGGGGTTGTTAGGGAGGTGAATGCAAGAGTTTTGGAGAGAGGGGCAAGTATGCAGTTTGTTGTGGAAGAGAGGACTTGGGAAGTGAATCGGATGTTGTTCGCTGATGATACAGTGGCTGATTTATGTGCGAAACCGTAGAGGTTGGTGAATGAGTTTGGTAAAGTGTGCGAAAGAATAAAGTTGAGAGGAAATGTGAATAAGAGCAAGGTTATTAGGTTTGGTAGGGTCGAGGGGCAAGTTAATTGGGAGGTAAGTTTGAATGGATAAATACTGGAAGTGAAGTGTTTTAGATATCTGGGAGTGGATTTGGCAGAGGATGGAACCATGGAAGCCAAAGTGAGTCACAGGTTGGGGGAGGGGGTGAAGGTTCTGGGAGCTTTGTAGAATGTGTGGAAGGCGAGAACGTTATCTCACAGAGCATAATGGGTGTATTTGAATTAATAGTGGTTCCAAATATGTCATATGGTTGTGAGGCATGGGCTATAGATAAGGTAGTGTGGAGGAAGGTGCATGTGTTGGAAGTGAAATGTTTGAGGACAATATGTGGTGCGAGATGGATTAATCGAGTAAGTAATGAAAGGGTAAGAGAGATGTGTGGAAGTAAAACGAGTGTGGTGGAGAGAGCAGAGGTGGGTGTATTGAAATGGTTTGGTCACATGGGGAGAATGAGTGAGGAAAAATTGACAAAGAGGATATATGTGTCTGAGGTGGAGGGAACGAGAAGTGGCAAACCTAACAGGAGGTGAAAGGATGGAGTGAAAAAGACTTTTGAGCGATCGAGGCCTGATGATACAGGAAGGTGAAAGGCATGCAAGGAATAATTGAACCAGGGCATGTAAAGCATCTGTTGTAAACCATGGAAAGTTTTGTGTTGCCTGGATGTGGAAAGGGAGCTGTGCTTTTGGTGAATTACACATGACAGCTAGAGACTGAGTGTGAACGAATCTGGCCTTTGTTTTCTTTTTCTAGCGCTACCTCTCGTGCACACAAGGGGAGGGGGCTGCCATTTCATGTGTGGTGGGGTAGCAATGGGAATGGATGAAGGCAGCTAGTATGGATATGTACGTGTATATATGTATATGTCTGTGTATGCATATGTATGTATATGTTGAAATGCATAGGTATGTATATGTGTGTGTGTGGGCGTTTATGTACATACGTATATGTGAGTGGGCTGGGCCTTTCTTTCTTGCGCTACCTCAATAACACGGGAGACCGACTAAATATAAAGGAAAAAAATTCAACATATACATACACAGACATATACATTGGGGTGCCTAAATGTGTGTGGATGTAACCAAGATGTGAAAAAAGGAGAGAGAGGTAGTATGCTTGAGGAAAGGAACCTGGATGTTTTGGCTCTGAGTGAAACGAAGCTCAAGGGTAAAGGGGAAGAGTGGTTTGGGAATGTCTTGGGAGTAAAGTCAGGGGTTAGTGAGAGGACAAGAGCAAGGGAAGGAGTAGCAGTACTCCTGAAACAGGAGTTGTGGGAGTATGTGATAGAATGTAAGAAAGTAAATTCTCGATTAATATGGGTAAAACTGAAAGTTGATGGAGAGAGATGGGTGATTATTGGTGCATATGCACCTGGGC
Organism: Panulirus ornatus; assembly: GCF_036320965.1. Taxonomy (NCBI): domain Eukaryota; kingdom Metazoa; phylum Arthropoda; class Malacostraca; order Decapoda; family Palinuridae; genus Panulirus; species Panulirus ornatus. The sequence continues at coordinate 28,658,295 of NC_092281.1, forward strand.
ATGAGAAGAAAGATCATGAGAGGCAAGTGTTTTGGGAGCAGCTGAATGAGTGTGTTAGTGGTTTTGATGCACGAGACCGGGTTATAGTGATGGGTGATTTGAATGCAAAGGTGAGTAATGTGGCAGTTGAGGAAATAATTGGTATACATGGGGTGTTCAGTGTTGTAAATGTAAATGGTGAAGAGCTTGTAGATTTATGTGCTGAAAAAGGACTGATGATTGGGAATACCTGGTTTAAAAAGAGAGATATACATAAGTATACTTATGTAAGTAGGAGAGCTGGCCAGAGAGCGTTATTGGATTACGTGTTAATTGACAGGTGCGCGAAAGAGAGACTTTTGGATGTTAATGTGCTGAGAGGTGCAACTGGAGGGATGTCTGATCATTATCTTGTGGAGGCTAATGTGAAGATTTGTATGGGTTTTCAGAAAAGAAGAGTGAATGTTGGGGTGAAGAGGGTGGTGAGAGTAAGTGAGCTTGGGAAGGAGACTTGTGTGAGGAAGTACCAGGAGAGACTGAGTACAGAATGGAAAAAGGTGAGAACAATGGAAGTAAGGGGAGTGGGGGAGGAATGGGATGTATTTAGGGAATCAGTGATGGATTGCGCAAAAGATGCTTGTGGCATGAGAAGAGTGGGAGGTGGGTTGATTAGAAAGGGTAGTGAGTGGTGGGATGAAGAAGTAAGAGTATTAGTGAAAGAGAAGAGAGAGGCATTTGGACGGTTTTTGCAGGGAAAAAAAAAAAAAAAATATATATATATATATTTTTTTTTTGCTTTGTCACTGTCTCCCGCGTTTACAAGGTAGCGCAAGGAAACAGACAAAAGAATTGGCCCAACCCATCCCCATACACATGCATATACATACGTCCACACACGCAAATATACATACCTACACAGCTTTCCATGGTTTACCCCAGACGCTTCACATGCCCTGATTCAATCCACTGACAGCACTTCAACCCCGGTATACCACATCGATCCAATTCACTCTATTTCTTGCCCTCCTTTCACCCTCCTGCATGTTCAGGCCCCGATCACACAAAATCTTCTTCACTCCATCTTTCCACCTCCAATTTGGTCTCCCACTTCTCGTTCCCTCCACCTCCGACACATATATCCTCTTGGTCAATCTTTCCTCACTCATTCTCTCCATGTGCCCAAACCATTTCAAAACACCCTCTTCTGCTCTCTCAACCATGCTCTTTTTATTTCCACACATCTCTCTTACCCTTACGTTACTTACTCGATCAAACCACCTCACACCACACACTGTCCTCAAACATCTCATTTCCAGCACATCCATCCTCTTGCACACAACTCTATCCATAGCCCATGCCTCGCAACCATACAACATTGTTGGAACCACTATTCCTTCAAACATACCCATTTTTGCTTTCCGAGATAATGTTCTCGACTTCCACACATTCTTCAAGGCTCCCAGGATTTTCGCCCCCTCCCCCACCCTATGATCCACTTCCACTTCCATGGTTCCATCCGCTGCCAGATCCACTCCCACATATCTAAAACACTTTACTTCCTCCAGTTTTTCTCCATTCAAACTTACCTCCCAATTGACTTGACCCTCAACCCTACTGTACCTAATTACCTTGCTCTTATCCACATTTACTCTTAACTTTCTTCTTTCACACACTTTACCAAACTCAGTCACCAGCTTCTGCAGTTTCTCACATGAATCAGCCACCAGCGCTGTATCATCAGCGAACAACAACTGACTCACTTCCCAAGCTCTCTCATCCCCAACAGACTTCATACTTGCCCCTCTTTCCAAAACTCTTGCATTCACCTCCCTAACAACCCCATCCATAAACAAATTAAACAACCATGGAGACATCACACACCCCTGCCGCAAACCTACATTCACTGAGAACCAATCACTTTCCTCTCTTCCTACACGTACACATGCCTTACATCCTCAATAAAAACTTTTCACTGCTTCCAACAACTTGCCCCATATATTCTTAATACCTTCCACAGAGCATCTCTATCAACTCTATCATATGCCTTCTCCAGATCCATAAATGCTACATACAAATCCATTTGCTTTTCTAAGTATTTCTCACATACATTCTTCAAAGCAAACACCTGATCCACACATCCTCTACCACTTCTGAAACCACACTGCTCTTCCCCAATCTGATGCTCTGTACATGCCTTCACCCTCTCAATCAATACCCTCCCATATAATTTACCAGGAATACTCAACAAACTTATACCTCTGTAATTTGAGCACTCACTCTTATCCCCTTTGCCTTTGTACAATGGCACTATGCATGCATTCCGCCAATCCTCAGGCACCTCACCATGAGTCATACATACATTAAATTACCTTACCAACCAGTCAATAATACAGTCACCCCCTTTTTTAATAAATTCCACATATATATACATGTACATATTGATACCTGCTGCCTTCATCCATTCCTGTCACCACCCCACCACAGAGGAAATAGCACACATACAACCCAGCAAGGTAGCACCAGGAAAAGACAAAGTTCACACTCAGTCTTTAGCTGTCATGTTCACTATTCCTCATTTTAGTGAATAAGTGCCAGGAACAGACAAAAAAAATGGCCTTATTTGTTCAAATGTTCCCAATCTGTTTTCTAGTTTTTCTCATTACCAAGCTCCTTCCAAAATTCTTATTCTCCCTACAGTCTGATGATTCCTACTCACCCTAACTCTCAATTGCCCTCTTTCTGAACCCCTAAACCGTCCAATTGACCTCATACCATAACACGCACTCCTTCCCTGTTAGTATCGAACATTAATATCTCTTTTTTTTTTTACTTTCACTGACAACTTAAATTCATCCTCTCACAACTCACTACCCTTTCTCACCTGCCCAATTTCCACCTTCTGCATCCCACAAACTTCTCTTGAAAGCTCTGATATCCTAAGTACCTCCCATTCCTCAATCACTTCCCTTGCCTTGTTTACTTTCACTTTCTGCCATTTTACTCAATCCATCATGTTATCTCTTCACAGAATTCTCTTTTCCAAGCTCACTTATATTTACCACCCTATTTTCACCCATATCTTTCCTCTTTTACAAAAGCCTCTATAAATCTTCACCCTCAACTCAATGATCATACATCCCACTAGAAGCACCTTAGAACATTCAAAACCAATAGTCTCACTTGTGTATGCCTGCAACTTAATACATTTTCCTATAATACCTGCTTACAATATTTCCTACTCATATACTTATGCATGTCCCTCTTTTTAAATAAGGTATCCCCAGTCACCAATCCTTTTTCAGCAAAAAAATCCATAAGCTGTTTATTTCCATTCGTCTTACTGAAGACCCCATAACCCGAAACACTTGCCTCTTCTTCATTCTTCTTGTGGTCAGCACTAATAATAACCCTCCTCTTGTCATCCACTTTCATTTTTACCAATATCAGTCTGGGTCTCACTTCCATGATTTCACGGAACTCATCCTTCAGCAGTTGTGTTACCCTTTCCTTCCCTCTCAACCTTATACTAAACCAACTTTACCAGTAAGACATTCCCAAACCATTTAACCCCTTACCCTTGAGCTTTGCTTCACACAAGACCCTTTCTTAAACATTACCTACCTTCTCATCTTGGTTACATGCAAACACATTCAAACATCCCAGCCTAAGTCTTTGAGGAGGATCAGTATTCCTCACTTGGCTCCTCCTCCTGTTCTAACTTTTAAAAACTGAAACACAAGCAGAGAAGGGTTTCCAGGCCCTCTCTCCTGTCCCTCATAGTCCCTTTCAATAGTATGCAAGGAACATGTTGGAAGTATTCCTTTCCCTCTACCATACACTTTATACTGATATAACCCATCCATGGTTACAAATGCTGAGTGGCTTTCACCCTCTCAATTACGACTACTTGCCAATATCCTTTCACCACATCGAAATTACAACCTCGCATCTCCCACTTGGTCAATAGAGGAATCAACTCTATTGGTGACAATGTTGACCTTCCTATAGTCAGTACAAAATCTATAAGTACCATCAGGTTTAGGAACTAATACACAAGGTGAGTTCCAAGGGCTGTTACTTGGTTCTAACAAATCATGCTTAGGCATATATTCTACCTCCTTTTTCATTATTCCTCTTTTCTTCGGACTCACTCAATAAGGATGTTATTTAATTGGAGGAATATTTTCTACCTCAACATCATGAATTACAACACTAATTCATCTGGAGGCACCAGGAAATAATTATTCATACTCCTTTATGATTTCCATTATATCACATCTTTGTTCAATGTCTAAATGGTTAAGCTTACTTTCAAACTTACAAAATATCTCAGAGTTTTTCAAAATCTTATCCTCAAACCGACTTAGCGTATCATCATCTGACCAACAAATTTCTCATCTTCAATCTTTAAACATCCACAACTCACTTATTTCCTCACTTTATTATCTTTCCTTTCACATTCCACTTTTCTCTCATAATGAGGCTTCATCAAATTAACATGACATGCTAGTTCTTCTTGATGTTTATCATATTATAAAATCTATTTTTTTTTCTATTACCCATGAAGCATTATACCTTGCTTTGAGAGGGTTACCTTGCACTGGCAATAACACTAACACCTTCTCTCCTGGCTGGAACACTCAAGCTCTAGCATTCTGATCATACCAGATTTTCATGTCATCCTGGTACTCCTTTAGGTTCTCACTGGCCAGCTCATGAGCTCATAACAATCTGCTCTTCGAATCACACACATAACTCAGCAGATTTGGAGAGTCATCACTACCTAGCCACTTTTCCTTCAACACACTCAATGGCCCCTCACATCATGACCAAAAACAAGCTCAAATAGGGTAAATCACATTGTTAACTCCTGCATAGTGTCTCTCAAGGCAAACAGAGATAATGGGACACCCTCATCCCAATCAATTTCAAGTTGTTCAAAATACATTCTCAGAATTTTCTTTAATGTTAAATGGAACCATTATAAACTACTCTGACTTTGTTTGATGGTGGTATGATCTTGAAAGACTGTTCAATGTGAAGTCCTGTCAAAACTTTCTTAAACATAGTGGAAGTAAAATTGCTCCCATGATCTGACTGAATTACTTCTGGCAAACCTACCCACAAAAAATATTCAACTCTCTTACAATCTTTTTAGAGTGGATACTCCTCAGTGGAATCACTTTGGCAAAGTGGACTGATAAACACATGATAGTCAACAATAAATCATTTCCACTTCAAGTTTTTGGAAAATGTTCAACACAATAAATTATCGTTTTACTAAAAGGTCTGCCAAAAGCTAGAACAGGTTTTAGTGAAGCTGGATGAAAATCATACTTGGTTTTCCTAATTTCTTACAAGCTGAACAACTACAAAATTCAGCAACATTTTTCTTAATACCAGACATTTACTCCTAAATGCCTAGATAAATTAGAATCATGGGATAAAGCAATGATAATATTCCTATACACCCAAGGAACCATGATCTACTTTTCCATCTGCCAATGGTCTGATGTAGGTCTCTGCTTTCTCATTAACACACCACCATGAATATGGAATCCAACCAATTCATCATCCAACAGGCCATTTCTCTCTGCTTCATTCCAACCTTCTATTGAAATACTACCAATGAAAATTTATCAACTCATATCTATCAACTTACTATGTAGATATACTGATACAGGTAATAGTAAGATCCCTAATAAACAGTATATGCTAATAAAGAGCATATGCTTAAGGATTCAAGGAGTTAAACTTACTCGACTAGACCTTGTTCAATGATGCCACCAAAGAGACGTGCAGTAGTGAAGAGCTCTTTGTCTGGATAAGTTGGGAAGAAACGATATTCTTCGAAAAGATTCCTTAACATACAAGAATATACCTCCCGCTCTCGCTTGTTACTGGATTCATGAAACTTCTTAAGCATATCCAAAACCTGGAGAAAGATTTAACCATTAATTTATTACATCTGTAGTATATGGCAATTCTCTACTAAAGTTTTAACATCATACAATCTTTTCAATATGCCAAACTTCATCGATTTAACAAGAGGGAATAATATTTTCTTCTGAAGAAAATTCATCAATTCATTGGCTTTTTATCAATATAAAGCATTGAATTTCACCTAGTTGTGCTTGTTATATTCCTATGTACAACATTAATTTTGGTACATTATATTCAAATTCCTTTAACAGAATGACCTATGATGTGACAAATGATATAATTTCCCTGTTTAGTGATAATCCAATTAGGGAACCTTATTCTTTGTCTCAACTGAACAATTTCTTAGAAAATTTACACTCCCCTAATGGGGAAAATAAAAGTTACGAGACTTGCAAAGGTGATGATATAAGCGACATTCCTTCCAGTCAGCATTTGTAAGGTATAAGTGAGCAAGGAATGAGTATAACAGGATAAGAATAAAGGAGCACCTTAACATTTAAACTGACTACTGTGGACAAGGCAAGAGAAAATACAAAACTGTCCAACAATTCATCAATATTAAACTGTCACTTAAAAAAGCAGCTAATCAAGCTAAGGGATTCAGAAGGAGGACTGTAGAGGGTAAAGTAAGGGTCAGTGAGGAACTGAATAACAATTTCAGTGGTACTTTGACAGTTAATTACATTACAGCCCCAACATCAATGAAACACAATGGGAAGGAAGTTGGGAAAGAATCGAAATACCTAGAAAAGACATCAACAGAATACTTTGTTCTTGAATCTTACAAAGCACGTGGTCACAATCAAATTTCACCAATACTTAACGAAGATGTGCATATACACATGAGAAACCTCCTTAAATACTATTCAAGATGTTGAAGGAGAATGGCAATGTGGCAAGGTTATGGTAAAGGGCAAATGTCAAACCTATCTTTGAAAAAGAAGACCAGTAAGAGGAAGAGAAAGAACTACAGACCAATCTCCCTGCAGACTGCGGTCTATACAATTCTGGAAAAGATACAAAGAGAGCAAATGGATTTAGGGAAAGGAAGCTATATGTAGTAAACTTCATATATTTCTACAACAGAGTGATCTCTGTCTTAGACAAAAGGGGAGCTAGGTGGATTATTTGTATCTGGGCTGTTAGAAAGCATTTAATACTACTGCATGGGAGCCTGATTAAAAAGTTAGATTACCATGTAAGAATATGGGGAAGACTCCAGTGGATAAAAGATCATCTCAGTGGAAGAGAACGAATAATGCATGTCAGAGGAGCCTTCTTAAATGCATTGAGGTCACCAGCAGAGCACCAAAGACTTTTGTTCTCAGACCATTGCTTTCCTTAATCAATGTGAATGACATGCCAAAAGGTAACAACTACCTAAATGTATTTGCAGATAATGCAAAGGTCATGTGGAAAATGAAAAGCATGGAGGATTGCAACATCTTACATATAAAGACCCTGACAGACTCCAAATATGGTATGACTCATGGATGATGAAGATCACCCTAAGTAAAGATTAAATGATGTGGATGGGCCAAAACAAAAGAAGGCCTCAATATAATTATCGCCTTGCAAGAATTAAGCAGCAAGAATTGATGTCAGAAAAACAATAGAGTTGACTTCTTTCCTCATCTGTTGCCAGAGTTCCACCCAAGGAGAAAAGTTACGGATACATACTGTCTGCAATTAAATATTGCCACTGGATTCAAGTTTGAGGGTAGAGAAATATTCTGCAAACTTCAAATCTTGCGTAAAGCCAAAACTAGAATATGCTTCTCAAGTTTGGTCACCACACCTAAAGAAGCAAAAAAGCAAACAAGGAAGGTTCTGAGGAGAGCAATAAAGATGGTACAGGAATTGGGAGAGCTGAATTACAGGGAAAAGATGGAGGCCTTAAATTAACCCACCTTAGAAGAGAAGCATGATAAGTGACTTAATCACAACCTTTGTTTTTAAAAAAGAATGTTGACAGGGGCAGTGAAGAGTTTTTTGAGATGTAGGGAGAGGATATAACATTTAATTAAGAAAGAAACCTGTCAAGAATGATGTAGACATTACTTCTACATTATAAGAATAAGTGAATGGATTAAAATGACTGAAGACATGTTACATGCAAACTGCATACAAACATTCAAGATGTATGACTGAAGGGAATGCTAAAATGATGGGGCCCTAAAAGTGTGAAACTCCCTGTTAAGTACAAATAGGCAATCATAAATCGGTAATTACAAACAAATGTATACAATTTAAAACAAATATATAACAACAAAAACAACAAAAGAACAAATCACAACAAAAACAACAACAAAAGAACAATCAGGATGGTACTAACAGCAACAAAATATGCATTTCTTAGAGAAGGAAAATACTGATAATGGGGGATTACAGTTTTAAGATAAATTGGAAGAATTTAAATTCTCATGGTAATTGGGAATTATGGTCACAAAAGATTACATGTTAATTGATAGGAGTGAAAAAGAGAGACTTTTGAATATTAATGTGCTGAGAGAGGTATGTGAAGGAATGTTAGATCACTATCTTGTGGAGGTGAAGATGAAGACTTGTAGAGTTTTCAAAAAAAGAAGAGAATGTTGGGGAGAAGAGAGTGGTGAGAGTAAGTGAGCTAGGAAAAAAGACTTATGTGAGGAAGTACCTGGAGAGACTGAGTGTGGAATGGCAAAAGCTGAGAGCAAATGGCATTACGGGAGTGGGTGAGGAATGAGATATACTTAGGGAAGCAGTGAAGGCTTAAGCAAAAGATGCATGTGGCATGAGAAAGGTGGGAGGGGGGGGGGGCAGATCAGAAAGGGTAGCAAGAGGTGGGATGAGAAAGCAAAGTTGTTAGTGAAGGAGAAAAGAGAGGCATTTGGATGATACTAGCAAGAAAGGAGTGCAAATAACTGGGAGATGTATAAAAGAAAGTGGCAGGAGTTCAAGAGTAAGGTGTAAGGTTTGAAGAAGTGCGTAAATGAGATTTGGGGTGAGAGAGCATCATTAAACTTTAGGGAGACTAAAAAATGCTTTGGAAGGAGGTAAATAACATGCGTAAGATGAGAACAAACAGGAACATCGGTGAAGGGGGGAAGTGGGGAAGTAATAACAGGTAGTAATGGAGTGAGGAGATGGAGTGAGTAATGAAAAGGTTTGCTGAATGTGTCTGATGATAAGAGTGGCAGACAACAGGCGTTTTGGTCAAGGTGGTGTGCGAAGAGAGAGGGTCAGGGAGAATGGTTTGCTAAACAGAGAAGAGGTATTGAAAGTTTTACAGATGAGGAAATCCTGCATGGTGGTGGGTTTGGATGGTATTCCAGTGGAATTCATTAAAAAAGGGAGTGACTGTGTTGTTGATTGGTTGGTAAGGATATTCAATGTATGAATGGACCTTGTTGAAGTGATTGAGGATTGGCAGAATGAATACAGTGCCATTGATTGTACAAAGGCAAAGGGAATAAAGATGAGAGTTCAAACTATAGAGGCATAAGTTTGTTGAGTATTCCTGAAAAATAATATGGGAGGGTATTGAATGAGAGGGTGAAGGCAAGTACAGAGCATCAGAATGGGGAAGAGTAATGTGGTTTCTGAAGTGGAAGAGGATGTGAGGATCAGGTGTCTGCTTTGAAGAATGTATGCAAGAAATACTTAGAAAAACAAATGGATTTCTATGTTGCATTTATGGATCTGGAGAAGGCATATGATAGGGTTGATAGAGATCATTTGTGGAAGGTTTTAAGAGTATATGGTGAGGGAGGTAAACTGCTAGAAGCAGTGAAAAGTTCTTATCAAGGACACAAGGCATGTGTCTGAGCAGGAAGAGAGGAGAGTGACTGGTTCCCAGTGAATAGTGGTTTACGACAGGGTGTGTAATGACCCCCATGGTTGTTTGATTTGTGTATGGATGGGGTGGTTAGGGAGGTAAATGCAAGAGTTTTGTAGAGAGGGATGAGTATACAGTCTGTTGTGGATGAGAGGACCTGGGAAGTAAGTCAATTGTTGTTCGCCGATGATACAGCTCTAGTGCCTGATTTGTGTGAGAAACTGCAGAAGTGGGTGACTGAGTTTGGAAAAGTGTAAGAAAGGAGAAAGTTGAGAGATATTATGTTTAGTAGAACTGAGAAACAAGTTAATTGGGATGTAAGTTTGAATGAAGAAAAACTGGATAAAGTGCGGTGCTTTAGATATCTGGGAGTTGGCTTAGCAGCGAATGGAACAATGGAAGTGGAAGTGAGTCACAGGGTGGGGGAGGGAGCAAAGGTTATGGGAGTGATGAAGAATGTGTGGAAGGGGAAAATGTTATCTCGAGAGTAAAAATGGGTATGTTTGAAGGAATAGTAGTTCCAACAATGCTATATAGTTGTGAGGCATGGGCTATAGATAGGGTTGTACGAAGGAGGGTGGATGTGTTGGAAATGAAATGTTATGAGGACAATATGTGGTGCGAAGTGGTTTAATCAAGTAAGTAATGAAAGGGTAAGAGAGATGTGTGGAAATAAAAAGAGCGTGGTTGAGAGAGCAGAAGAGGGTGTTTTGAAATGGTTTGGGCACATGGAGAGAATGAGTGAGGAAAGATTGACCAAGAGGATATATGTGTCAGGTGGTAGGAGACCAAATTGGAGGTGGAAAGATGGAGTGAAAAAGATTTTGTGTGATCGGGGCCTGAACATGCAGGAGGGTGAAAGGCGTGCAAGAAATAGAGTGAATTGGAGCGATGTGGTATACCGGGGTCGACGTGCTGTCAGTGGATTGAATCGGGGCATGTGAAGCATCTGGGGTAAACCATGGAAAGCTGTGTAGGTATGTATATTTGCGTGTGTGGACGTATGTATATACATGTGTATGGGGGTGGGTTGGGCCATTTCTTTCGTCTGTTTCCTTGCGCTACCTCGCAAACGCGGGAGACAGCGACAAAAAAAAAAAAAAAGTAAGTGACACTCACCTCTTCAATATAAAGAGTAGGATGTGGAGGGTGGTTGTAAATACGCTGAAGTAGCTATTAGCTTCATCCTCCACTTCCTTGCTCACCAGCTGGGGCATGTCAAAAATCTGAGACATATCCACTGAAGGAAAAAGGTTTTGTTAAATTCAATATCTAGTTGAAAATATTTCAATACATAACTTCTCATTAATAATTCAATTAATATTGAAGCCACAAAGTAATAAAAGCATTTGTATAAATACATCAAAATCATATCTATGATACTTCTTACCTGCTCTATCACACATATTTCTTTAACATAAAAATGCTAATGCTAAGTTATATCTAAAACTCATCTGCTTATTGTAAAACTCACTTTGTCTTGCTGGTGCAACAGTGGGTTGCACTGAATGAGACCGTAAAGATGAAATGATGGAAGAGTGGGAGTGTGGGAAGTTGAGATCCCACTGCAGACTGATGTGGAGGTCCGCTGTAATGCTGGTAAAATAGAGGACAGAGGAGACTGTGAAGTTCCTGAAGCAGTTGAAGGTCCTAGAGTCGGAAAATGGTTGAACCTGGTGCTGTCCCAAGAGATCCTAAACCACCAAGGCTGCTCATGGAAGATGATGCAGGGGTTGGGAAAATTGAGGAAGACACACCAGCTACCACTGAGGTTTAAGTTGTTTAGACTAGATGCAATATTGCCTAATGGACATCACTTGACTGAGCTGGGTCCAGACCAGGGAACCCAATCTGAAATAACAAATTCAGAAAGTCTATCTTCATTCAAAATTTTCCATTGATTTACATCATATACTTTTTATATCTATTTATTTTGCTTTGTCGCTGTCTCCCGCGTTTGCGAGGTAGCGCAAGGAAAAAGACGAAAGAAATGGCCCAACCCACCCCATACACATGTATATACATACACGTCCACACACGCAAATATACATACCTATACATCTCAATGTACACATATATATATACACACACAGACACATACATATATACCCATGCACACAATTCACACTGTCTGCTCTATTCATTCCCATTGCCACTTCGCCACACATGGAATACCATCCCCTTCCCCCTCATGTGTGCGAGTAAGTGAGCTAGAAAAAAGACTTATGTAGGAAAATACTTAGAAAAGCAAATGGATTTGTATGTAGCATTTATGGATCTGGAGAAGGCATATGATAGAGTTGATAGAGATGCTCTGTGGAAGGTATTAAGAATATATGGTGTGGGAGGCAAGTTGTTAGAAGCAGTGAAAAGTTTTTATCGAGGATGTAAGGCATGTGTACGTGTAGGAAGAGAGGAAAGTGATTGGTTCTCAGTGAATGTAGGTTTGCGGCAGGGGTGTGTGATGTCTCCATGGTTGTTTAATTTGTTTATGGATGGGGTTGTTAGGGAGGTGAATGCAAGAGTTTTGGAAAGAGGGGCAAGTATGAAGTCTGTTGGGGATGAGAGAGCTTGGGAAGTGAGTCGGTTGTTGTTCGCTGATGATACAGCGCTGGTGGCTGATTCATGTGAGAAACTGCAGAAGCTGGTGACTGAGTTTGGTAAAGTGTGTGAAAGAAGAAAGTTGAGAGTAAATGTGAATAAGAGCAAGGTTATTAGGTACAGTAGGGTTGAGGGTCAAGTCAATTGGGAGGTAAGTTTGAATGGAGAAAAACTGGAGGAAGTGAAGTGTTTTAGATATCTGGAAGTGGATATGGCAGCGGATGGAACCATGGAAGCGGAAGTGGATCATAGGGTGGGGGAGGGGGCGAAAATTCTGGGAGCCTTGAAGAATGTGTGGAAGTCGAGAACATTATCTCGGAAAGCAAAAATGGGTATGTTTGAAGGAATAGTGGTTCCAACAATGTTGTATGGTTGCGAGGCGTGGGCTATGGATAGAGTTGAGCACAGGAGGATGGATGTGCTGGAAATGAGATGTTTGAGGACAATGTGTGGTGTGAGGTGGTTTGATCGAGTAAGTAACGTAAGGGTAAGAGAGGTGTGGAAATAAAAAGAGCGTGGTTGAGAGAGCAGAAGAGGGTGTTTTGAAATGGTTTGGGCACATGGAGAGAATGAGTGAGGAAAGATTGACCAAGAGGATATACGTGTTGGAGGTGGAGGGGAAGAGGGAGACCAAATTGGAGGTGGAAAGATGGAGTGAAAAAGATTTTGTGTGATCGGGGCCTGAACATGCAGGAGGGTGAAAGGAGGGCAAGGAATAGAGTGAATTGGAGCGATGTGGTATACCGGGGTTGATGTGCTGTCAGTGGATTGAATCAGGGTATGTGAAGCGTCTGGGGTAAACCATGGAAAGCTGTGTAGGTATGTATATTTGCGTGTGTGGACGTATGTATATACATGTGTATGGGGGTGGGTTGGGCCATTTCTTTCGTCTGTTTCCTTGCGCTACCTCGCAAACGCGGGAGACAGCAACAAAAAAAAAAAAAGAAAAAAAAAGTTTGTTGAGTATTCTTGGGAAATTATATTGGAGGGTATTGATTGAGAGGGTGAAGGCATGTACAGAGCATCAGATTAGGGAAGAACAGTGTGGTTTCAGAAGTGGTAGAGGATGTGTGGATCAGGTGTTTGCTTTGAAGAATGTATGTGAGAAATACTTAGAAAAGCAAATGGATTTGTATGTAGCATTTATGGATCTGGAGAAGGCACATGATAAGAGTTGATAGAGATGCTCTGTGGAAGGTATTAAGAATATATGGTGTGGGAGGCAAGTTGTTAGAAGCAGTGAAAAGTCTTTATCGAGGATGTAAGGCATGTGTACGTGTAGGAAGAGAGGAAAGTGATTGGTTCTCAGTGAATGTAGGTTTGCGGCAGGGGTGTGTGATGTCTCCATGGTTGTTTAATTTGTTTATGGATGGGGTTATTAGGGAGGTGAATGCAAGGGTTTTGGAAAGAGGGGCAAGTATGCAGTCTGTCATGGATGAGAGAGCTTGGGAAGTGAGTCACTTATTGTTCGCTGATGATACAGCGCTGGTGGCTGATTCACGTGAGAAACTGCAGAAGTTGGTGACTGAGTTTGGTAAAGTGTGTGAAAGAAGAAAGTTGAGAGTAAATGTGAATAAGAGCAAGGTTATTAGGTACAGTAGGGTTGAGGGACAAGTCAATTGGGAGGTAAGTTTGAATGGAGAAAAACTGGAGGAAGTGAAGTGTTTTAGAAATCTGGAAGTGGATATGGCAGCGGATGGAACCATGGAAGCGGAAGTGAATCATAGGATGGGGGAGGGAGCAAAAATTCTGGGAGTCTTGAAGAATGTCGAGGACATTATCTCCGAAAGCAAAAATGGGTATGTTTGAAGGAATAGTGGTTCCAACAATGTTGTATGGTTGCGAGGCGTGGGCTATGGATAGAGTTGTGCGCAGGAGGGTGGATGTGCTGGAAATGAGATGTTTGAGGACAATATGTGGTGTGAGGTGGTTTGATCGAGTAAGTAATAATAGGGTAAGAGAGATGTGTGGTAATAAAAGGAGTGTGGTTGAGAGAGCAGAAGAGGGTGTTTTGAAATGGTTTGGTCACACGGAGAGAATGAGTGAGGAAAGATTGTCCAAGAGGATATATGTGTCGGAGGTGGAGGGAACGAGGAGAAGTGGGAGACCAAATTGGAGGTGGAAAGATGGAGTGAAAAAGATTTTGAGTGATCGGGGCCTGAACATGCAGGAGGGTGAAAGGCGTGCAAGAAATAGAGTGAATTGGAACGATGTGGTATACCGGGGTCGACGTGCTGTCAGTGGATTGAACCAGGGCACATGAAGCATCTGGGGTAAACCATGGAAAGTTCGGTGGGGCCTGGATGTGGAAAGGGAGCTGTGGTTTCCATGCATTTATTACATACGGCTAGAGACTGAGTGTGAATGAATGTGGTCTTTGATGTCTTTTCCTAGCGCTACCTCGCACACATGAGGGGGGAGGGGGTTGCTATTTAATGTGTGGCGAGGTGGCGATGGGAATGAATAGAGGCAGACAGTATGAATTATGTACACGTGTATATATGTATATGTCCTTGTGTGTATATATATGTATATGTTGACATTTATAGGTATATATATTTGTGTGTGTGGATGTGTATGTATATACATGTGTATGTGGGTGAGTTGGGCCATTCTTTCGTCTGTTTCCTTGCGCTACCTCGCTAACGCGGGAGACAGCGACAAAAAATAAAAATAAAAAAAAAAAGAGTATGTATGAGAGAGCTTAAGAGGGTATGCTAAAATGGTTAAGACATACTGAGATGAGTAAGAATAAGCTGACTAAAAGGATATCCATTTTGGCTGAGGAGGGAACAAAGAGGAGGGAAACTAAATAAGAGATGTGCTGTCAATGGACTGGACTTGGGCATATGAAGTTGTAAAGGGAAACCATGGAAAGGTCTGCGGGGCTTGGCTATGAATAGGTAGGCTCTGGTTTCAGTGCATTATATGAGAAAAATGGCAACCAAATATGCAAAAAAAAAAAGTAAGTGACACTCACCTCTTCAATAGAAAGAGTAGGATGTGGAGGGTGGTTGTAAATACGCTGGAAGTAGCTATTAGCTTCATCCTCCACTTCCTTGCTCACCAGCTGGGGCATGTCAAAAATCTGAGACATATCCACTGAAGGAAAAAGGTTTTGTTAAATTCAATATCTAGTTGAAAATATTTCAATACATAACTTCTCATTAATAATTCAATTAATATTGAAGCCACAAAGTAATAAAAGCATTTGTATAAATACATCAAAATCATATCTATGATACTTCTTACTTGCTTTCTATGCACACATATTTCTTTAACATAAAAATGCTAATGCTAAGTTATATCTAAAACTCATCTTGCTTATTGTAGAAACTCACTTTGTCTTGCTGGTGCAACAGTGGGTTGCACTGAATGAGACCGTAAAGATGAAATGATGGAAGAAGTAGGGAGTGTGGGAAGTTGAGATCCCACTGCAGCTGGATGTGGAGGTCCCAGCTGTAATGCTGGTAAAATAGAGGACAGAGGAGACTGTGAAGTTCCTGAAGCAGTTGAAGGTCCTAGAGGTCGGCCTGGTGAACCTGGTGCTGTCCCAAGAGATCCTAAACCACCAAGGCTGCTCATGGAAGATGATGCAGGGGTTGGGAAAATTGAGGAAGACACACCAGCACCACTGAGGTTTAAGTTGTTTAGACTAGATGCAATATTGCCTAATGGACCATCACTTGACTGAGCTGGGCCTGGACCAGGGAACCCAATCTGAAATACAATCAGAAAGTCTATCTTCATTCAAAATTTTCCATTGATTTACATCATATACTTTTTATATCTATTTATTTTGCTTTGTCGCTGTCTCCCGCGTTTGCGAGGTAGCGCAAGGAAACAGACGAAAGAAATGGCCCAACCCACCCCCATACACAATGTACATACACACGCGCAAATATACATACCTACACATCTCAATGTACACATATATATATACACACACAGACACATACATATATACCCATGCACACAATTCACACTGTCTGCCTCTATTCATTCCCATTGCCACTTCGCCACACATGGAATACCATCCCCCTCCCCCCTCATGTGTGCGAGGTAGCACTAGGAAAAGACAACAAAGGCCCCATTCGTTCACACTCAGTCTCCAGCTGTCACGCAATAATGCCCGAAACCATAGCTCCCTTTCCACATCCAGGCCCCACACAACTTTCCATGGTTTACCCCAGACGCTTCACATGCCCTGATTCAATCCACTGACAGCACGTCAACCCCGCTATACCACATCGATCCAATTCACTCTATTCCTTGCCCGCCTTTCACCCTCCTGCATGTTCAGGCCCCGATCACACAAAATCTTTTTCACTCCATCTTTCCACCTCCAATTTGGTCTCCCACTTCTCGTTCCCTCCACCTCCGACACATATATCCTCTTGGTCAATCTTTCCTCACTCATTCTCTCCATGTGCCCAAACCATTTCAAAACACCTTCTTCTGCTCTCTCAACCACGCTATTTTTATTTCCACACATCTCTCTTACCCTTACATTACTTACTCGATCAAACCACCTCACACCACACATTGTTCTCAAACATCTCATTTCCAGCACATCCACCCTCCTGTGCACAACTCTATCCATAGCCCACACCTTGCAACCATACAACATTGTTGGAACCACTATTCCTTCAAACATACCCATTTTTGCTTTCGGAGATAATGTTCTCGACTTCCACACATTCTTCAAGGCTCCCAGGATTTTCGCCCCCTCCCCCACCCTATGATTCACTTCCGCTTCCATGGTTCCATCCGCCGCCAGATCCACTCCCAGATATCTAAAACACTTTACTTCCTCTAGTTTTTCTCCATTCAAACTTACCTCCCAATTGACTTGACCCTCAACCCTACTGTACCTAATAACCTAATATATACTTATTTTTTTTTTATTTTTTTATTATACTTTGTCGGTCTCCCGCGTTTGCGAGGTAGCGCAAGGAAACAGACGAAAGAAATGGCCCAACCCCCCCCCATACACATGTATATACATATGTCCACACACGCAAATGTACATACCTACACAGTTTTCCATGGTTTACCCCAGACGCTTCACATGCCCTGCTTCAATCCACTGACAGCACGTCAACCCCGGTATACCACATCGCTCCAATTCACTCTATTCCTTGCCCTCCTTTCACCCTCCTGCATGTTCAGGCCCCGATCACACAAAATCTTTTTCACTCCATCTTTCCACCTCCAATTTGGTCTCCCTCTTCTCCTTGTTCCCTCCACCTCCGACACATATATCCTCTTGGTCAATCTTTCCTCACTCATTCTCTCCATGTGCCCAAACCACTTCAAAACACCCTCTTCTGCTCTCTCAACCATGCTCTTTTTATTTCCACACATCTCTCTTACCCTTACGTTACTCACTCGATCAAACCACCTCACACCACACATTGTCCTCAAACATCTCATTTCCAGCACATCCATCCTCCTGCGCACAACTCTATCCATAGCCCACGCCTCGCAACCATACAACATTGTTGGAACCACTATTCCTTCAAACATACCCATTTTTGCTTTCCAAGATAATGTTCTCGACTTCCACACATTCTTCAAGGCCCCCAGGATTTTGGCCCCCTCCCCCACCCTATGATCCACTTCCGCTTCCATGGTTCCATCCGCTGACAGATCCACTTCCAGATATCTAAAACACTTCACTTCCTCCAGTTTTTCTCCATTCAAACTCACCTCCCAATTGACTTGACCCTCAACCCTACTGTACCTAATAACCTTGCTCTTATTCACATTTACTCTTAACTTTCTTCTTCCACACACTTTTCCAAACTCAGTCACCAGCTTCTGCAGTTTCTCACATGAATCAGCCACCAGCGCTGTATCATCAGCGAACAACAACTGACTCACTTCCCAAGCTCTCTCATCCCCAACAGACTTCATACTTGCCCCTCTTTCCAAAACTCTTGCATTTACCTCCCTAAGAACCCCATCCATAAACAAATTAAACAACCATGGAGACATCACACACCCCTGCCGCAAACCTACATTCACTGAGAACCAATCACTTTCCTCTCTTCCTACACGTACACATGCCTTACATCCTCGATAAAAACTTTTCACTGCTTCTAACAACTTTCCTCCCACACCATATATTCTTAATACCTTCCACAGAGCATCTCTATCAACTCTATCATATGCCTTCTCCAGATCCATAAATGCTACATAAATGCTTTGAAGAATGTATGTGAGAAATACTTAGAAAAGCAAATGGATTTGTATATATACTTATATATAGTTTATAACGTAAGGGTAAGAGAGATGTGTGGAAATAAAAAGAGCGTGGTTGAGAGAGCAGAAGAGGGTGTTTTGAAATGGTTTGGGCACATGGAGAGAATGAGTGAGGAAAGATTGACCAAGAGGATATATGTGTCGGAGGTGGAGGGAACAAGGAGAAGAGGGAGACCAAATTGGAGGTGGAAAGATGGAGTGAAAAAGATTTTGTGTGATCGGGGCCTGAACATGCAGGAGGGTGAAAGGAGGGCAAGGAATAGAGTGAATTGGAGCGATGTGGTATACCGGGGTTGACGTGATGTCAGTGGATTGAATCGGGGCATGTGAAGCATCTGGGGGTAAACCATGGAAAGCTGTGTAGGTATGTATATTTTGCGTGTGTGGACGTATGTATATACATGTGTATGGGGGTGGGTTGGGCCATTTCTTTCGTCTGTTTCCTTGCGCTACCTCGCAAACGTGGGAGACAGCGACAAAAAAAAAAAAAAAAAAAAAAAAAAAAAAAATTAGTTTATATACTTATTTATAGTTTTTCCTCAGACAACTACCAGTTCAAAAATGATGAAAAACCATAACACACTGAACATACAACATATCAGGTACATCTTAAAGCTTCCAGTTTATTAATCCACGTTCTTAACAAAACTACACCCTCAGGACATGAAACAATAGTCACAATATCACCATTTAATCTATTTCTTATCCTAGATAACTGTTACATAAAAGTTTTATGCTGCTAATTAGGCATTCTACACCAATCTTGTCCACATGAATTCTCCCCTTTCTTCCCTTACTCAACTATGGGGAAGGGCAAGAAGAAGGGTGTCTATCTATAGGTACAAAGAGATTTTGTTGCAAGACAAGGGATATGCTCATCACATATGCTGAATGTTCAAAAATACAGGTTTTTTGTTTGCAAAAAAAGGCCATGCAAAGCAAATCTATTTTCACACTGTAGAAGAGGAAACCTTCTGGGACCTCTCACTAGTACTAGGATTTGCAACACACTTGTCAAATAGACACAAAGCCCGTTTATATCTAGGTGCTCCCACATTTATTTTGCAATACACTCATACTATCTTTTCATCTATGACATGAAATACAGTACTCATAACAGTACTTAAATTTAGGCTGTCTGTTGAAGGCAAACTGTGTTTTCATGTTTGTGTAAATTTACCATGGCTGTTACGATAGCATGGTAATATACTTGCTAAATGAAAACGAAACAATAAAAATTGCAAAAGCTATGTCTAGTTGAAACTGTGCTGTCAGCTGTATTGTACAGGGAAGGAGTTTTACATCCATGGAGGTCCATTTCTTACATTCTCTTCCATCATAAAACTTCCAAATCTATGAATACTGTCTGCATTAACCATGCCCTCCATCATCTTATTCCATTCATTCACCACACATATATTACAAAAGTACTTATTTACAATCTTTTTAACAAGTTTCTTGCTTAATTTCATGTCATGTCATATGGTTGCTGAATCCCTATAACTCTCAAAGAACTGTTCACTATCCATGTCATCATCCTGTTTTAAAAACTTAAAAGGTTGTGAGAAGGTCACCACTCACTCTTCTCTCTTCTGAGGTGGGTAAATTTACAGCCTTTAGTCT
This sequence comes from Panulirus ornatus, assembly GCF_036320965.1. Classification (NCBI taxonomy): domain Eukaryota; kingdom Metazoa; phylum Arthropoda; class Malacostraca; order Decapoda; family Palinuridae; genus Panulirus; species Panulirus ornatus. The sequence continues at coordinate 28,678,525 of NC_092281.1, forward strand.
TTAACCATAACTCAACTCTCTTAACTCTGGTACCATTTTCATTACCTTGATTTGAACCTACTCTATTAGTTCTATATGCTTCATGAGGTGTGTTAACCAAATGTGAGAAGCATATTTTGGTTTTGACCTTATGTAAGATATGAAGCTTGCTAAATATTTACATATCCATATAACTGAATAACTTCTCTAACAATTGTCAGAAGACAGTTTGATATCTTGGCTGGTCTCCTCGTACGAGGCTCTGACAACAGGTTAGGGATGATGTTGATGCCCAAATCCTTCTTAAACAAAATCCTAAAACTTATTTCTTGTCAGATAAAAATCATATTGAGGTCTTCTTTCCCATCCTCATCAATCAATATATGCTCATACTGATATTCAATCAACAACGGATCAGGTCAATTTTGGAGTCTGTTTAGCATAAGCTGGTGCTGTCCTCCTCCCTTTCCACTTCCAGTATGACCCTTGTGTGAAGCAGAGAGCTCACTGGATGAAACATTTGGCCACTCTGATGATGCATGTAAGAGCAGGAGGATAAACCTGGGTGTGAGTAAGACTTTAATTTTTGGGACAGATGGGAAGTACAGGTGTAATACCAGTTTCAACCCCTTATCAACCTAGTTTGTTTTCCTTTCCCACCATGGGATTTCAAGTCTTTCAAGCAGTATGAAAAAAAAAAATAGAATTAACCTAACAATTGTTGGCTTGTCTACCCAAGGCATCTTTTTGCTATGAAAACTTATTTGTGTTTTGGGGAAAATTTTTTTGCCAAAAGTGTTCTGAATCTCATGGTATATTCTGCAAGACTATAAAAGATACACTGCCCTTTGCTAGTGGCCATTCAAGAGTGAGGCACTAATTACACAGTAGCAGCACTGGAGTCCATCTGTTCAGCCTGGTAGTAAAAGGGATGAGGGTGAAGGCTCTAAATGTCAATGGGAAGACTGGTGACAGTAAAAGGAGGTAGCTTATAGAGAATTTTAAAAGTCATAGTTTGGAGCAAATGGGAACTTCGGTGAAGGGCGCAAGTGGGGAGGTGATAACAAGTAGTGGTGATGTGAGAAGGAGATGGAGTGAGTATTTTGAAGGTTTGTTGAATGTGTTTGATGATAGAGTGGCAGATATAGGGTGTTTTGGTCGAGGTGGTGTGCAAAGTGAGAGGGTTAGGGAAAATGATTTGGTAAACAGAGAAGAGGGAGTAAAAGCTTTGCGGAAGATGAAAGCCGGCAAGGCAGCAGGTTTGGATGGTATTGCAGTGGAATTTATTAAAAAAGGGGGTGACTGTATTGTTGACTGGTTAGTAAGGTTATTTAATGTATTTATGACTCATGGTGAGGTGCCTGAGGATTGGCGGAATGCGTGCATAGTGCCATTGTACAAAGGCAAAGGGGATAAGAGTGAGTGCTTAAATTACAGAGGTATAAGTTTGTTGAGTATTCCTGGTAAATTATATGGGAGGGTATTGATTGAGAGGGTGAAGGCATGTACAGAGCATCAGATTGGGGAAGAGCAGTGTGGTTTCAGAAGTGGTAGAGGATGTGTGGATCAGGTGTTTGCTTTGAAGAATGTATGTGAGAAATACTTAGAAAAGCAAATGGATTTGTATGTAGCATTTATGGATCTGGAGAAGGCATATGATAGAGTTGATAGAGATGCTCTGTGGAAGGTATTAAGAATATATGGTGTGGGAGGAAAGTTGTTAGAAGCAGTGAAAAGTTTTTATCGAGGATGTAAGGCATGTGTACGTGTAGGAAGAGAGGAAAGTGATTGGTTCTCAGTGAATGTAGGTTTGCGGCAGGGGTGTGTGATGTCTCCATGGTTGTTTAATTTGTTTATGGATGGGGTTCTTAGGGAGGTAAATGCAAGAGTCCTGGAAAGAGGGGCAAGTATGAAGTCTGTTGGGGATGAGAGAGCTTGGGAAGTGAGTCAGTTGTTGTTCGCTGATGATACAGCGCTGGTGGCTGATTCATGTGAGAAACTGCAGAAGCTGGTGACTGAGTTTGGAAAAGTGTGTGGAAGAAGAAAGTTAAGAGTAAATGTGAATAAGAGCAAGGTTATTAGGTACAGTAGGGTTGAGGGTCAAGTCAATTGGGAGGTGAGTTTGAATGGAGAAAAACTGGAGGAAGTGAAGTGTTTTAGATATCTGGGAGTGGATCTGGCAGCGGATGGAACCATGGAAGCGGAAGTGGATCATAGGGTGGGGGAGGGGGCGAAAATCCTGGGGGCCTTGAAGAATGTGTGGAAGTCGAGAACATTATCTCGGAAAGCAAAAATGGGTATGTTTGAAGGAATAGTGGTTCCAACAATGTTGTATGGTTGCGAGGCGTGGGCTATGGATAGAGTTGTGTGCAGGAGGATGGATGTGCTGGAAATGAGATGTTTGAGGACAATGTGTGGTGTGAGGTGGTTTGATCGAGTGAGTAATGTAAGGGTAAGAGAGATGTGTGGAAATAAAAAGAGCGTGGTTGAGAGAGCAGAAGAGGGTGTTTTGAAGTGGTTTGGGCACATGGAGAGGATGAGTGAGGAAAGATTGACCAAGAGGATATATGTGTCGGAGGTGGAGGGAACAAGGAGAAGAGGGAGACCAAATTGGAGGTGGAAAGATGGAGTGAAAAAGATTTTGTGTGATCGGGGCCTGAACATGCAGGAGGGTGAAAGGAGGGCAAGGAATAGAGTGAATTGGAGCGATGTGGTATACCGGGGTTGACGTGCTGTCAGTGGATTGAAGCAGGGCATGTGAAGCGTCTGGGGTAAACCATGGAAAGCTGTGTAGGTATGTATATCTGCGTGTGTGGACGTATGTATATACATGTGTATAGGGGGGGTTGGGCCATTTCTTTCGTCTGTTTCCTTGCGCTACCTCGCAAACGCGGGAGACAGCGACAAAGTATAATAAAAATAAATAAATAGTTTGGATGTGCTGGGGACTAAGGAAACCCATACTATTAGGCATGGTGTATGGAGTCAAAATGGAAATGATGAATGAAAAATGAGGGAGAGCATGGAAGGAGGAGCGGTTTAGACAGGAATGAATGAAAATTATCAAAGATGAAGGAAAGAAGGGTAAGCAATTGTGCTGTCACAAAGAATATGGAAAGGTGTTCTAAAGCATGGGAGGAAAGGCCCAAGAATAAAGTGGGTGAAAGGATAGACTGGAAATGTTAAGTATGCATGGATATGCATACATGCTCCTGAGAACATGACAACTGTATGAGGTAAGGATGAAATGAAGGGTTTCTGGAGAAATTGAAATGACTGCATAAATGAGTTTGAGAAGAGAAAGGTGGTTCTAATGGGTGATATCATTCGAAGGTGGGATGTGATGAAATTAGTGAGATATGTAGTTGGTAATGTGGAGTGCCTGGAGTAAATGAGGATGTAAAGTATCTTGTGCTGAGGGAGGGCATTCCGTGCAAATACCTTTTCTCAGCACAAGAAAACTCACTGATATACTTGGATGATAAATTATGGAAGAGAAGAAACAAAAAAAGGTTAGACTAATTATATGGCAGTATAGGAAAGGCTGAGAAAGGTTGTGCTGGTACTACAGATGTGAGAGGATTCTATGGCAACTCTTTGACCATTTTGCAGCTCTTGCAAAGGTGAGGATCAGAGAAAGTCAGAGAAAAGAGGTATGGTGTGAGGAAGAATTGAAAAGTAAAGGTGTTGGAAAGGAAGGAGACAAATGTAAATAGAAGGGTTATGAAAGGAGGGTGAAACACAGTTTAGATGAAAGGACAGTAAATGTTGGGATGCAGTCATGTGTGAAACAAGTGTTAAAAATGTTGGGAGAAAGACTGCTATAGTTGTAGAATTAGTAGTTGGGTACAAGGTTGTGAGATATAAGAATAAATGTGGAAATGCATGGGGAATGGATGAGATTAAAAATCATGTTGGAGAGAAAGGTGAAAAAAAAAAGAGCTTCTGCAAATACTGCACTAGAATTAGCCCCTGCTAGTGGCTTGGTAAGGGTGAGGCTCGGAAGGCTATGAAGTGGCACTGGAGTTCTCTAGTTATGGAGAGACTATTGCCATGGCCATCCCCATGGGGGAGTTCCAGTTGGAGCTGGCATCCCAGATAGATGCAAAAAGAGAAAAAGGGATGTGGTATATTGCTTGACGGAAATGTACCAGCAGAAGTTCAACAAGGGAGGAAGGTACTTTATAAAATGTATAAATGGAGTGTTAAGAGGTTGATAGAGGAAAGCAAAAATGAGTAGAAGAAGATTTTGGGAGAAAGTTAAGGAAAAAATTGAAGGAAAATAAGAATTTGTACCAGGAGGAAAAAAAGGGAAAAGATGTGGATGTAAGAGTGAAAATGTGAATGTGAGAAGTAAAGAAAGGGAGCGGCTAAAACAAAAGTACAAAGTGAAAGGAAGATGGAAAGAGTATTTTGAAGAACTGATGAATGTGAGGGAAGGTGAGACACTAGTTGTTACAAGCATGGCCAAGGAGGATGGAAGGTAAAAGGATCCAAGCGCAGTGATCTATAGCAAGAAAGGAGGTAAAAAGGGCAAAAATGAGGTTGAAGGTAAGAATGGCATCTTGAGTGTATGGTACAACAGCTGAAATCCTGGAGCATGAAGGAGATTGGGTGACAATGAATGCATTTACTATGTAATTTTGAAAAGAAGCAGAAAATTGTACCAAAGGACTGGATGAAAGCTATAACAGCTCCTTTATTCAAAGGAAAAGGTGCTAAGGATGTATGTAACAATTATGGGAATAATTCTGTTAAGTATACCAGGAAAAGTGTTTGCAAGAGAGCTAACTAACAGATGGAAGTGACTGAAAACAGAATAAGTGACAAGCAATGGGGTTTTAGGAAAGGTAAGGGATATGTGGATCAGAGTTTTGTGGTGAGAATGACTGTGGAAATGTATCTAATAAAGGGACGAAGCTGTATGCAGCTTTTATGGATCTGGAGAAAGCGTATGACAGAGTTGAGTGGAATGTTTTATGGGATGTGTGCAAGATATATGGGGTAGGGGACAACTGTTGGATGGTGTGAAAGCATTCTCTGGAGGAGAAAATGCATGTGTATGAGAGGAAGGAGCCTGTGCAATGTCATCTTGGCATTTTAACAAAAATATGAATGGAGTGATAAGAGATGAAAGCAAAACTAGGGAAAAAGCATGTAGATGGAGTTTGATGGGGAGGTATGGAAGATAGTGACAAGCCTGTTTACAGATGATATAGTATTGATTGCCAAGAGTGAGAAATGCAAAAGGCTGTAGGTATGTTTCATGATATATTAGCATAAGTGGTTGGAGGGAGATGCGAATAAAATCAAAATAATTGTGTTTCATAGGAAACTGGGTAAAGGTACAGATTTTGCAAAGCCCTACATAGTGAGAACAGAAAGTGCACTAAATTGTGTTAAAGAGATATGGGGAGAATGACTGGAAGAGGCGCCACAATTCAAGTATTTGGGAGCTATCTGGGTAAGTTTGATGATATGAAAGGAGAGATAAGGGAAAAAGTAGGACTAGGTAGAAAAGTCACTGGGTCCTTTAACAGAATAACAATGAAGGGTAGAGGTGTAAGTATGGAAATGAAGAAAGGATTAAGGGACAATGTAGTCCTCCCATCCCTGACCTATACAGCCCGAACATCGACAAAGAATGAGTCACAGAGGTAAAAAATCCAGGCAAAGAAATGAGTTATTTGGAGGGGGCATGTGATATGACTAGATGGAATGTATAAAGAAATTAGGAAGTATATGGGATTTGTTATGAAAGGAATGCAAAAGGAATGAATTAATAAGTGGTAGAGTGAGTGAAATGCAATATATTACTTTGAGGTGGTCTGGGCAAGTGGAAAGACTAGTTTACACGGAGAGTGTATGATAGTACTAGAGGGAGAGAAATAGGGGAAGAAAGTGTGGAATGATGCATGCAAGGAAGGCATGGAAGGCCAGGGATAAGTGGAAACTAGTTTTATCATGGCCACACAGTTCATGGGAGTTCCTGAAGGGAACAGGTGTCAGAGTTATATAGATTGATTGACATACAGAATAAATGAGAACATTATACAGCAACAATAAATAACAAACAGTTGAGTGACATAAATTTTCACCATGATAAATCACGACAGAAAATTACTGAGATTATAAGCATAAAACGAAATGAGTCCTTAAGAAACAATGCCTATGGTGTGTTCAAATGAGCTAGTAGAACATCTGAAATAAAAGATTTGTGGCCAGACAGAAAAAATCAAGTATTTCCTGTTTGTGTCAGATTGGTCTCCAAACAATGAAATGTCAAATACAAAAATATTTAAGCAATCTGAAAAACTAGGTCTGTATTATCAAATGAAAAACACCATAAAGAACAATAAAACAACCAAGAATGAAGTAATGTACTCCTCAACTTACCAGGGAGAAATAAAAGACTTTGAGGGGGAAATGAATGTTAAGGTAAGTTTTTAATTTCTTCCTGGATAAGTTGAAGCTCAATATTTTTTTTGGATGTCTTATCATTCTTATATAATGCTTTATATGATCTTTCAAATTATGTTTTGTGGGAAGCAGGCTCTGGTATCAGCACATTACACATGACAGGTAAGGATTGCAGGAGAGCAAATAGGACTTTATGCATAAGATTTTGCAATGATTTTTTTCGTTTTTCTGGGAGTTAAGGAGACTTTTAAGAGTAATATATGGTGCATAAATAAAGGCCACTGGTCACTAACTACATATTTACATTGAAAGTCACTGAACTAAAATGTACATGATTTCTTGGTCCCTATTGCAAGAAATATCATAACACTGTACACCATTATGGGCATGTCTACAATACTTGACTGGTCTATGCTCAGCCTCTATCTATCTACCCATCTGATGCCTGTTGCCTCCAGGAATTCTATCAAAGGGGTGGCCACAGTAAAGTATCTTAAACCGATGAACTCCAGTACTGCTTTACAATCAATAGGCCACTTGCATAAGGGAACACTAGTGCAGTGTTTCCAGAAGCCCTTATCTCTACGACCTATTTCTACCTATTCTGTCTACTTAATGTTCCTGCTTAAGTGCCAATCTATTATCTCTATCTAATGCTCCAGCTTAATGATCCTACTTAATACTTCTATCTATTGCTCCTACTATTTTGCCACTAAGCAGGGACAGCCCATAGTGTTCACTAAAGGAAAATACAGAGTTACAAAAAAGAGTCGTGCTACTTAAGTACTGTTAAATGTTATGCATGACAAGGAGAGATTGTATGTTTATGGACAGAATGTTAACACTCCATGTGTAAGTGTATAAGAGAGAAAAAGTCATCTGGGTCAGTGGAGGGCAGCTTGACAACCACTGAAGTACGGGCTAACAATGCAGGCAACACTAAGCCTCCCAACATTAAGGTAAGTAGTACTGGTAATTTGCCTCCCTGGTTGTTGCCTACCTACCAACTATTACCTACTCAGCTCTGCCTCCATAATATCATTAAAGGTCATTTTACTTTTTTTAAAAGAAATACTGATAGACATACTCAGCTGGAAGTGACCTCTTGAGTGCATAGAAAAATGCAATTCAATTATTTTTTCCATACGCATTTGCCATTTCCTGAGTCAGCAAGATAGCGTTCAGAGGGAATATCCTCTCTTGGCCCCCTTCTCTGTTCCTTCTTTAGGAAAATTTAAAACGGGAGGGGAGGATTTCCAGCCCCCACTCCCTCCCCTTTAAACTGCCTTATACAACATGCAGGGAATACATAGGAAGTGTTCTTTCTCCCCTATATCCAGGGATAATTATCAATCACAATTCAAAGGTATATTCATCATTTGGACTTTTTCTTTTTCAAAATTCAAACCAACTAACAATTTTTGGGCAAGTCTCAATACTTGTGAGGTCTGAACTTTATAAATACATATCTTTTGTTCATATTTTATTGCCATTTCCCTCATTAGCAAGGTAGCACAAGGAATAGATGAAAAAAGCCCACATCCACTCACATCTCTTCTCTAGCCATCATGTTTAAAGAACTGAAACCACAGCTCCCTATCCACAACTAGGCCTAACAAACCTTTCCAGATGTTTTACATGCCCTTGTTAAGTCCACTGACAGCAAGTCACATCAACCACAGTATACCACATCATTCCAATTCACTCTATCCCAAGCATGCTTTTTATCCTCCTGTATGTTTAAACCTCTATTGTTTATATTCTTTTTCACTCCATCCTTCCACCTCTAATTTGGTCTCCCTGTTCTCTATATTCCCTCCACTTCTGACATATACATCCTCCTTGTCAATCTTTCTTCACTCATTCTCACCATATGTATAAATCATTTCAACACACCCACTTCTGCTCTCTTAACCACACTATTTTCATTACCACACATCTCTCTTACCCTTTCATGACTACTTGATCAAACCACCTCACATCACACACAGTCCTCAAACATTTCAGTTCCATCACATCCACCCTCCACCACACAGCCATATCTATAGTCCATGTCTTGAATCCATATAATATTCCTTCAAACATACCCATTTTTGCCCTTCCAGATAACATTCTCACTTTCCACGCATTCTTCAGTGCTCTCAGAACCTACGCCCCCTCCCAAACATATGATTCTCTTGCGCTTCCATGACCATTGCCATGTCCACTCCCATATATTTTCCACACATTCCTCGGGGCTCCCACAACCTTTGCCCCCTCCCCAACCTATGATTCTCTTTCGCTTCTATGATCCTGCCATGTCCACTCCCATATAATTTCCACACATTCTTCAGTGCTCCCGGAACCTTCGCCCCCTCCCCAACCAATGATTCTCTTTTGCTTCCATGAATCCATTCGCTGCCGTGTTCACTCCCAAATATCTAAAACCACAAATTTTTCTTCATTCAAACTCACACCCCATCTAACCTGTCCCTTAACTCTGCTGAAACCTTGCTTTTATTCATATTCTCTCTCAACTCTCCTTTCACACTCTTTAAAAATTCAGTCACCAACTTTTGCAGTTACTCATGTATTCAGTCATCTGTTGATCCGTAAAAACCCCGTATGGTGCAGCACGAGTGTGGCTGAAGAAGAATGACAATCTCTACTCAAGGTAACCAGTTTACAATCTTGAATAAACTTCTAAATAAACCAGAACACAGATACACAAAATCATTACTACACACATAACTATGACTCACCACTCCCACCTGTTGTGTTCGAGGTCGATTCATCAAGTTGCAGTTCTGGACCATCTGTAGTATGGTGTCAGACAACTCCTGAGAGACATTCCTGCAAGTCATAGAAATCTTCCTGTTAATAATGGGACTGGCAAATGACTGAAAGATACAAAACTACTTGATATATTGTCATGCTACCTATCTGTCAATAGAAAGCAATCTGTATTACAAGAGGAATCAGAACTTAAATTTTCTTATATAATTACACATCTTGGCATTCACTAAAAGTCTTCCCAATAAAATGGATACTTCAGTTCATACCCATTCATATTTCAAGAAACTAAAATGGTTGAGGAAACTAGCCATTTGAAATTACTTATGGGTACAGCAAGAAAAGAGAGTTCTACAAGTGCACGGTTGCCATTAGGCAGATATAACATAAAGCATGCGTAAAAAGAGAATTTAGATTTAAAATTAGAATCATGGGAATTCAAAGATGTCAGGTATTTTGCTTAAGATGGAGAGGACATTTTTGTGGCCTGAATGTCAGAACCTACATCTATGCGAGTCAGAAAGAAAAGAAAGCAACCTAGGCCAGGGGGAAGAACATGACAGAAAATGCAGTGTAGTTCAAACTTCTTAACATCAAAAATCCTCCAGTTACTCAAGCAGATATACCTTCCTGGTTGATGGTTGCCAGGCACTTACTACCTATGTGTAATTACCTATTTCTACCATATGAGGGAGGAGTTTTACAAACATGGGCCTCACCTCTTTAACATTCTCTGTTAGTATACACTTCTTAAATCGGTGTATGCTTTCTGCATATTCCATTCATATATCCCTCTTATTCTTTTTATTATACTTTGTCGTTGTCTCCTGCATTAGCAAGGTAGTGCAAGGAAACAGATGAAAGAATGGCCCAACCCACCCACATACACATGCACAAACACCCACACACGCACATACTGTATTGTTGACTGGTTGGTAAGGTTATTTAATGTATGTATGACTCATGGTGAGGTGCCTGAGGATTGGCGGAATGCGTGCATAGTGCCATTGTACAAAGGCAAAGGGGATAAGAGTGAGTGCTCAAATTACAGAGGTATAAGTTTGTTGAGTATTCCTGGTAAATTATATGGGAGGGTATTGATTGAGAGGGTGAAGGCATGTACAGAGCATCAGATTGGGGAAGAGCAGTGTGGTTTCAGAAGTGGTAGAGGATGTGTGGATCAGGTGTTTGCTTTGAAGAATGTATGTGAGAAATACTTAGAAAAGCAAATGGATTTGTATGTAGCATTTATGGATCTGGAGAAGGCATATGATAGAGTTGATAGAGATGCTCTGTGGAAGGTATTAAGAATATATGGTGTGGGAGGAAAGTTGTTAGAAGCAGTGAAAAGTTTTTATCGAGGATGTAAGGCATGTGTACGTGTAGGAAGAGAGGAAAGTGATTGGTTCTCAGTGAATGTAGGTTTGCGGCAGGGGTGTGTGATGTCTCCATGGTTGTTTAATGCAAGAGTCCTGGAAAGAGGGGCAAGTATGAAGTCTGTTGGGGATGAGAGAGCTTGGGAAGCGAGTCAGTTGTTGTTCGCTGATGATACAGCGCTGGTGGCTGATTCATGTGAGAAACTGCAGAAGCTGGTGACTGAGTTTGGTAAAGTGTGTGGAAGAAGAAAGTTAAGAGTAAATGTGAATAAGAGCAAGGTTATTAGGTACGGTAGGGTTGAGGGTCAAGTCAATTGGGAGGTGAGTTTGAATGGAGAAAAACTGGAGGAAGTGAAGTGTTTTAGATATCTGGGAGTGGATCTGGCAGTGGATGGAACCATGGAAGCGGAAGTGGATCATAGGGTGGGGGAGGGGGCGAAAATTCTGGGGGCCTTGAAGAATGTGTGGAAGTCGAGAACATTATCTCGGAAAGCAAAAATGGGTATGTTTGAAGGAATAGTGGTTCCAACAATGTTGTATGGTTTCGAGGCGTGGGCTATGGATAGAGTTGTGCGCAGGAGGATGGATGTGCTGGAAATGAGATGTTTGAGGACAATGTGTGGTGTGAGGTGGTTTGATCGAGTGAGTAACGTAAGGGTAAGAGAGATGTGTGGAAATAAAAAGAATGTGGTTGAGAGAGCAGAAGAGGGTGTTTTGAAGTGGTTTGGGCACATGGAGAGGATGAGTGAGGAAAGATTGACCAAGAGGATATATGTGTCGGAGGTGGAGGGAGCAAGGAGAAGAGGGAGACCAAATTGGAGGTGGAAAGATGGAGTGAAAAAGATTTTGTGTGATCGGGGCCTGAACATGCAGGAGGGTGAAAGGAGGGCAAGGAATAGAGTGAATTGGAGCGATGTGGTATACCGGGGTTGACGTGCTGTCAGTGGATTGAATCAAGGCATGTGAAGCGTCTGGGGTAAACCATGGAAAGCTGTGTAGGTATGTATATTTGCGTGTGTGGACGTATGTATATACATGTGTATGGGGGGGGGGGGGGTTGGGCCATTTCTTTTCGTCTGTTTCCTTGCGCTACCTCGCAAACGCGGGAGACAGCGACAAAGTATAAAAAAAAAAAAAAATAGTAGTAAAAGCTTTGCGGAAGATGAAAGCCGGCAAGGCAGCAGGTTTGGATGGTATTGCAGTGGAATTTATTAAAAAAGGGGGTGACTGTATTGTTGACTGGTTGGTAAGGTTATTTAATGTATGTATGACTCATGGTGAGGTGCCTGAGGATTGGCAGAATGCGTGCATAGTGCCATTGTACAAAGGCAAAGGGGAAAAGATTGAGTGCTCAAATTACAGAGGTATAAGTTTGTTGAGTATTCCTGGTAAATTATATGGGAGGGTATTGATTGAGAGGGTGAAGGCATGTACAGAGCATCAGATTGGGGAAGAGCAGTGTGGTTTCAGAAGTGGTAGAGGATGTGTGGATCAGGTGTTTGCTTTGAAGAATGTATGTGAGAAATACTTAGAAAAGCAAATGGATTTGTATGTAGCATTTATGGATCTGGAGAAGGCATATGATAGAGTTGATAGAGATGCTCTGTGGAAGGTATTAAGAATATATGGTGTGGGAGGCAAGTTGTTAGAAGCAGTGAAAAGTTTTTATCGAGGATGTAAGGCATGTGTACGTGTAGGAAGAGAGGAAAGTGATTGGTTCTCAGTGAATGTAGGTTTGCGGCAGGGGTGTGTGATGTCTCCATGGTTGTTTAATTTGTTTATGGATGGGGTTGTTAGGGAGGTAAATGCAAGAGTCTTGGAAAGAGGGGCAAGTATGAAGTCTGTTGGGGATGAGAGAGCTTGGGAAGTGAGTCAGTTGTTGTTCGCTGATGATACAGCGCTGGTGGCGGATTCATGTGAGAAACTGCAGAAGCTGGTGACGGAGTTTGGTAAAGTGTGTGGAAGAAGAAAGTTAAGAGTAAATGTGAATAAGAGCAAGGTTATTAGGTACAGTAGGGTTGAGGGTCAAGTCAATTGGGAGGTGAGTTTGAATGGTGAAAAACTGGAGGAAGTGAAGTGTTGTAGATATCTGGGAGTGGATCTGTCAGCGGATGGAACCATGGAAGCGGAAGTGGATCATAGGGTGGGGGAGGGGGCGAAAATTTTGGGAGCCTTGAAAAATGTGTGGAAGTCGAGAACATTATCCCGGAAAGCAAAAATGGGTATGTTTGAAGGAATAGTAGTTCCAACAATGTTGTATGGTTGCGAGGCGTGGGCTATGGATAGAGTTGTGCGCAGGAGGATGGATGTGCTGGAAATGAGATGTTTAAGGACAATGTGTGGTGTGAGGTGGTTTGATCGAGTAAGTAACGTAAGGGTAAGAGAGATGTGTGGAAATAAAAAGAGCGTGGTTGAGAGAGCAGAAGAGGGTGTTTTGAAATGGTTTGGGCACATGGAGAGAATGAGTGAGGAAAGATTGACCAAGAGGAATTATGTGTCGGAGGTGGAGGGAACGAGGAGAAGAGGGAGACCAAATTGGAGGTGGAAAGATGGAGTGAAAAGGATTTTGTGTGATCGGGGCCTGAACATGCAGGAGGGTGAAAGGAGGGCAAGGAATAGAGTGAATTGGAGCGATGTGGTATACAGGGGTTGACGTGCTGTCAGTGAATTGAATCAAGGCATGTGAAGCGTCCGGGGTAAACCATGGAAAGCTGTGTAGGTATGTATATTTCCGTGTGTGGACGTGTGTATGTACATGTGTATGGGGGGGGGGTTGGGCCATTTCTTTCGTCTGTTTCCTTGCGCTACCTCGCAAACGCGGGAGACAGCGACAAAGTAAAAAAAAAAAAAAAAAAAAAAATATATATATATATATATATATATATATATATATATATATATATATATATATATATATATATATATATATATTTTCTTTTCTTTCAAACTATTCGCCATTTCCCGCATTAGTGAGGTAGCGTTAAGAACAGAGGACTGGGCCTTTGAGGGAATACCCTCACCTGGCCCAGTTCTCTGTTCCTTCTTTTGGAAAATTAAAAAAAAACGAGAGGGGAGGATTTCCAGCCCCCCGCTCCCTCCCCTTTTAGTCGCCTTCTACGACACGCAGGGAATACGTGGGAAGTATTCTTTCTCCCCTATCCCCAGGGAACTATATATATATATATATATATATATATATATATATATATATATATATATATATATATTGACATGTATTATTGACTGGTTGTTCTTTCATACTATTCGCCATTTCCCGCATTAGCGAGGTAGCGTTAAGAACAGAGGACTAGGCCTTTGAGGGAATATCCTCACCTGGCCCCCTTCTCTGTTCCTTCTTTTGGAAAAAAAAAAAAAAAAAAAAAAAAAAAAAAAAAAACTGGTTGGTAAGGTTATTTAATGTATGTATGACTCATGGTGAGGTGCCTGAGGATTGGCGGAATGCGTGTATAGTGCCATTGTACAAAGGCAAAGGGGATAAGAGTGAGTGCTCAAATTACAGAGGTATAAGTTTGTTGAGTATTCCTGGTAAATTATATGGGAGGGTATTGATTGAGAGGGTGAAGGCATGTACAGAGCATCAGATTGGGGAAGAGCAGTGTGGTTTCAGAAGTGGTAGAGGATGTGCGGATCAGGTGCTTGCTTTGAAGAATGTATGTGAGAAATACTTAGAAAAGCAAATGGATTTGTATGTAGCATTTATGGATCTGGAGAAGGCATATGATAGAGTTGATAGAGATGCTCTGTGGAAGGTATTAAGAATATATGGTGTGGGAGGAAAGTTGTTAGAAGCAGTGAAAAGTTTTTATCGAGGATGTAAGGCATGTGTACGTGTAGGAAGAGAGGAAAGTGACTGGTTCTCAGTGAATGTAGGTTTGCAGCAGGGGTGTGTGATGTCTCCATGGTTGTTTAATTTGTTTATGGATGGGGTTGTTAGGGAGGTGAATGCAAGAGGTTTGGAAAGAGGGGCAAGTATGAAGTCTGTTGGGGATGAGAGAGCTTGGGAAGTGAGTCAGTTGTTGTTCGCTGGTGATACAGCGCTGGTGGCTGATTCATGTGAGAAACTGCAGAAGCTGGTGAATGAGTTTGGTAAAGTGTGTGAAAGAAGAAAGTTAAGAGTAAATGTGAATAAGAGCAAGGTTATTAGGTACAGTAGGGTTGAGGGTCAAGTCAATTGGGAGGTAAGTTTGAATGGAGAAAAACTGGAGGAAGTAAAGTGTTTTAGATATCTGGGAGTGGATCTGGCAGCGGATGGAACCAAGGATGCGGAAGTGGATCATAGGGTGGGGGAGGGGGCGAAAATTCTGGGAGCCTTGAAGAATGTGTGGAAGTCGAGAACATTATCTCAGAAAACAAAAATGGGTATGCTTGAAGGAATAGTGGTTCCAACAATGTTGTATGGTTGCAAGGTGTGGGCTATGGATAGAGTTGTGCGCAGGAAGATGGATGTGCTGGAAATGAGATGTTTGAGGACAATGTGTGGTGTGAGGTGGTTTGATCCAGTAAGTAACGTAAGGGTAAGAGAGATGTGTGGAAATAAAAAGAGCGTGGTTGAGAGAGCAGAAGAGGGTGTTTTGAAATGGTTTGGGCACATGGAGAGAATGAGTGAGGAAAGATTGACCAAGAGGATATATGTGTCGGAGGTGGAGGGAACGAGGAGAAGTGGGAGACCAAATTGGAGGTGGAAAGATGGAGTGAAAAAGATTTTGTGTGATCGGGGCCTGAACATGCAGGAGGGTGAAAGGAGGGCAAGGAATAGAGTGCATTGGAGCGATGTGGTATACCGGGGTTGACGTGCTGTCAGTGATTGAATCAAGGCATGTGAAGCGTCTGGGGTAAACCATGGAAAGCTGTGTAGGTATGTATATTTGCGTGTGTGGACGTATGTATATACATGTGTAAGGGGGGGGGTTGGGCCATTTCTTTCGTCTGTTTCCTTGCGCTACCTCGCAAACGCGGGAGACAGCGACAAAGTATAATAATAAAATAATAAATATGTATTTCGTCTGTTTCCTTGCGCTACCTCGCAAACGCGGAAGACAGCAAAAAAAAAAAAAAAATATATATATATATATATATATATATATATATATATATATACACACAAGCGAGATATACATAAGTATACTTATGTAAGTAGGAAAGATGGCCAGAGAGCGTTATTGGATTACGTGTTAATTGACAGGCGTGCGAAAGAGAGACTTTTGGATGTTAATGTGCTGAGAGGTGCAACTGGAGGGATGTCTGATCATTATCTTGTGGAGGCTAAGGTGAAGATTAGTATGGGTTCTCAGAAAAGAGGAGTGAATGTTGGGGTGAAGAAGGTGGTGAGAGTAAGTGAGCTTGGGAAGGAGACCTGTGTGGGGAAGTACCAGGAGAGACTGTGTACAGAATGGAAAAAGGTGAGAACAATGGAAGTAAGGGGAGTGGGGGAGGAATGGGATGTATTTAGGGAATCAGTGATGGATTGCGCAAAAGATGCTTGTGGCATGAGAAGAGTGGGAGGTGGGCTGTTTAGAAAGGGTAGTGAGTGGTGGGATGAAGAAGTAAGAGTATTAGTGAAAGAGAAGAGAGAGGCATTTGGACGATTTTTGCAGGGAAAAAATGCAATTGAGTGGGAGAAGTATAAAAGAAAGAGACAGGAGGTCAAGAGAAAGGTGCAAGAGGTGAAAAAAAGGGCAAATGAGAGTTGGGGTGAGAGACTATCAGTAAATTTTAGGGAGAATAAAAAGATGTTCTGGAAGGAGGTAAATAGGGTGCGTAAGACAAGGGAGCAAATGGGAACTTCAGTGAAGGGCGTAAATGGGGAGGTGATAACAAGTAGTGGTGATGTGAGAAGGAGATGGAATGAGTATTTTGAAGGTTTGTTGAATGTGTCTGATGACAGAGTGGCAGATATAGGGTGTTTTGGTCGAGGTGGTGTGCAAAGTGAGAGGGTTATGGAAAATGATTTGGTAAACAGAGAAGAGGTAGTAAAAGCTTTGCGGAAGATGAAAGCCGGCAAGGCAGCAGGTTTGGATGGTATTGCAGTGGAATTTATTAAAAAAGGGGGTGACTGTATTGTTACTGGTTGGTAAGGTTATTTAATGTATGTATGACTCATGGTGAGGTGCCTGAGGATTGGCGGAATGCGTGCATAGTGCCATTGTACAAAGGCAAAGGGGATAAGAGTGAGTGCTCAAATTACAGAGGTATAAGTTTGTTGAGTATTCCTGGTAAATTATATGGGAGGGTATTGATTGAGAGGGTGAAGGCATGTACAGAGCATCAGATTGGGGAAGAGCAGTGCGGTTTCAGAAGTGGTAGAGGATGTGTGGATCAGGTGTTTGCTTTGAAGAATGTATGTGAGAAATACTTAGAAAAGCAAATGGATTTGTATGTAGCATTTATGGATCTGGAGAAGGCATATGATAGAGTTGATAGAGATGCTCTGTGGAAGGTATTAAGAATATATGGTGTGGGAGGAAAGTTGTTAGAAGCAGTGAAAAGTTTTTATCAAGGATGTAAGGCATGTGTACGTGTAGGAAGAGAGGAAAGTGATTGGTTCTCAGTGAATGTAGGTTTGCGGCAGGGGTGTGTGATGTCTCCATGGTTGTTTAATTTGTTTATGGATGGGGTTGTTAGGGAGGTAAATGCAAGAGTCCTGGAAAGAGGGGCAAGTATGAAGTCTGTTGGGGATGAGAGAGCTTGGGAAGTGAGTCAGTTGTTGTTCGCTGATGATACAGCGCTGGTGGCTGATTCATGTGAGAAACTGCAGAAGCTGGTGACTGAGTTTGGTAAAGTGTGTGGAAGAAGAAAGTTAAGAGTAAATGTGAATAAGAGCAAGGTTATTAGGTACAGTAGGGTTGAGGGTCAAGTCAATTGGGAGGTGAGTTTGAATGGAGAAAAACTGGAGGAAGTGAAGTGTTTTAGATATCTGGGAGTGGATCTGGCAGCGGATGGAACCATGGAAGCAGAAGTGGATCATAGGGTGGGGGAGGGGGTGAAAATTTTGGGAGCCTTGAAAAATGTGTGGAAGTCGAGAACATTATCCTCGGAAAGCAAAAATGGGTATGTTTGAAGGAATAGTAGTTCCAACAATGTTGTATGGTTGCGAGGCGTGGGCTATGGATAGAGTTGTGCGCAGGAGGATGGATGTGCTGGAAATGAGATGTTTAAGGACAATGTGTGGTGTGAGGTGGTTTGATCGAGTAAGTAACGTAAGGGTAAGAGAGATGTGTGGAAATAAAAAGAGCGTGGTTGAGAGAGCAGAAGAGGGTGTTTTGAAATGGTTTGGGCACATGGAGAGAATGAGTGAGGAAAGATTGACCAAGAGGATATATGTGTCGGAGGTGGAGGGAACGAGGAGAAGAGGGAGACCAAATTGGAGGTGGAAAGATGGAGGGGAAAAAGGGTTTTGTGTGATGGGGCCTGAACATGCAGGAGGGTGAAAAGGGGGGGAAGGAATTTTGAGTGAATTTTGGGGCGATGTGGGATAAAAGGGGTTGACGTGCTGTCAGTGGAAATTTAATCAAGGCATTTGGAAGGGTCGGGGGGGAACCATGGGAAAAATGTGTTTGGTTGGGATTATTTCCCGGGGTGGACGTTTTTTTATGTAATGTGTTTTGGGGGGGGGGGGGCCCCTTTCTTTCCTCTGTTTCCCTTTCGTTCCCCCGCAAAAAGCGGGAGACAGGACCCAAAAAAAAAAAAAAAAAAAAAAAAATTTTTAAAATATTATATAAATTTTTAAAATTTTATATTATATATATTATATATTTTTTTTTTCTTTTTTTCCCAAAAATAAGCCATTTCCCCTTTTGGAGGTAGCTTTAAAAACAGAGGACTGGGCCCTTTTAGGGGGAAAACCCTACCCGGGGGCCCCTTCTCTGTTCCCTTTTTTTGGGGAAAAAAAAAAAAAAAAAAGGAGGGGGAGGGGTTTCCAGCCCCCCCCTCCCCCCCTTTTAGTCGGGCCCTTTTAAAGACACCCGGGAAAAACTGGGAAGATTCTTTTTCCCCCAATTTCCCCCGGGAAATATATATATTTTAAAATATATATTATATATATTAAAATATTAAATATTTATATATATTATTTTATTATTATTTTTCTTTCATAAAATATTTCGGCCAAAAAAATTTTTCCCCCAAAAAATTAAGCAAATAGCGGGGTTAAGAAAGAGGTTAGGTTTTTTTGGGGAATTTTCCTTCAAATTGGGGTTTTTTTTGGGGTTCCCTTTTTTTTTGGAAAAAAAAAAAAAAAAAAAAAAAAAAAAAAAAAAAAAAACTGGTTGGTAAGGGTTTTTTAATGTATGTATGGGCTCATGGTGAAGGTTTCATGAGGATTGGGGAATTTCGTTTTTATAGTGCCCTTTTTACAAAGGGAAAGGGGGTAAAGAGTGAGTGCTCAAATTACAGAGGTATAAGTTTGTTGAGTATTCCTGGTAAATTATATGGGAGGGTATTGATTGAGAGGGTGAAGGCATGTACAGAGCATCAGATTGGGGAAGAGCAGTGTGGTTTCAGAAGTGGTAGAGGATGTGCGGATCAGGTGCTTGCTTTGAAGAATGTATGTGAGAAATACTTAGAAAAGCAAATGGATTTGTATGTAGCATTTATGGATCTGGAGAAGGCATATGATAGAGTTGATAGAGATGCTCTGTGGAAGGTATTAAGAATATATGGTGTGGGAGGAAAGTTGTTAG
Source organism: Panulirus ornatus (assembly GCF_036320965.1). Classification (NCBI taxonomy): domain Eukaryota; kingdom Metazoa; phylum Arthropoda; class Malacostraca; order Decapoda; family Palinuridae; genus Panulirus; species Panulirus ornatus. Next base: position 28,697,771 of record NC_092281.1, read on the forward strand.
AAGCAGTGAAAAGTTTTTATCGAGGATGTAAGGCATGTGTACGTGTAGGAAGAGAGGAAAGTGACTGGTTCTCAGTGAATGTAGGTTTGCAGCAGGGGTGTGTGATGTCTCCATGGTTGTTTAATTTGTTTATGGATGGGGTTGTTAGGGAGGTGAATGCAAGAGGTTTGGAAAGAGGGGCAAGTATGAAGTCTGTTGGGGATGAGAGAGCTTGGGAAGTGAGTCAGTTGTTGTTCGCTGGTGATACAGCGCTGGTGGCTGATTCATGTGAGAAACTGCAGAAGCTGGTGAATGAGTTTGGTAAAGTGTGTGAAAGAAGAAAGTTAAGAGTAAATGTGAATAAGAGCAAGGTTATTAGGTACAGTAGGGTTGAGGGTCAAGTCAATTGGGAGGTAAGTTTGAATGGAGAAAAACTGGAGGAAGTAAAGTGTTTTAGATATCTGGGAGTGGATCTGGCAGCGGATGGAACCAAGGATGCGGAAGTGGATCATAGGGTGGGGGAGGGGGCGAAAATTCTGGGAGCCTTGAAGAATGTGTGGAAGTCGAGAACATTATCTCAGAAAACAAAAATGGGTATGCTTGAAGGAATAGTGGTTCCAACAATGTTGTATGGTTGCAAGGTGTGGGCTATGGATAGAGTTGTGCGCAGGAAGATGGATGTGCTGGAAATGAGATGTTTGAGGACAATGTGTGGTGTGAGGTGGTTTGATCCAGTAAGTAACGTAAGGGTAAGAGAGATGTGTGGAAATAAAAAGAGCGTGGTTGAGAGAGCAGAAGAGGGTGTTTTGAAATGGTTTGGGCACATGGAGAGAATGAGTGAGGAAAGATTGACCAAGAGGATATATGTGTCGGAGGTGGAGGGAACGAGGAGAAGTGGGAGACCAAATTGGAGGTGGAAAGATGGAGTGAAAAAGATTTTGTATGATCGGGGCCTGAACATGCAGGAGGGTGAAAGGAGGGCAAGGAATAGAGTGCATTGGAGCGATGTGGTATACCGGGGTTGACGTGCTGTCAGTGGATTGAATCAAGGCATGTGAAGCGTCTGGGGTAAACCATGGAAAGCTGTGTAGGTATGTATATTTGCGTGTGTGGACGTATGTATATACATGTGTAAGGGGGGGGGTTGGGCCATTTCTTTCGTCTGTTTCCTTGCGCTACCTCGCAAACGCGGGAGACAGCGACAAAGTATAATAATAAAATAATAAATATGTATTTCGTCTGTTTCCTTGCGCTACCTCGCAAACGCGGAAGACAGCAAAAAAAAAAAAAAATATATATATATATATATATATATATATATATATATATATACACAAGCGAGATATACATAAGTATACTTATGTAAGTAGGAAAGATGGCCAGAGAGCGTTATTGGATTACGTGTTAATTGACAGGCGTGCGAAAGAGAGACTTTTGGATGTTAATGTGCTGAGAGGTGCAACTGGAGGGATGTCTGATCATTATCTTGTGGAGGCTAAGGTGAAGATTAGTATGGGTTCTCAGAAAAGAGGAGTGAATGTTGGGGTGAAGAAGGTGGTGAGAGTAAGTGAGCTTGGGAAGGAGACCTGTGTGGGGAAGTACCAGGAGAGACTGTGTACAGAATGGAAAAAGGTGAGAACAATGGAAGTAAGGGGAGTGGGGGAGGAATGGGATGTATTTAGGGAATCAGTGATGGATTGCGCAAAAGATGCTTGTGGCATGAGAAGAGTGGGAGGTGGGCTGTTTAGAAAGGGTAGTGAGTGGTGGGATGAAGAAGTAAGAGTATTAGTGAAAGAGAAGAGAGAGGCATTTGGACGATTTTTGCAGGGAAAAAATGCAATTGAGTGGGAGAAGTATAAAAGAAAGAGACAGGAGGTCAAGAGAAAGGTGCAAGAGGTGAAAAAAAGGGCAAATGAGAGTTGGGGTGAGAGACTATCAGTAAATTTTAGGGAGAATAAAAAGATGTTCTGGAAGGAGGTAAATAGGGTGCGTAAGACAAGGGAGCAAATGGGAACTTCAGTGAAGGGCGTAAATGGGGAGGTGATAACAAGTAGTGGTGATGTGAGAAGGAGATGGAATGAGTATTTTGAAGGTTGTTGAATGTGTCTGATGACAGAGTGGCAGATATAGGGTGTTTTGGTCGAGGTGGTGTGCAAAGTGAGAGGGTTATGGAAAATGATTTGGTAAACAGAGAGAGGTAGTAAAAGCTTTGCGGAAGATGAAAGCCGGCAAGGCAGCAGGTTTGGATGGTATTGCAGTGGAATTTATTAAAAAAGGGGGTGACTGTATTGTTACTGGTTGGTAAGGTTATTTAATGTATGTATGACTCATGGTGAGGTGCCTGAGGATTGGCGGAATGCGTGCATAGTGCCATTGTACAAAGGCAAAGGGGATAAGAGTGAGTGCTCAAATTACAGAGGTATAAGTTTGTTGAGTATTCCTGGTAAATTATATGGGAGGGTATTGATTGAGAGGGTGAAGGCATGTACAGAGCATCAGATTGGGGAAGAGCAGTGCGGTTTCAGAAGTGGTAGAGGATGTGTGGATCAGGTGTTTGCTTTGAAGAATGTATGTGAGAAATACTTAGAAAAGCAAATGGATTTGTATGTAGCATTTATGGATCTGGAGAAGGCATATGATAGAGTTGATAGAGATGCTCTGTGGAAGGTATTAAGAATATATGGTGTGGGAGGAAAGTTGTTAGAAGCAGTGAAAAGTTTTTATCAAGGATGTAAGGCATGTGTACGTGTAGGAAGAGAGGAAAGTGATTGGTTCTCAGTGAATGTAGGTTTGCGGCAGGGGTGTGTGATGTCTCCATGGTTGTTTAATTTGTTTATGGATGGGGTTGTTAGGGAGGTAAATGCAAGAGTCCTGGAAAGAGGGGCAAGTATGAAGTCTGTTGGGGATGAGAGAGCTTGGGAAGTGAGTCAGTTGTTGTTCGCTGATGATACAGCGCTGGTGGCTGATTCATGTGAGAAACTGCAGAAGCTGGTGACTGAGTTTGGTAAAGTGTGTGGAAGAAGAAAGTTAAGAGTAAATGTGAATAAGAGCAAGGTTATTAGGTACAGTAGGGTTGAGGGTCAAGTCAATTGGGAGGTGAGTTTGAATGGAGAAAAACTGGAGGAAGTGAAGTGTTTTAGATATCTGGGAGTGGATCTGTCAGCGGATGGAACCATGGAAGCAGAAGTGGATCATAGGGTGGGGGAGGGGGTGAAAATTTTGGGAGCCTTGAAAAATGTGTGGAAGTCGAGAACATTATCTCGGAAAGCAAAAATGGGTATGTTTGAAGGAATAGTGGTTCCAACAATGTTGTATGGTTGCGAGGCATGGGCTATGGATAGAGTTGTGCGCAGGAGGATGGATGTGCTGGAAATGAGATGTTTGAGGACAATGTGTGGTGTGAGGTGGTTTGATCGAGTAAGGGGTAAGAGAGATGTGTGGAAATAAAAAGAGCGTGGTTGAGAGAGCAGAAGAGGGTGTTTTGAAATAGTTTGGGCACATGGAGAGAATGAGTGAGGAAAGATTGACCAAGAGGATATATGTGTCGGAGGTGGAGGGAACGAGGAGAAGAGGGAGACCAAATTGGAGGTGGAAAGATGGAGTGAAAAAGATTTTGTGTGATCGGGGCCTGAACATGCAGGAGGGTGAAAGGGGGGCAAGGAATAGAGTGAATTGGAGCGATGTGGTATACAGGGGTTGACGTGCTGTCAGTGGATTGAATCAAGGCATGTGAAGTGTCTGGGGTAAACCATGGAAAGCTGTGTAGGTATGTATATTTGCGTGTGTGGACGTGTGTATGTACATGTGTATGGGGGGGGGGGGGGGGGGGGGGGGGGTGGCATTTCTTTCGTCTGTTTCCTTGCGCTACCTCGCAAACGCGGGAGACAGCGAGAAAGTATATAAAAAAAAAAAAAAAAAATATATATACACAAGTACAGGAGGTAAATAAAGTGTGTAAGACAATAGAACAAATGGGAGCATCGGTGAAGGAAGCTAATGGAGAGGTAATAACAAGTAAAGGTAAGATGAGGTGAGAAGGAGATGGAGTGAGTATTTTGAAGGTTTGTTGAATGTGTTTGATAATAGAATGGCAGATATAGGGTGTTTTGGTCAAGGTGGTGTGCTAAGTGAGAGGGTAAGGGGTTATGGTTTGTCAACAGAGAAGAGGTAGTAAAGCCTTTGCAGAAGATGAAAGCTGGCAAGGCAGTGGGTTTGGATGGTACTGCAGTGGAATTCATTAAAAAAAGAGGTAGTGACTGTGTTGTTGACTGGTTGGTAAGGATATTCAATGTATGTATGGTTCATGGTGAAGTGCCTGAGGATTGGTGGAATGCATGCATAATTGTAAGTTGAACATTCACCTTTATCCCCTTTGCCTTTGTATCCCTCTTATACTAAAAAACTTTTGATCTTCTTCAACAAGTTCCCTGCTTTACATAATGTTGTTACTGGTTGCTCTACCCCACAACTCTCAAAAAACTGTTCACTGTCCACATCATAAATCCGTTTTCAAAATTTCAAAGGCTAAGGTCAGGCTACCTCTTACTCCTCTCACATTCATGGTGGGCAAAGTTGAAGTCCTTAGCCTTTCCCTATAACTCACCTCTTCTAATTCTTGTACCAAATTTATTGCCCTCTTCTGGACCTCCTCTATAAGCTCTTTGTGCTTCATTTGGTAGTAACCAAACTTAAAAAGCAATATTATAGTTCTGACTTTACGTAAGCTTTGAACAGCCTGCTTAATATTTTCTCATCAATATACTTGAAACCCTCATATTCTAAACTCTTTTGTTTTCCAATCCTTTCTGGCATTTTCAGGTCCTAAACTTTCTTTATCAACTCACCTTCTTATATCTTCAAGCAACCATTTTCTCTCACACTTTCCACAACCTATACTGGCACTGTTACATCCCTCGAAAGCAGCTTCTAGTACTGTATCTTTAAACTGCATCCACATCACCTCAACCTCACTTTGTAATATTTCATATCTTTTAAGCTTCTGCTTTAACTTCTCATGGTAGTTTAGTTTCACTATCATTCCACAACTTCTACCTTTATCACCCTTTTTTATATATATGTACTACTAGTTTAATTTATTTGCTTTGTCACTGTCTCACGCATTAGCGAGGTAGCGCAAGGAAACAGATGAAAGAATGGCCCAACCCACCCACACACACATGTATATACATACACGTCCACACACACAAATATACATACCTTTACATCTCATTGTACACATATGTATACACACACAGACATATACATATATGCACATGTACATAATTCATACTGTCTGCCTTTATTTATTCCCATCGCCACCTCACCACACATGGAATAACAACCCCCTCCCCCCTCATATGTGTGAGGTAGCGCTAGGAAAAGACACCAAAGGCCACATTCGTTCACACTCAGTCTCTAGTTGTCATGTATTAATGCACCAAAACCACAGCTCCCTTTTCACATCCAGGCCCCACACAACTTTCCATGGTTTACCCAAGACGCTTCACATGCCCTGGTTCAATCCACTGACAGCACATCGACCCCGGTATACCATATCATCCCAATTCACTTTATTCCTTGCATGCCTTTCACCCTCCTGCATGTTTAGGCCCCGATCACTCAAAATCTTTTTCACTCCATCTTTCCACCTCCAATTTGGTCTCCCACTTCTCGTTCCCTCCACCTCTGACACATATATCCTCTTGGTCAATCTTTCCTCACTCATCCTCTCCATGTGACCAAACCATTTCAAAACACCCTCTTCTGCTCTCTCAACCACACTCTTTTTATCACCACACATCTCTCTTACCCTATTATTACTTACTCGATCAAACCACCTCACACCACACATTGTCCTCAAACATCTCGTTTCCAGCACATCCACCCTCCTGCGCACAACTCTATCCATAGCCCACGCCTCGCAGCCATACAACATTGTTGGAACCACTATTCCTTCAAACATGCCCATTTTTGCTTTCCGGGATAATGTTCTCGACTTCCAAGCATTCTTCAAGGCTCCCAGAATTTTCGCCCCCTCCCCCACCCTATGATTCACTTCCACTTCCATGGTTCCATCCGCTGCCAGATCCACTCCCAGATATCTAAAACACTTTACTTCATCTAGTTTTTCTCCATTCAAACTTACCTCCCAACTGACTTGACCCTCAACCCTACTGTACCTAATAACCTTGCTCTTACTCACATTTACTCTAAACTTTCTTCTTTGACACACTTTACCAAACTCAGTCACCAACTTCTGCAGTTTCTTACATGAATCAGCCACTAGAGCTGTATCATCAGCGAACAACAACTGACTCACTTCCCAAGCTCTCTCATCCACAACAGACTGCATACTTGCCCCTCTTTCCAAAGCTCTTGCATTCACCTCCCTAACAACCCCATTCATAAACAAATTAAACAACCATGGAAACATCACACACCCCTGCCGCTAACCTACATTCACTGAGAACCAATCACTTTCCTCTCTTCCTACACGTACAATAAAAACCAACTAACTTACATTTTACTACCAAATGATCTAACAAAGCCCCTCTAACCCTTTCCTAAATTGCAAAGCACACATACTTACATACTATAGGCTGCGAAGCAAGTCAGCTGTTGTTCATTGACGATACAGCTCTAGTGGCTGATTTGAGCAAGAAACTGCAGAAGTTGGTGACTGAGTCAGGAAAAGTGTGTTAAAGGAAAAAGTTGAGTAAATGTGAATAACAGCAAGGTTCTTAGGTTCAGTAGGGTTGAGGAACAAGTTAACTGGGATGTAAGTCTGAATAGAGAAAAACTGGAGGAAGTGAAGTGTTTTAGATATCCAGTAGACTTAGCAGTGAATGGAACCATGGAAGTGGAAGTGAGTCATAGGCTGGGGGAGGGGGCGAAGGTTCTGGGAGCAATGAAGAATGTGTGGAAGAAGAGAACGTTATCTTGGAGAGCTAAAACGGTATGTTTGAAGGAATAGTAGTTCCAACAATGTTATATGGGTGCGAGGCATGGGCTGTAGATTGGGCTGTACGGAAGAGGGTGGATGTGTTGGAAATGAAATGTTTTGAGGACAATATGTGGTGTGAGGTGGTTTGACCAAGTAATGAAAGGATAAGAGAGATGTAAGAAAATAAAAAGTGTGGTAGAGAGAGCAGAAGAGTGCGTGTGTTGAAATGGTTTGGTCATATGGAGAGAACATGTGGGGAAAGATTGACAAAGAGGATATATGTGTCAGAGGTGGAGAGAACAAGGAATAGAATGAATTGGAATTATGTGGTATACCGGGGTTGACATGCTGTCAATGGAATGAACCAGGACATGTGAAGCGTCTGGAGTAAACCATGAAAAGGTATGTGGGGCTTGGAAGTGGATAGGGAGGTATGGTTTCAGTGTATTACACATAACAGCAAGAGAATGAGTGTGAACAAAAGTGGCATTTTTTGTCTCTTTTCCTGGGTCTACCTTGCTGAAACAGGGGGTAGAGATGCTGTTTCCTGTGGGGCAGGTTAGCGACAGTAATGGATGAAGGCAAACAAGTGTGAATATGTACATGTGTATATAATGGAAAGGATCACAACTTTGTGCGTGATCAGTATATTCCCACGAGTCCACGGGGAAAATGAAAAACTGTAAGTTCCCAAGTGCACTTTCGTGTAATAATCATATCATCAGGGAAGATACAAGAAAGAAATATAACAATCAGTTGATATACAACAAAAAGACATAGCTAGGACACCATTTGGTAAACAATCACTTGTTTACCAAATGGCGTTCTAGCTACATCTCTTCATTGTATAACAACTGACTTATATTTCTTTCTTGTATCTCCCCTGATATAATTATTACACGAAAGTGCACTTGGGAACTTATTGTGTTTTGTTTTCCCCGTGGACTCATAGAAATGTGTATATATGTCTGTGACTGTGTATGCATGTTTACCAAATGGCATCCTAGCTCCGTCTCTTCGATGTATATCAACTGACTGTTATACTTCTCTCTTATGTCTCCCCTGATGATGTGATTATTACACGAAAGTGCACTTGGTAACTTATTGTGTTTCATTTTCCCCATGGACTCATAGGAATATGTATGTATATGTTAATATGGGAGGTATCCCTGAGGATAGGGGAGAAAGAATACTTTCCACGCATTCCCTGCGTGTTGTAAAAGGTGACGAGGGAGGGAGGGAGGGAAGGAGGGAGGGGGAGGGGGAGAGAGAGAGAGAGAGAGAGAGAGAGAGAGAGAGAGAGAGAGAGAGAGAGAGAGAGAGAGAGAGAGAGACCCTCCCCTCCTTGTGCTTTAACTTCCTAAAGGGAAAACAGTAGTAGTCATGCGGGGAGAGCTCATCCTCCTCGAAGGCTCAGATCGTGGTGTCTAACTGTGTGTGGATATAACCAAAATGAGAAAAAATCAGAGATAGGTAGTATGTTTGAGGAAGGGAACCTAGATGTTTTTGCTCTGAGTGAAATGAAGCTCAAGGGTAAAGGGGAAGAGTGGTTTGGGAATGTCTTGGGAGTAAAGTCAGGGGTTGGTGAGAGGGCAAGAGCAAAGGAAGGACAAGCACTACTCCTGAAGCAGGACTTGTGGGAGTATGTGACAGAGTTTAAGAAAGTAAAGTCTAGACTGATATGGGTAAAACTGAAACTGGATGGAGAGTGGTGACTATTGGTGCCTATGCACCTGGTCATGAGAAGAAAGATCATGAGTGGCATGTGTTTTGGGAGCAGCTGAGTGAGTGTGTTACTAGTTTTGATGCATTAGACCGGGTTATACTGATGGGTGATTTGAATGCAAAGGTTAGTAATGTGGCAGTTGAAGGTATAATTGGTGTACAAGGGGTGTTCATTGTTGTAAATGGAAGTGGTGAAGAGCTTGCAGATTTGTGTGCTGAAAAAAAGACTGGTGATTAGGAATACCTGGTTTAAAAAGAGATTTTTTTTTTTTTTTTTTTTTTTTCATACTTTGTCGCTGTCTCCCGCGTTTGCGAGGTAGCGCAGGGAAACAGACGAAAGAAATGGCCCAACCCCCCCCCCCCATACACATGTACATACACACGTCCACACACGCAAATATACATACCTACACAGCTTTCCATGGTTTACCCCAGACGCTTCACATGCCCTGATTCAATCCACCGACAGCACGTCAACCCCTGTATACCACATCGCTCCAATTCACTCTATTCCTTGCCCTCCTTTCACCCTCCTGCATGTTCAGGCCCCGATCACACAAAATCTTTTTCACTCCATATATACATAATTATACGTATGTAAGTAGGAGAGATGGTCAGAGAGCTGTTACTGAATTACCTGTTGATTGATAGGTGCGTGAAAGAGAGACTTTTGGATGTTAATGTGCTGAGAGGGGCAACTAGAGGGATATCTGATCATTAAATCTGTGGAGGTGAAAGTGAAGATTTGTAGAGGTTTTCAGAAAAGAAGAGAGAATGTTGGGGTGAAGACAGTGGTGAGAGTGAGCGAGCTTGGAAAGGAAACTTGTGTGAGGAAGTACCCAGATAGATTGAGTGCAGAATGGAAAAAGGTGAGAGCAAATGACATAAGGGGAATGGAGGAGGAATGGGATGTATTTAGGGAAGCAGTGATGGCTTGTGCAAAAGATGCTTCCAGCATGAAAAAGGTGGGAGGTGGGTAGATTAAAAAGGGTAGCGAGTGGTGGGATGAAGAAGCAAGATTGTTAGTGAAAGAGAAGAGAGAGGCATTTGGACAATTTTTGCAGGGTAATAATGCAAATGACTGGGAGATGTATAAAAGAAAGAGGCAGGAGGTCAAGAAAAAGGTGCAAAAGGTGAAAAAGAGGGCAAATGAGAGTTGGGGTGAGAGAGTATCGCTAAATTTTAGGAATAAAAAGATGTTTTGGAAGGAGGTAAATAAAGTGTGTAAGACCAGAAAACAAATGGGAACATCGGCGGAAGGAGCTAATGGGGAAGTAATAACAATTAGTGGTGAAGTGAGAAGGAGATGGAGTGAGTATTTTGAAGGATTGTTGAATGTGTTTGAAGATAGAGTGGCAGATATATGGTGTTTTGGTCGAGATGGTGTGCCAAGTGAGAGGGTAAGGGAGAATGGTTTGGTAAACAGAGAAGAGGTAGTGAAAGCTTTGTGGAAGATGAGAGCTGGCAAGATGGCAGGTTTGGATGGTATTGCAGTGGAACTTATTAAAAAAGGAGGTGACTGTGTTGTTGACTGGTTGGTGAGAATATTCAAAGTATGTATGGTTCATGGAGAGGTGCCTGAGGATTGGCAGAAAGCATGCAGAGTGCCACTGTACTAGGGCAGAGGGGATAAAGGTGAGTCTTCAAATTACAAAGGTATAAGTTTGTTGAGTATTCCTAGGAAATTATATGGGAGGGTATTGATTTAGAGGGTAAAGGCATGTAAAGAGCATCAGATTGGGGAAGAGCAGTGTGGTTTCAGAAGTGGTAGAGGATGTATGGATGAAGTGCTTGCTTTGAAGAATGTATGTGAGAAATACTTAGAAAAACAAATGGATTTGTATGTAGCATTTATGGATCTGAAGAAAGCATATGATAGAGTTAATAGATATGCTCTGTGGAGGGTAAGTTGCTAGTAGCAGTGAAAAGTTTTTATCGAGGATGTAAGGCATGTGTACGAATAGGAAAAGAGGAAAGTGATTGGTTCCCGGTGAATGTCAGTTTGCAGCAAGGGTGTGTGATGTCTTACTGGTTGTTTAATTTCTTAATCTGTTTATGGATGGGGTTGTTAGGGAGGTAAATGCAAGAGTTCTGGAGAGAGGGGCAAGTATGCAGTCTGTTGTGGAGGAGACGGCTTGGGAAGTGAGTCAGTTGTTGTTCGCTGATGATACAGAGCTCGTGGTTGATTTGGGTGAGAAACTGCTGAAGCTGGTGACTGAGTTTGGCGAAGTGTGTGAAAGACGAAAGCTGAGAGTAAATATGAATAAGAGCAAGGTTATCAGGTTCAGTAAGGCTGAGAAAAGAGTCAATTGGGAGGTAAGTTTGAATGGAGAAAAACTGGAGGAAGTGAAGTGTTTTAGATATCTGGGAGTGGATTTAGCAGCAGATGGAACCATGGAAGCAGAAGTGAGTCACAGGGTGGGGGAGGGGGCAAAGGTTCTGGGAGCATTGAAGAATGTGTGCTGAGAGAGCAAAAATGGGTATGTTTGAAGGAATAGTGATTCCAACAATGTTATATGGTTGCAAGGTGTGGGCTATTGATAGGGTTCTGCGGAGGAGGGTGGGTGTGTTGGAAATGAGATGTATGAGGACAATATGTGGTGTGAGGTGGTATGATCGAGTAAGTAATGAAAGGGTATGAGATTTTTTTTTTTTTTTTTCATACTATTCGCTATTTCCCGCGATAGCAAGGTAGCGTTAAGAACAGAGTACTGGGCCTTTGAGGGAATATCCTCACCTGGACCTCTCCTCTGTTCCTTCTTTTGGAAAAAAAAAAAAAAAAAACGAGAGGGGAGGATTTCCAGCCCCCCGCTCCCTTCCCTTTTAGTCGCCTTCTACGACACGCAGGGAATACGTGGGAAGTATTCTTTCTCCCCTATCCCCAGAGATATGTGGTAATAAAAAGTGTGTGGTTGAGAGAGCAGAAGAGGGAGTATTGAAATGGTTTGGTCACATGGAGACAATGAGTGAGGAAAGATTGACAAAGAAGATATGTGTCATAGGTAGAGGGAACAAGGAGAAGTGGGAGACCAAATTGGAGGTGGAAGGATGGAGTGAAATGGATTTTGAGCGATCAGGGCCTGAACATACAGGAGGGTGAAAGGCGTGCAAGGAATAGAGTGAATTGGAACAATGTGGTATACCGGGGTCAATGCGCTATCAATGGATTGAACCAGGGCATGAGAAGCATCTGGGGTAAACCAAGGAAAGTTTTGTGGGCCTGGATGACAAAAGGGAGCTATGATTTCGGTGCATTACACATGACACCTAGAGACTAAATGTGAACAAATGTGGCCTTAGTTGTCTTTTCCTAGCCCACAAGCGAGGAGAGGGGATGCCATTTCATGTGTGGTGGGGTGGCAACAGGAATAGAAGAAGGTAGTAAGTATGAATACGTATATATGTTTATGTCTGTGTATGTATATGTGTGTATACGTTGAATTGTACAGGTGTGTATATGTGCGTGTGTGGGCGTGTATGTGTATACATGTATATGTGGGTGGGTTGGGCCATTCTTTCATCTGTTTCCTTGTGCCACCTCGCTAATGTGGAAGACAGCAACAAAGGATGAAAAAAAAGTGCATATATGAGTGTTTATGTATATATATGTGTATATGAATGGATGGGCCTTCTTCATCTGTTTCCTGGCACTACCTCACCAATGCAGGAAACAACAATAAAGTATAATAAACAAAACAGTAATACTAAAGACTGAAAATGTTAGAATGATAAGTGTTGGAAAAAACACCAAAATGCAGCACAGACAACAGGGAAATTTGGAGGGTACACCTGAGAAATATTTTTGGTTGATATTGTAGAAAAATCTTTAGTAGCATAAAGGTACAGACTAATACAAAAGCTAAATACAGCAGATGAGGATTCAAGGGCAATGATTTTTTTTTATAGGGAATTGAAATTCAAAGATTAGAGATACCAATAACCAAGTTCAATCTAGTTTTATGAATCAACTCAAGAGCGCAAAATGGAAATTCTATAAGGAATACCACAGAATGTACGTCTTTGATCAGTTCACTCCATGGGTTGTGGACCTGTGTGAAAAACTAAGAGTATACATGGTTTCCATTCAGCCAAAATACTGGCAAAGTTTATAAACTTATACACAGACAAAACAAAATACTTACATTGCATATGCATTGAGGCAAACGAGAATAGTAGCCATAGTCTCTGGAGGTAGCTGTGATGACTTTGGAATCATATCCTCCTTACCACCCACGAGCTGAGGACATCGCCGCTGAAGGAACTTTATACAAGCAGATACAAAGGGTTCTCCATGTTCCCGAATCTTGTCAGTCAGCCATTTGTCTAGCTTCAAAAATTCACCTAAGAGAAAGAAAACCAATCAAAAATTATGAGAACAATTTTATCTTCAGGTGCTGTCAATGAAATCTGTAACCCCTTTAGAATTTCTAACTCCATAATGTCTATCTTATTACCTCTTTCCATTCCCAAAAGGTTATTTCAACTCCTTGCACTCAATGCAGTTTTCTATTCCATAACCAGATTTTGATACTATACCAACACTCAGCTTTTAAGTCTCCAATTCCATTCACTACTTAATTCTATTATCAAACTCACATTCCATTAAGTTAGCTAACCAAGTAAAATGATTTCCTCAAAGCAAATGGCTCAGTTTGTAAATACTGTTTGAGTACATTACCTTGAATTCAAAGGGACATTTACAGTTTTCAATTTTTTCCCAAACACTGTAATGATATAGTAATCAACCTGGCTGCTAGAGCTATTATCGGACATGAAAGTCCCTCAGATAATAATCTTAAAAGAATATGAATCCAACTGAGGTTATTCTGTAAAACAAAGTAATAGTACATCATTTCCTAGCAACCGGGGACAACGCAACCTTCTTCTTGATTTCCCTTGTACATCTCACAATCACTTGCACTCCTTCCCTGTAAACACTGCCCATACATCATCCCACCACTCAATACCCTTTCCCACATTCTGCATGATATATACTTCTTTCATATATATCAGCACTGCTTCCCTAAATCCTTCACATTCTTCACCCATTCTCCTAAATTTATTCGATCTCACCTTCTGCCATTCCAAACTCATTTTGTCCTGTTATTTCTTTACACAAGTCCCTTTTTCATGTTTACTACCCTCTCCTCAACCATATCATTTCCTCTTTTCAGAAAATGTCTTTAAATCTTCACCCTCACCTCCACTAAACAATGATCAAGCATCCCACCAGCTGCCCCCCTCAACACATCCACATCCAACAGTCTCCCTTTTGCATGGCTATCAATTAGTGTGTGATCCAGTAAAGTTTGCATACCATCTCCAACTCACTTATGTCTACTTATGCATGTTCCTCTTTTTAAACCAGGTATTCCCAATCACCAATCCTTTTTCAGCAAACAACTCCATTAGCTGTTCACTTTTTCCCCCCAATCATACCCTCACCTGCTACATTATCCACTTCCATATGCAAATCACACATCACTAATCCCTAGTCTCATGTAAAAATTGCTGACACATTCACTTAGCTCCTCCCAAAATACTCACATCTCTTCATAACTCCTCTTGTGGCCAGGGGCATAAGAACTCAAAATCACCCGTATCTTGTAATCCAATTTCACTTTTACATACACCAGTCTGAGGCTCACTTCCTTCTACTCCTTCAAACATTCCTACAACTCTTTCTTCAGCAGAGACACTACCCCTTCCTTAACTCTCACTCACACTAAATCCCAACTTTAACCCTAAAACATTTTTCTCAATTAACCTTCAACTTTCTTTCACTAAAAGCAAGAATGTCCACATTCCTTTCCTTGAGCACTACTTATCTCTCCTTTCTTCTCAACTTGGTTACATCCAAACAGATTCAGACACTTAACTTGAGCCTTCGAGGGGAATTAACACTCCTCGCTTAGCTATTACTTCTCTAGTAACTTTAGAAAATTAAAGTACAAGGTTTCCAGCATACCCACCCACTCCTGCCCTTTACGGTCACCTTCTACAACACACAAGGAATACATAGGAACTATTTTCCTACCCTATCCCAAGGGTATTGTTATTATTTCATTCATTATACTTAGCAGCTGTCTTCAGCGTTAGTGAGGTAGCGCAAATAACAGACGAAAGATGGCCCAACCCACCCACATACACGTATGTACATAAATGCCCACACATGCACATATACTTACCTATACATTTCAAAGTGGAATTTATTAAAAAAGGGGGTAAATGTATTGTTGACTGGTTGGTAAGGTTATCTAATATATGTATGACTCATGGTGAGGTGCCTGAGGATTGGCGGAATGCTTGCATAGTGCCACTGTACAAAGGCAAAGTGGATAAAAGTGAGTGCTCAAATAACAGAGGTATATGTTTGTTGAGTATTCCTGGGAAATTATATGGGAGGGTTTTGATTGAGATTGGAGAAGAGCAGTGTGGTATCAGAAGTGCTAGAGGATGCATGAATCAGGTGTTTGCTTTGAAGAATGTATGTGAGAAATACTTAGAAAAGCAAATGGATTTGTATGTAGCATTTATGGATCTGGACAAGGCATATGATAAGAGTTGATAGAGATGCTCTGTGGAAAGTATTAAGAATATATGGTGTGGGAGGCAAGTTGTTCGAAGCAGTGAAAAGTTTTTATCGAGGATGTAAGGCATGTGTACGTGTTGGAAGAGAGGAAAGTGATTGGTTCTCAGTGAATGTTGGTTTGCGGCAGGGGTGCATGATGTCTCCATGGTTGTTTAGTTTGCTTATGGATGGGGTTTTTAGGGAGGAGAATGAGAGAGTTTTGGAAAGAGGGGCAAGTATGCAGTCTGTTGTGGATGAAAGAGCTTGGGAAGTGAGTCAGTTGTTGTTCGCTGATGATACAGCGCTGGTGGATGATTTGGGTGAGAAACTGCAGAAGCTGGTGACTGAATTTGGTAAAGTGTGTGGAAGAAGAAAGTTAAGAGTAAATGTGAAAAAGAGCAAGGTTATTAGGTACAGTAGGGTTGAGGGTCAAGTCAATTGGGAGGTGAGTTTGAATGGAGAAAAACTGGAGGAAGTGAAGTGTTTTAGATATCTGGGAGTGGATCTGGCAGCGGATGGAACCATGGAAGCGGAAGTGGATCATAGGGTGGGGGAGGGGGCGAAAATTCTGGGGGCCTTGAAGAATGTGTGGAAGTCGAGAACATTATCTCGGAAAGCAAAAATGGGTATGTTTGAAGGAATAGTGGTTCCAACAATGTTGTATGGTTGCGAGGCGTGGGCTATGGATAGAGTTGTGCGCAGGAGGATGGATGTGCTGGAAATGAGATGTTTGAGGACAATGTGTGGTGTGAGGTGGTTTGATCGAGTGAGTAACGTAAGGGTAAGAGAGATGTGTGGAAATAAAAAGAGCGTGGTTGAGAGAGCAGAAGAGGGTGATTTGAAGTGGTTTGGGCACATGGAGAGGATGAGTGAGGAAAGATTGACCAAGAGGATATATGTGTCGGAGGTGGAGGGAACAAGGAGAAGAGGGAGACCAAATTGGAGGTGGAAAGATGGAGTGAAAAAGATTTTGTGTGATCGGGGCCTGAACATGCAGGAGGGTGAAAGGAGGGCAAGGAACAGAGTGAATTGGAGCGATGTGGTATACTGGGGCTGACGTGCTGTCAGTGGATTGAATCAAGGCATGTGAAGCGTCTGGGGTAAACCATGGAAAGCTGTGTAGGTATGTATATTTGCGTGTGTGGACGTATGTATATACATGTGTATGGGGGGGGGGGTTGGGCCATTTCTTTCGTCTGTTTCCTTGCGCTACCTCGCAAACGCGGGAGACAGCGACAAAGTATAAAAAAAAAAAAAAAAAAAAATATACATAAACGTCTATACACACACATATACAAATACATACACATGTTGATATGAATATGTGTGTGTATTGCCGTTTATGTAAACATATGAGCGGATGAGCCATTCTTTGTCCATTTCCTGGCACTACCTCGCTGAAGTGGAAAGCAATGATTAAGTATAATAAACAATAAATAATATGTGTATGTGCTGCGATGTATAAGATTTATTTTATCTATTCATTTTGCTTTGTCGCTGTCTCCCGCGTTAGCGAAGTAGCGCAAGGAAACAGATGAAAGAATGGCCCAACCCACCCACATACACATGTATATACATACATGTCCACACACGCAAATATCCATACCTATACATCTCAACGTATACATATATATATACACACAAAGACATATACATATATACACATGTACATAATTCATACAGTCTGCCTTTATTCATTCCCATCGCCACCCCGCCACACATGAAATAACAACCCCCTCCCCCTGCATGTGCGCGAGGTAGTGCTAGGAAAAGACAACAAAGGCCACATTCGTTCACACTCAGTCTCTAGCTGTCATGTATAATGTATGAATATGAGCGTATATGGGAGTTTATGTATATACATGTGCATGTGAGTGGATGGGCCATTCTTTGTCTATTTCCTGGTGCTACCTCACTCAAGTATAATGAATATTATAACATTCCCAACAAAAAAATTTCCCCAACCTATTTCTCATGTATGGAATATACCCAAAACAGTTTATCATCAATAACACTGTGTAACAAATTCTTACTTCTTTTTTTTTCCTGGCAATTAGTGTTATTTTCTAATGTCTATAAAGTAAAGAGAATGGCTAATATTCCCTTGAAACTTTACTTTGATCAGGACAGTGATATTTAGAATTATAAATGTACCTATTTTTCAGAACATTCCAGATAGATTCAGTGCTGAGTAGCTGATATACAAATTTCTATAAGTTTCCAGTAGTATGAAAAGCAGTATAAATATAAGATAAAGGCAAGCAAGTATGAATATGTTCATGTAATGTCTGCATATGTGCATGTAAATGTATGTGTATGTTATGAATATGTATGTATATGTTATGTATAACATATACATATGGGGGCGGGCAGTGTGAGTTGTGTACTTGTGTATATGTGTATGTGTCTGTGTGTGTATATATGTGTGTACATTGAGATGTATAGGTGTGTATATTTGCGTGTGTGGACGTGTATGTATATACATGTGTATGGGGCTGGGTTGGGCCATTTCTTTCGTCTGTTTCCTTGTGCTACCTCGCAAACGCGGGAGACAGCGACAAAGCAAAATAAATAAATAAATATGTTATGTATATGCATGCATATGTGCATACGTGGACATTTTTGTAAATATGAGTATATGAATGGATGGGCCATTCTTCGTCCGTTTCCTGATGCTATCTTGCTGACGCAGGAAACAGTGATTATGTATAATAAATTTAGATGAATGAATATAAGAGCCTTAAGCCAACCATTTCAGTTTAGATACAGTTGTCCAATTGGATATGTATAAATACAGTTTTCTGAGAAGGCATCTGGAGGCTGCAAGTATCCAGCAGGTGCATTTTGCTATGTCTGCAGCCAATCTATCAAAACAAGACCAACATCAGCTAAGATCTGTGAGGCCTACAAGGCATATTTTGGCATACCTGTCAGGGATCAAGACAAATTCTGGGCATCTTACTTCACCTGTGACCACTGCAAAAAATAACTCTGTAAGGTAAGAGAGACAAATGTTGCTCATTTGGATGGCAGTTTGTTACAAATTTTTTTTAGAATCTTTACAATTGAAAAAAAAACTTGAATTTCTCTTAAATCTCCAATGTTATTGAATAATAATATCATACAAGTAATAAGTTGAGAAAATCTTACACATTAGTCATGGGTGAAATATATTCATAAACAAACAATTTTTTTCCATAATCATAATTCTGTCATGTTCTTTTGCAGGATGGCATACAGGGGAAAAGAGAGCCACAATGACCACTATCCCAAGAATTTGGCAGAAACCCACTGACAACTCAAGCAATTGCTACTTCTGCATGGTGGAACCTTCTGCAAGTCAGATTAGTGAGACTGCACTTGCTATGACGTACCAAGACTTTCCATCATCCATTGCCCTAATGCCACACAGCCCTGAGCTTCCCATATCCACTCCTATGGAGAGAGAGCAGCCATTGTCAGAAAAGATTAGCAAGTCAAAGGAGGAGGAGGAGGACTTTGTAGATCCAGATTACAATTTCAGAGTTGCAGCTGAGGAAAGAAACCCATACTATCGCAATCAAAAAACCTCAACAATCTGGTCAGATATCTTGGTCTCACAAAGTCCAGTGCTGAGCTTTTGACAGTTAGGCTCTAGCAGTGGAACTTGTTGGATGAGTGTGTGCAAATTGTACATCAGAGGAAGCATCACCTAGGTTTTCCAGCTTCTTCACCCACCAGAATGGCCCTGCTTCTGCCACAATGTAACTCCCCCTGACTTGCTTGATGCACCTTAAAGAAGACTACATCGGTGTTAAGACCTTGCTAGATGTCTTGAAGTATGATGATTACAGCTGGGAGGTTATCAGAGACTTCAAAATGGTGGCATTCCTGTTGGGTCAAGGCAGTTTTACCAAGTTTCCCTCCTATCTTTACATTTGGGACAGCAGGGACACCACAGCGTACTACCACAGGCAGGACTGGCCACAGTGGACTGAATTCTCTGTGGGGATGAACAACATCAAGTGGGAGACACTAGTGGACCCCCCAGAGGTGTTCATGCCAACACTGCACATAAAATTAGGCCTCATGAAACAATTTGTGACAGCTCTAGATAAGAAGTTTGAAGCCTTCAAGTACCTTTAAGACTTCTTCCCTGCTGCCTGAGGTAAAGGTCAAAGCTGGTGTCTTCGTCAGACCCCATATAAAGAAGATCCTGGAGCGCAAGGAATTCCAAAAAAGCTCACTAGTAAGGAGAAAGCAGCTTGTTACAACTTTGTTGCAGCAATCTGGGGCTTCCTGGGCAAACACAAGGCTGAAAACTTATGTGGAGCTGGTTGAGACTTTGTTGAAGAACTACAGCAAAATGGGCTGCAGGATGTCCCTCAAAGTCCATATCCTTGACACCCATCTTGATAAATTCAAGCAAAACATGGGAGCGTATTCAGAGAAGCAAGGCGAGTGCTTCCACCAGGATATACTGAACTATGAATGCTGCAACCAAGGAACACATAACGAGAACAGGATGGGAGATTATATTTGGGGTCAGATTCATTAAAGTAATTTACAGTACAATCGTAAACCTCGAAAAACTACTCATTTCTAAATCTTTTGTGATCATTTTAGTTAAACATTAGTGTAAATACATGTTAATTTTCATTCATATGTTGTTGTTTTTCTGACTATGTGAATAAAAATGTGCAAATTCGTTCATTGTCCAATAGTAAAGAGCTACATTTCAAAATATCTCTGTCCTGGTCACAAAAGCAAAGCTTGAAGGGAACAATAAATAATAGCCTTTTCTGTTCTTTTTACGCATAAGCAATTAGGAAATAACACTTACTACCCAGGAACAAAAATTGTATAATACAATGTAAGAGCACACACTATCAAGGTGAAAATTACTCTAATTCATCAATTGTTGCTAGTTCACTGGTAAATCAGATGATATTTAGTACGTGTAGGAAGAGAGGAAAGTGATTGGTTCTCAGTGAATGTAGGTTTGCGGCAGGGGTGTGTGATGTCTCCATGGTTGTTTAATTTGTTTATGGATGGGGTTGTTAGGGAGGTGAATGCAAGAGTTTTGGAAAGAGGGGGCAAGTATGAAGTCTGTTGTGGATAAGAGAGCTTGGGAAGTCAGTCAGTTGTTGTTCGCTGATGATACAGCGCTGGTGGCTGATTCATGTGAGAAACTGCAGAAGCTGGTGACTGAGTTTGGTAAAGTGTGTGAAAGAAGAAAGTTAAGAGTAAATGTGAATAAGAGCAAGGTTATTAGGTACAGTAGGGTTGAGGGTCGTCAATTGGGAGGTAAGTTTGAATGGAGAAAAACTGGAGGAAGTAAAGTGTTTTAGATATCTGGGAGTGGATCTGGCAGCAGATGGAACCATGGAAGCGGAAGTGAATCATAGGGTGGGGGAGGGGGCGAAAATTCTGGGAGCCTTGAAGAATGTGTGTAAGTCGAGAACATTATCTCGGAAAGCAAAAATGGGTATGTTTGAAGGAATAGTGGTTCCAACAATGTTGTATGGTTGCGAGGCGTGGGCTATGGATAGAGTTGTGCGCAGGAGGGTGGATGTGCTGGAAATGAGATGTTTGAGGACAATGTGTGGTGTGAGGTGGTTTGGTCGAGTAAGTAACGTAAGGGTAAGAGAGATGTGTGGAAATAAAAAGAGCGTGGTTGAGAGTGCAGAAGAGGGTGTTTTGAAATGGTTTGGGCACATGGAGAGAATGAGTGAGGAAAGATTGACCAAGAGGATATATGTGTCAGAGGTGGAGGGAATGAGGAGAAGTGGGAGACCAAATTGGAGGTGGAAAGATGGAGTGAAAAGATTTTGAGTGATCGGGGCCTGAACATGCAGGAGGGTGAAAGGCGGGCAAGGAATAGAGTGAATTGGATCAATGTGGTATACCGGGGTTGACGTGCTGTCAGTGGATTGAATCAGGGCATGTGAAGCGCCTGGGGTAAACCATGGAAAGTTGTGTAGGGCCTGGATGTGGAAAGGGAGCTGTGGTTTCGGGCATTATTGCATGACAGCTAGAGACTGAGTGTGAACGAATGGGGCCTTTGTCGTCTTTTCCTAGCGCTATCTCGCACACATGAGGGGGAGGGGGATGGTATTCCATGTGTGGCGAGGTGGTGATGGGAATGAATAAAGGCAGACAGTGTGAATTGTGTGCATGGGTATATATATGTATGTGTCTGTGTGTGTATATATATGTGTACATTGAGATGTATAGGTATGTATATTTGCGTGTGTGGACGTGTATGTATATACATGTGTATGGGGTGGGTTGGGCCATTTCTTTCGTCTGTTTCCTTGCGCTACCTCGCAAACGCGGGAGACAGCGACAAAGCAAAATATAAATATATATCATCCCTGGGGATAGGGGAGAAAGAGTACTTTCCACGTATTCCCTGCGTGTTGTAGAAGGCGACTAAAAGGGAAGGGAGCGGGGGGCTGGAAATCCTCCCCTCGTTTTTTTTTTAATTTTCCAAAAGAAGGAACAGAGAAGGGGGCCAGGTGAGGATATTCCCTCAGAGGCCCAGTCCTCTGTTCTTAACGCTACCTTGCTAACGCGAGAAATGGCGAATAGTTTGAAAAAAAATAAAAATATATATATATATATATATATATATATATATATATAGATATATATATATATATATATATATATATATATATATATATATATATATATATATATATATATATATATATATATATTTAATAATCTAATATATATATATATATATATATATATATATATATAACAAGGTGATAACAAGTAGTGGTGATGTGAGAAGGAGATGGAATGAGTATTTTAAAGGTTTGTTGAATGTGTCTGATGACAGAGTGGCAGATATAGGGTGTTTGGGTCGAGGTGGTGTGGAAAGTGAGAGGGTTAGGGAAAATGATTTGGTAAACAGAGAAGAGGTAGTAAAAGCTTTGCGGAAGATGAAAGCCGGCAAGGCAGCAGGTTTGGATGGTATTGCAGTGGAATTTATTAAAAAAGGGGGTGACTGTATTGTTGACTGGTTGGTAAGGTTATTTAATGTATGTATGACTCATGGTGAGGTGCCTGAGGATTGGCGGAATGCTTGCATAGTGCCATTGTACAAAGGCAAAGGGGATAAGAGTGAGTGCTCAAATTACAGAGGTATAAGTTTGTTGAGTATTCCTGGTAAATTATATGGGAGGGTATTGATTGAGAGGGTGAAGGCATGTACAGAGCATCAGATTGGGGAAGAGCAGTGTGGTTTCAGAAGTGGTAGAGGATGTGTGGATCAGGTGTTTGCTTTGAAGAATGTATGTGAGAAATACTTAGAAAAGCAAATGGATTTGTATGTAGCATTTATGGATCTGGAGAAGGCATATGATAGAGTTGATAGAGATGCTCTGTGGAAGGTATTAAGAATATATGGTGTGGGAGGCAAGTTGTTAGAAGCAGTGAAAAGTTTTTATCGAGGATGTAAGGCATGTGTACGTGTAGGAAGAGAGGAAAGTGATTGGTTCTCAGTGAATGTAGGTTTGCGGCAGGGGTGTGTGATGTCTCCATGGTTGTTTAATTTGTTTATGGATGGGGTTGTTAGGGAGGTAAATGCAAGAGTTTTGGAAAGAGGGGCAAGTATGAAGTCTGTTGGGGATGAGAGAGCTTGGGAAGTGAGTCAGTTGTTGTTCGCTGATGATACAGCGCTGGTGGCGGATTCATGTGAGAAACTGCAGAAGCTGGTGACGGAGTTTGGTAAAGTGTGTGGAAGAAGAAAGTTAAGAGTAAATGTCAATAAGAGCAAGGTTATTAGGTACAGTAGGGTTGAGGGTCAAGTCAATTGGGAGGTGAGTTTGAATGGTGAGAGGCTGGAGGAAGTGAAGTGTTTTAGATATCTGGGAGTGGATCTGTCAGCGGATGGAACCATGGAAGCGGAAGTGGATCATAGGGTGGGGGAGGGGGCGAAAATTTTGGGAGCCTTGAAAAATGTGTGGAAGTCGAGAACATTATCCCGGAAAGCAAAAATGGGTATGTTTGAAGGAATAGTAGTTCCAACAATGTTGTATGGTTGCGAGGCGTGGGCTATGGATAGAGTTGTGCGCAGGAGGATGGATGTGCTGGAAATGAGATGTTTGAGGACAATGTGTGGTGTGAGGTGGTTTGATCGAGTAAGTAACGTAAGGGTAAGAGAGATGTGTGGAAATAAAAAGAGCGTGGTTGAGAGAGCAGAAGAGGGTGTTTTGAAATGGTTTGGGCACATGGAGAGAATGAGTGAGGAAAGATTGACCAAGAGGATATATGTGTCGGAGGTGGAGGGAACGAGGAGAAGAGGGAGACCAAATTGGAGGTGGAAAGATGGAGTGAAAAGGATTTTGTGTGATCGGGGCCTGAACATGCAGGAGGGTGAAAGGAGGGCAAGGAATAGAGTGAATTGGAGCAATGTGGTATACAGGGGTTGACGTGCTGTCAGTGGATTGAATCAAGGCATGTGAAGCGTCTGGGGTAAACCATGGAAAGCTGTGTAGGTATGTATATTTGCGTGTGTGGACGAGTGTATGTACATGTGTATGGGGGGGGTTGGGCCATTTCTTTCGTCTGTTTCCTTGCGCTACCTCGCAAACGCGGGAGACAGCGACAAAGTATAAAAAAAAAAAAAAAAAAAATATATATAATATATATATATATATATCCCTGGGGATAGGGGAGAAAGAATACTTCCCACGTATTCCCTGCGTGTCGTAGAAGGCGACTAAAAGGGGAGGGAGCGGGTGGCTGGAATTCCTCCCCTCTCGTTTTTTTCAATTTTCCAAAAGAAGGAACAGAGAAGGGGGCCAGGTGAGGATGTTCCCTCAAAGGCCCATTCCTCTGTTCTTAACGCTACCTCGCTGACGTGGGAAATGGCGAATAGTACGAAAGAAAGAATATATATATATATATATATATATATATATATATATATATATATATATTTTTTTTTTTTTTTTTTTTTTTTTTTTTTTTTTTTTATACTTTGTCGCTGTCTCCCGCGTTTGCGAGGTAGCGCAAGGAAACAGACGAAAGAAATGGCCCAACCCCCCCCCCCCATACACATGTACATACACACGTCCACACACGCAAATATACATACCTACACAGCTTTCCATGGTTTACCCCAGACGCTTCACATGCCTTGATTCAATCCACTGACAGCACGTCAACCCCTGTATACCACATGACTCCAATTCACTCTATTCCTTGCCCTCCTTTCACCCTCCTGCATGTTCAGGCCCCGATCACACAAAATCTTTTTCACTCCATCTTTCCACCTCCAATTTGGTCTCCCTCTTCTCCTCGTTCCCTCCACCTCCGACACATATATCCTCTTGGTCAATCTCTCCTCACTCATTCTCTCCATGTGCCCAAACCATTTCAAAACACCCTCTTCTGCTCTCTCAACCACGCTCTTTTTATTTCCACACATCTCTCTTACCCTTACGTTACTTACTCGATCAAACCACCTCACACCACACATTGTCCTCAAACATCTCATTTCCAGCACATCCATCCTCCTGCGCACATCTCTATCCATAGCCCACGCCTCGCAACCATACAACATTGTTGGAACCACTATTCCCTCAAACATACCCATTTTCGCTTTCCGAGATAATGTTCTCGACTTCCACACATTTTTCAAGGCTCCCAAAATTTTCGCCCCCTCCCCCACCCTATGATCCACTTCCGCTTCCATGGTTCCATCCGCTGACAGATCCACTCCCAGATATCTAAAACACTTCACTTCCTCCAGTTTTTCTCCATTCAAACTCACCTCCCAATTGACTTGACCCTCACCCCTACTGTATATATATGTATATATATATACATATATATATATATATTTCTTTT
The DNA here is from genome assembly GCF_036320965.1 of Panulirus ornatus. NCBI lineage: Eukaryota > Metazoa > Arthropoda > Malacostraca > Decapoda > Palinuridae > Panulirus > Panulirus ornatus. Next base: position 28,722,838 of record NC_092281.1, read on the forward strand.
CTTTTAAACTATTTGCCATTTCCCGCGTTAGCGAGGTAGCGTTAAGAACAGAGGACTGGGCCTTTTTTGGAATATCCTCACCTGGCCCCCTCTGTTCCTTCTTTTGGAAAATTAAAAAATTAAAAAACATATATATATATATATATATATATATATATATATATATATATATATTTAATAATCTAATATTTAATAATGCTAGTGATGAAGGACTAAGGTGGGTTGTGGTGGAATGGGATAGGGTGGAGTGAATGGTGTTCAAGCCTTCCAAAGCAAGTCCATCCCATTCATTATGTGATAATGATATCTGTTGGTGTATTTGGCCATTACATTCCCTAATTCTAATGTTTCTAAGTTAGATAGCTCCTACTTTTATAGCACATTAAGGATATGAAAAACTTTTTCCTTTAACAGTGACTGTCAATAGCTGGAAAGCAAAAAGAATCTACTCTCATTTGGCTTTAGTATTATTGTAAAAGGAATCATACCTAAAAACCTTGCAATATACTTAAGTATTTCATCATTAATTGAACATAATATTTAGAAAAACAAATTTTTTTCAAATCTGTCGCTATCATGAAAACTTGAGTCGTTCTATGAACTTCTACTCTAATTCTCAAATGTCACTATTGAAAAACTGTGAATGGTTGTTCTGTGGAGGTTGCCTAAAATAACACCTAATAAAAAAATCCCCTTACAAAGTACCACTGAAAAAAAAAAGTCAACTCCAAAAGACCATTTTCAACAATACAACTAAAGCACCAAGCATACTTACGTCTGTAAGCCAAACAAGCCAAATCTACAACAAATGGAAATGACTGGGCATTGAGTAGGAGTGACAGGGCTTTGAGATCTTGTGCAACATCCAAAATACGACTGAGTCTTGTTTGATCATTATCCACCATCATGTACCACTCTGCCATTGCATGCATGATGATCTGACGGACTGTGTTTGCATGATTCTGTAAGACATTTCCAAAGTTACTATTCTGTCAATAAAGCAAGTCACTTACCAACTTCCAGACTAAATTTCATAATTTCAACATTCTATATATAAATCTATATATAAATACTCATTTCACGAGTTTCTTCAGCCAAAATATTTTCACTTACCACAAGGAATTAAATATGCCATGAGATACAGAGAGAAAGTTCCGAGCCAAAAGTACACAGCAGAAATATTATTTCAGTATACATGATTTTTTTTGTGTAATTCCTTGCCCACCTTCGAAATGTAGCAATAAAAACAAATGAACAATGACTTCATCTGCATGCTTCCACTCTAAAGCTGCAACATATGATGTCCTGAAATCAATCTATGGCTAAGCCCCACAGACTATTACATGGTTTACCTTTACCACTTAAATTGCCCTGGTTCAGCCCACCAACAGGATGTCATAATACCACAATGATCAATTCTATGCATGCTTCACACTCTCCTAAATGTTTAGTTCCTGATACCCAAAAAGCCTCCTTCACTCCATCCTCCCCTACTCACCCCACTTCAAACAATTAATTCTCTTAATCAGTCTTTCCCTAGTCTCTCCATATGTCCATACCATTTCAGCACATCTCAGTCAGTTCTCTTAAATGTAGTGCACTTCCTACAGCTTCCTACTCTTAAAAGGTCATTTTTTTTTCACAATCAACCAGCCTCACACCAATCATCATTCTCAGGCATTTAATTTTCAACATGTCTGCCTTCTTCCTTTCTGATACATCCACCAGCCATTGCTTACATCCATACAACACTGCAGTTCCTGCCGTTCCTTGAAGCATACCTATCTTTGCCCTAACCAAAACTAATCCCTTCCACACACACTTCTTAACCTATAAGCAATCCCACTGTCAACTTACAATCCTTAGGGAACTACTGTTACCATTACATGACAATTCTGATTTACCCAACACCGTTTAGATATCTAAATTATTTACTGTTCCTTGTCTAGATGGGTCCTTCACATTAACTGGAAGGCTTGAAAAAATACCCTGCACTCCCCAGTACCCCTTACAACAACTACTATAGCCTATTTCAGCCATCAACCTTCTGGCCATATGCACAGTTGCAGACAGACTTGGGTGGTACAGCTTGGTTGGATGAACACTTTTTCTCCAAGCAAACATCCGGTAGATTTATTCCCTACCTTTTCAAAAGCCAAATTGCTCTTTCCCAGTCAGATACTCTATGCATGACATCCTCTTGATCATCACTCAAAAGGTGTATTAAACAAAGTCGTGCCTCTTTAATATGAGCACTCACTTCTGTCACACACGCCTTTATGTAATGGCACTATGCATGCACTCTCAGTCTTTATGCATCTCACCATAGACCATAAACACTCAACTGCTTGAATAACCAATCAACAATGCAATCATATTTTTCTTGGAAAACTTGAATGCAATCCCAATATATCCCATCACTTTGTCACCATCTTATGCAAAACTTTCACAAACTCCTATCTCTTCACCATACTGCTTACTACAATTCTCTCACTCTACAAGACACCTTGTCCTGTACACAATAAATCCACCTCCCTCCTTGTGGATACCTGATGGGGTCTTCGAGGGTCTTTACTTCCAGCCCAGGCCGCTGGACTGGGTCACTGGTTGATGAAGCAGTTGGAAGCCATAGTCCTCTGGCCCACAGAGCCCCTACAACCTGGCTGGTCTAGTACACTTCATAGGAGACTGTCCAATACAGTCTTAAACTTCTCTAATGTACATTCCATGCAGTTTCTGATAGTAGATGGCAAGGTGTTAAAGAGTCTTGGGCCCCAGATATCTAAATTGTTCCCTCTTTTTGCACAAATAGCACTTTTGGATTTCTGAGGCAGTATTTTACAGTCTTCCATAGCTGTCGTGCCAACAGGATATAATTTCCAAATGTAAGTTGAGAACTATACCGTCTAGAATTTTCCAAGTATACATGATATTTACTTCAGACCAGCACATCAGCTGATAGGCCACTTAAAATCATATTGACTTATCTATTATATTATAGTTAACCACTGTTTTCTGTGTCAGTGAGGTAGCACAAAGAAACTGAAGAATGAGCCAACCACCCATATACACAAATATACATACATAAACGCCCCTACACGCACATATTCATATATATACACTTCAACGTATACATACATATATATACACAGACATATATATATATACACATGTACATATTCATACTTGCTGCCTTCAACCATTCCTGTTGCCACACCGTCACACATGAAACAGCATCCCACCCTCCTTCCAGCAAAGCAGCACTAGGAAGAGACAAAAAAGCCACATTCGTTCACACTAAGTCATGTGTAATGCAACGAAACCACAGCTCCTTTCCACATCCAGAACATACAAAACTTTCCATGGTTGCCCCAGATGCCTCACATACCCTGGTTCAATCCACTGACAGCACGTTGACCCTGGTATACCACATCATTCCAATTTACTCTATTCCTTGCACACCTTTCACCCTCCTGTACGTTTGCGCCCCGATCGCTCAAAATCTTTTTCACTCCAATCTTCCACCTCCAATTTGGTCTCCTGCCTCTTGTTCCCTCCACCTCTGATACATATATCCTCTTTGTCAATCTTTCCTCACTCATTCTCTCCATGTGTCCAAACCATTTCAACACACCCTCTTCTGCTCTCTCAACCACACTCTTTCTATTAGCACACACCTCTCTTACCCTTTCATTACTTACTCGATCAAACCACCTCACACCACATCCTGTCCTCAAACATTTCATTTCCAACACATCCACCCTCCTCTGCACAACCCCACATATAGCCCATGCCTCGCATCCATATAACATTGTCGTAACTACTATTCTTTCAAACATACCCATTTTTGCTCTACAAGACAAAGTTCTCGCCTTCCACACATTCTTCAGAACCTTCTGAACCTTCGACACCTCCCACACCCTGAAACTCACTTACATGGTTCCATCCGCTGCTAAATCCACTCCCAGATATCTAAAACACTTCACTTCCTTCAGTTTTTCTCCATTCAAACCTACCTCCCAATTTACTTGTCCCTCAACTCTACTGAACCTACTAACCTTCCTCTTATTCACACTTACTCTCAACTTTCTTCTTTCACAGACTTTATCAAACTCAGTAACCCACCTTTGCAGTTCCTCACCCAAATCAGCCACTAGCCCTGTATCATCAGTGAACAACAACTGACTCACTTCCCAAGCCCTCTCATCCAAAACAGTCTGCATACTTGCCCTCTCTCTAAAACTCTAACACTCACCTCCCTAACCACCCCATCCATACACAAATTAAACAACCATGGAGACATCATGCATCCTTGCTGCAAACCGACATTCACTGGGAACCAATCACTTTCCTCTCTACCTACTTGTACACATGCTTTACATCCTTGTTAAAACTCTTCACTGCTTCTAGCAACTTACCTTCCACACCATATACTCGTAAACCTTCCAAAAAGCATCTCTATCCACCCTATCACATGCCTTCTCCAGATCCATAAATGCTACATACAAATCCATAAGTTTTTCTAAGTATTTCTCACATACATTCTTCAAAGCAAACACCTGATCCACGCATCCTCTACCCCTTCTGAAATCATATTGCTCTTCCCCAGTCTGATGCTCTGTACATGCTCTTACCCTCTAAATCAATGCCCTCCCATTTAATTTCCCAGGAACACTCAACAAACTTATGCCTTTGTAATCTGAACACTCATCTTTATCCCCTTTGCCTGGGTACAATGACACTTTGCATGCATTCCACCAATCCTCAGGCACTTCACCATGATCCATACACAAATTGAATATCCTTACCAACCAATCAACAACAACAGTCACCCCCCTTTGCAATAAATTCCACCTTGCTGGCATTCATCTTCTGCAAAGCTTTCACAACCACTTCTCTGTCTACCAAACCATTCTCCCTGACCCTTTCACTTTGTACACTACCCTGACCAAAACACCCTATATCTACCACTCTACCATCAAACACATTCAACAAACCTTCAAAATACGCACTTCACCACTACTTGTTATTACCTTCCCATTTGCCCCTTCACCGATGTTCTCACGTTCTTGTCTTATGCATGTTATCTACCTCCTCCAAAACAATTTTTTATATATATTCGTCATTTCCTGCATTTGCGAGGTAGCTTTAAGGACAGAGGGAATATCCTCATTTGGTCCCACTTTGTGTTCCTTTTTTTGGAGAAGTAAAAAATGGGAGGGGAGGACTTCCAGCCCCCCCCCCCCCTCCACTTTTAAAAGCCTTCTATGACACGCAGGAAGTATTGTTTCTGCACTATCCCGAGTGGTAATGGTAGTTTAGTGGTAAACATCTTTTTATTCTCCCTAAAATTTAATGATACTCTCTTGTCCAAACTCTCATTTGCCTTCTTTTTTCACCTCTTGCACCTTTTTATACATCTCTCAAGTCATTTGCACTACTTCCCTGCAAAAAGTCCAAACACCACTCTCTTCCCTCTCACTAACAATCTTACTTAATCTTTCTTCTTCATCCCACTACTCACTACCCTTTCTAATCTGCTCATCTTCCACCTTTCTCTAGCCACATGCATCTTTTGTGCAAGTCATCATTGCTTCCCTAAATACATCCCATTCCTCCCTTACTGCCATTACATCATTTGCTCTTACCTTTTGCCATTCTATACTCAAGCTATCTTGTGGAGGCAAAGGTGAACATATGTAGAGGTTTCCAGAAAAGGAGAGAGAATGTTGGGTTGAAGAGAGTGATGAGAGAAAGTGAGCTTGGAAAGATTTGTGTGAGGAAGTACCAAGAGAGATTGCATGTAGAATGGCAAAAGGAGAGAGCAAATGACGTGAGGGGAGTGGGGGAGGAATGGAATGTATTTAGGGAAATAGTGATGACTTGCAAAAAAGATGCATGTGGCATGAGAAAGGTGGGAGGTAGACATTAAAAAGGGTAGAGAGGTGGGATGAAGAAGTAAGATGTTAGTGAAAGAGAAAAGAGAGGCTTTTAGACAATACCTGCTGGGAAGTGGTGCACATGACTGGGAGATGTATAGAAGAAAGCAACTGGAGGTCAAGAGAAAGGTGCAAGGGTTGAAAAAGAGGGCAAATGAGAATTGAGGTGAGAGTATCATTAAATTTCAGGGTGAATAAAAAAAATGTTTTGGAAGGAGATAAGCAACAAGCATAAGACAAGAACAAATGGGAACATCGGTGAAGGGGGTAAGTGGGGAGGAAATAACAGGTAGTGATGAAGTGAGAAGGATATGGAATGAGTATTTTGAAGGTTTGTTGAATGTGTCTGGGGATAGAGTGGCAGATATAGGGTGTTTTGGCTGGGATTGTGTGAGAAGTGAGAGGGTTAGGGAGAATGGTTTGACAAGGAGAGAAGAGGAAGTAAAATCTTTGAGGAGGATGAAAGCTGGCAAAAAGGAGGGTTTGGATGGTACTGCAGTGGAATTTATAAAAAAAAGGGAGTGACTGTGTTATTGATTGGTTGGTAAGGATATTCACTGTATGTATGGACCATGGAGAAGTGCCTGAGGATTGGAAGAATGCTTGCATAGTGCCACTGTACAAAGGTAAAGGGGATAAAAGTGAGTGTTCAAATTACTGAGGTATAATTTTGTTGAGTATTCTTGGGAAATCAAATGGGAGGGTAGTGATTAAGAGGGTGAAGGCATGTACAGAGCATCAGATTGGGGAAGAGCAGTGTGGTTCAGAAGTGGTAGAGGATGTGTGGATCAGGTGTTTGCTTTGAAGAATGTATGTGAGAAATACTTAGAAAAGCAAATGGATTTGTATGTAGCATTTATGGATCTGGAGAAGGCATATGATAAGAGTTGATAGAGATGCTCTGTGGAAAGTATTAAGAATATATGGTGTGGGAGGCAAGTTGTTAGAAGCAGTGAAAAGTTTTTATTGAGGTGTAAAGAATGTGTACGAGTAGGAAGAGACGAAAGTGATTGGTTCTCACAGAATGTTGGTCTGTGGCAGGGGTGCGTGATGTCTCCATGATTGTTTAATTTGTTTATGAATGGGGTTGTTAGGGAGGTGAATGCAAGAGTTTTGGAAAGAGGGGCAGGTATGCAGTCTATTGTGGATGAGAGAGCTTGGGAAGTGAGTCAGCTGTTGTTTGCTGATGATATAGCGCTGGTGGCTGATCCAGGTGAGAAACTTCAGAAGCTGGTGACTGAGTTTGGTAAAGTGTGTGAAAGAAGAAAGCTGAGAGTAAATGTGAATAAGATCAAGGTTATTAGGTACAGTAGGGTTGAGGGACAAGTCAATCGGGAGGTAAGTTTGAATGGAGAGAAACTGGAGGAAGAAGTGTTTTACATATCTGGGAGTGGATTTGGCAGCGGATGGAACTATGGAAGCGGAAGTGAATCATAGGGTGAGGGAGGGGGCCAAAGTACTGGGAGCGTTTAAAAATGTGTGCAAGTTGAGAACACTATCTTGGAGAGCAAAAATGGGTATGTTTGAAGGAATAGTGGTTCCAACAATGTTATATGTTTGCGAGGCGTTGGCTATAGATAGAGTTGTGCGGAGGAGGGTGGATGTGCTGGAAATGATATGTTTGAGGACAATGTGTGGTGTGAGGTGGTTTGATAGAGTAAGTAATGAAAAGGTAAGTGATGTGTGGTAATAAAAAGTGTGTGGTTGAGAGAGCAGAAGAGGGTGTTTTGAAGTGGTTTGGCCACATGGAGAGAATGAGTGAGGAAAGATTGACAAAGAGGATATGTGTGTCAGATGTGGAGAGAACGAGAAGTGGGAGACCAAATTGGAGGTGGAAAGATGGAATGAAAAAGATTTTGAGTGATCGGGGCCTGAACATGCATGGGGGTGAAAGGGGTGCAAGGAATAGAGTGAATTGGAACGATGTGGTGTACCGGGGTTGACGTGCTGTCAATGGATTGAACCAGGGCATGTGAAGCATCTTGGGTAAACCACGGAAAGTTTCGTGAGGCCTGGATGTGGAAACGGAGCTTTGGTTTTGGTGCATTATACATGACAGCTAGAGACTCAGTGTGAAATGGAAAAAGGTGAGAACAAAGGAGGTAAGGGGAGTGGGGGAGGAATGGGATGCATTTAGGGAAGCAGTGATGGTTTGCGCAAAAGATGCTTGTGGCATGAGAAGCGTGAGAGGTGGGCAGATTAGGAAGGGTAGTGAGTGGTGGGATGAAGAAGTAAGATTATTAGTGAAAGAGAAGAGAGAGGCATTTGGACGATTTTTGTAAGGAAATAATGCAAATGAGTGGGAGATGTATAAAAGAAAGAGGCATGAGGTCAAGAGAAAGGTGCAAGAGGTGAAAAAGAGGGTAAATGAGAGTTGGGGTGAGAGAGTATCATTAAATTTTAGGGACAATAAAAAGATGTTTTGGAGGGAGGTAAATAAAGTGTGTAAGACAAGGGAACAAATGGGAACTTCAGTGAAGGGGGCTAATGGGGAGGTGATAACAAGTAGTGGTGATGTGAGAAGGAGATGGAGTGAGTATTTTGAAGGTTTGTTGAATGTGTTTGATGATAGAGTGGCAGATATAGGGTGTTTTGGTCGAGGTGGTGTGTAAAGTGAGAGGGTTAGGGAAAATGATTTGGTAAACAGGGAAGAGGTAGTAAAAGCTTTGCGGAAGATGAAAGCCGGCAAGGCAGCGGGTTTGGATGGTATTGCAGTGGAATTTATAAAAAGGGGGTGACTGTATTGTTGACTGGTTGGTAAGGTTATTTAATGTATGCATGGCTCATGGTGAAGTGCCTGAGGATTGTTGGAATGCATGCATAGTGCCACTGTACAAAGGCAAAGGGGATGAAAGTGAGTGCTCAAATTACAGAGGTATAAGTTTGTTGAGTATTCCTGGGAAATTATATGGGAGGGTATTGACTGAGAGGGTGAAGACATGTACAGAGCATCAGATTGGGGAAGAGTAGTGTGGTTTCAGAAGTGGTAGAGGATGTGAGGATCAGGTGTTTGCTCTGAAGAATGTATGTGAGAAATACTTGGAATAGCAAATGGATTTGTATGTAGCATTTATGGATCTGGAGAAGGCATATGATAGAGTTGATAGAGATGCTCTGTGGAAGGTATTAAGAATATATGGTGTGGAGCGCAAGTTGCTAGAAGCAGTGAAAATCTTTTATTGAGGATGTAAGGCATGTGTACGAGTAGGAAGAGAGGAAAGTGATTGGTTCTCAGTGAATGTCGGTTTGTGGCAGGGGTGCTTGATGTCTCCATGGTTGTTTGTTTATGGATGGGGTTGTTAGGGAGGTGAATGCAAGAGTTTTGGAGTGAGAGGCAAGTATGCAGTCTATTGTGGATGAGAGGGCTTGGGAAGTGAGTCAGTTGTTGTTCGCTGATGATACAGTGCTGGTAGCTGATTTAGGTGAGAAACTGCAGAAACTGGTGACTGAGTTTGGTAAAGTGTTTGAAAGAAGAAAGCTGAGAGTAAATATGAATAGGAGCAATATTATTAGGTACAGTAGGGTTGAGGGGCAAGTCAGTTGGAAGTTTAGTTTGAATGAAGAAAAACTGGAGGAAGTAAAGTGTTTTAGATATCTGCGAGTGGATTTGGCAGCAGATGGAACCATGGAAGCAGGAGTGAGTTAAAGGGTGGGGGAGGGGGTGAAAGTTCTGGGTGCGTTGAAAAATGTGTGAATGGTGAGAACGTTATCTCAGAAAGCAAAAATGGGTATGTCTGAAGGAATAGTGGTTCCAACAGTGTTATATGGCTTCGAGGCATGGGCTGTAGATAGAGTTGTGTGGAGGCGGATGGATGTCGTGTAAATGAGATGTTTGAGGACAATATGTGGTGTGAGGTGGTATGATCAAGTAAGTAATAAAAGGGTATGAGAGATTTTTTTTTTTTTTTTTTATACTTTGTCGCTGTCTCCCGTGTTTGCGAGGTAGCGCAAGGAAACAGACGAAAGAAATGGCCCAACCCCCCCCATACACATGTATATACATACGTCCACACACGCAAATATACATACCTACACAGCTTTCCATGGTTTACCCCAGACGCTTCACATGCCTTGATTCAATCCACTGACAGCACGTCAACCCCGGTATACCACATCGCTCCAATTCACTCTATTCCTTGCCCTCCTTTCACCCTCCTGCATGTTCAGGCCCCGATCACACAAAATCTTTTTCACTCCATCTTTCCACCTCCAATTTGGTCTCCCTCTTCTCCTTGCTTCCTCCACCTCCGACACATATATCCTCTTGGTCAATCTTTCCTCACTCATGCTTTCCATGTGCCCAAACCACTTCAAAACACCCTCTTCTGCTCTCTCAACCACGCTCTTTTTATTTCCACACATCTCTCTTACCCTTACGTTACTCACTCGATCAAACCACCTCACACCACACATTGTCCTCAAACATCTCATTTCCAGCACATCCATCCTCCTGCGCACAACTCTATCCATAGCCCACGCCTCGCAACCATACAACATTGTTGGAACCACTATTCCTTCAAACATACCCATTTTTGCTTTCCGAGATAATGTTCTCGACTTCCACACATTCTTCAAGGCCCCCAGGATTTTCGCCCCCTCCCCCACCCTATGATCCACTTCCGCTTCCATGGTTCCATCCGCTGCCAGATCCACTCCCAGATATCTAAAACACTTCACTTCCTCCAGTTTTTCTCCATTCAAACTCACCTCCCAATTGACTTGACCCTCAACCCTACTGTACCTAATAACCTTGCTCTTATTCACATTTACTCTTAACTTTCTTCTTCCACACACTTTACCAAACTCAGTCACCAGCTTCTGCAGTTTCTCACATGAATCAGCCACCAGCGCTGTATCATCAGCGAACAACAACTGACTCACTTCCCAAGCTCTCTCATCCCCAACAGACTTCATACTTGCCCCTCTTTCCAAAACTCTTGCATTTACCTCCCTAACAACCCCATCCATAAACAAATTAAACAACCATGGAGACATCACACACCCCTGCCGCAAACCTACATTCACTGAGAACCAATCACTTTCCTCTCTTCCTACACGTACACATGCCTTACATCCTCGATAAAAACGTTTCACTGCTTCTAACAACTTTCCTCCCACACCATATATTCTTAATACCTTCCACAGAGCATCTTTATCAACTCTATCATATGCCTTCTCCCAATCCATATATATAAATATATAAATATTTATATATTTATTTTGCTTTGTCGCTGTCTCCCAAGTTAGCAAGGTAGCGCAAGGAAACAGACGAAAGAATGGCCCAACCCACCCACATACATGTGTATATACATACACGTCCACACACACAAATATACATACCTATATATCTCAACGTATACATATATATACACACACAGACATATACATATATACACATGTACATAATTCATGCTGTCTGCCTTTATTCATTCCCATCGCCACCTCGCCACGCATGTTATAACAACCCCCTCCCCCCTCATGTGTGCGAGGTAGCGCTAGGAAAAGACAACAAAGGCCCCATTCGTTCACACTCAGTCCCCAGCTGCCATGTAATAATGCACCGAAACCACAGCTCCCTTTCCACATCCAGGCCCCACAGAACCCTCCATGGCTCACCTCCCTAACAACCCCATCCATAAACAAATTAAACAATAATCTGGAAATCCTCCCCTCTCGTTTTTTTTTTAATTTTCCAAAAGAAGGAACGGAGAAGGGGGCTAGGTGAGGATATTCCCTCAAAGGCCCAGTCCTCTGTTCTTAACGCTACCTCGTTAACACGGGAAATGGTGAATAGTTTGAAAGAAAGAAAGACCACAGTCAACAACAGTCACCCCCTTTTTTTAATAAATTCCACTGCAATACCATCCACACCCGCCGCCTTGCCAGCTTTCATCTTCCGCAAAAGCTTTCAGTTCCTTTTCTCTCTTTACCAATGCATTCTCCTGGACCATGTCACTTCGCACACCACCTCGACCAAAACACCCTATATCTGCCACTCTATCATCTAACACATTCAACAAACCTTCAAAATACTCACTCCATCTCCTTCTCACATCACCACTACTTGTTATTACCTCCCCATTAGCTCCCTTCACTGATATTCCCATTTGTTCTCTTACGCACTTTATTTACCTCTTTCCAAAACATCTTAGTCTCCCTAAAATTTAATGATACTCTCTCACCCCAACTCTCATTTGCACTCTTTTTCACCTTTCTCTTGGCCTCCTGCCTCTTTCTTGCACTATTTCCCAACAAAACTCATCCAAATGCCTCTCTCTTCTCTTTCACTAATAATCTTACTTCTTCATTCCACCACTCACTATCTTTTCTAATATGCCCACCTCCCATGCTTCTCATACCACAAGCATCTTTTGTGCAAGCCATCACTGCTTACTTAAATACATCCCATTCCTCCCCACTCACCTTGCATCCTTGGCTCTCATCTTTTTCCATTCTGCACTCAGTCCCTCCTGGTACTTCCTCATACAAGTCTCCTTCCCAAGCTCACTTACTCTCACCACTCTCTTCACCCCAACATTCTCTCTTCTTTTCTGAAAACCTCTACAAATCTTCACCTTTGCCTGTAAAAGTCTCTCTTTCACATGCCTATCAATTAACACACGATCCAATAATGCTCTCTGGACATCTCTCCTACTTACATACGTATACTATGTATATCTCTCTTTGTAAACCAGGTATTCGCAATCACCCATTCTTTTTTAGCGCACACATCTAAAAACTCTTCACCATTTCCATTTACAACACTGAACACCCCATGTACACCAATTATTCCCTCAACTGCCACATTACTCACCTTTGCATTCAAATCACCCATCACTATAACCCAGTCTCGTGCATCAAAACTGATAACACACTCTCTCAACTGATTTCAAAACACTTGCCTCTCATGATCTTTCTTCTCATGCCCAGGTGCATAGGCACCAATAATCACCCATCTCTCTCCATCCACTTTCAGTTCTACCCATATCAACCTAGAGTTTATACTTTCTTATACTGTATCACATACTCCCACCACTCCTGTTTCAGGAGTAGTGCTACTTCTTTCCTTGCTCTTGTCCTCTCACCAACCCTACTCCCAAAACATTCCCAAACCACTCTTCCCCTTTACCCTTGAGCTTTGTTTCACTCACAGAGCCAAACATCCAGGTTCCTTTCCTCAAACATACTACCTATCTCTCCTTTTTTCTCGGTTACATCCACACACATTTAGACACCCCAATCTGAGCCTTCGAGGAGGATGAGCATTCCTTGCGTGACTCCTTCCGTTTCCCCCTTTAGAAAGTTAAAATACAAGGAGGGGAGGGTTTCTAGCTCCCACTACAATCCCCTTTAGTCGCCTTCTATGACACGTGGGGAATGCGCGGGAAGTATTCTTTCTCTCCCATATACATATTTTTTTCCCCTCCTCCTTTCATACCTGTCTCCCATTTACTGCATTAGTGTGGTTGTGCCAGGAAAAGATGAAGACAGGTGGTGCCACATTCACTCGCATCTATTCTTATTGTCATAAGCAGTGCACCAAAACCACAGCCCCATATCCAAAACCTTACTATGGTATACCCTAGCCACTTCATATGTCTTAGTTCAGCCCACTGACGGCAGACCTACTCCTGTATATCACATTGTTCCGATTCATTCCATCCCATGCAAGGCTTTACCATCCTGTATGATGAAGCCCCAGGTACTCAAAATATTTTCCATGATATACTTCCATCTCCAGTTTGTGTTCCCATTCTCCTTTTTGTCTCCACTTCTGACACATATATGCTCTTATCACTCATTTTGTCCTTATGTCCAAACCATTTCAACACACCTTTATGTCTCAATCAAGCTCTTAATATTGCCATACCTCTGGGGTAAACCATGGAAAGTTCTGTGGGACCTGGATGTGGAAAGGGAGCTGTGCTTTCAGTGCATTATACATGACAGCTAGAGAATGAGTGTGAACGAATGTGGCCTTTGTTGTATTTTCCTAGCACTACCTCGTGCACATGCAGGGGGAGGGGGTTGTTATTTCATGTGTGGCAGGGTGGCGATGGGAATGAATAAAGGCAGAGAGTGTGAATTAGGTACATGTGTATATATGTTTATGTCTGTGTGTGTATATATATATATGTATACGTTGAGATGCATAGGTATGTATATTTGCATGTGTGGATGTGTATGTGGGTGGGTTGGGCCATACTTTCGTCTGTTTCCTTGCGCTACCTCGCTAACGCGGGAGACAGCGACAAAGTAAAATAAATAAAATAACCTCTCTCTTACACTTTTATTTCTTACTTGATCAATCCTCCTCACACTTCCACATACTGTTCTCAAACATATCATTTCCAATACATACCCCTTCTTCACACATCCTCATGCCTGGCATCTATAGAATATAATTGGGACTACCGTATCTTTAAACATACCCATTTATCCCTACAAATAACCACCTCTCTTTCCATAAATTCTTCATTGCATCCAAAACTTTTCCTAATTCATATGCCCTATGACTCATGTCCGCTTTCACAGTTCCAATTATTGCCATGTCCACTTCAACTTATCGAAAATGCTTCACTTTTAAATTTTCTTCATTCAAACTCATACCCCAACTAAACTGGCTCTCTGCCCTGTGAAACCTGCCCTAACTCACATTCACTTTCAACTTTCTCCTTTCACATGCTTTCCCAAACAAAGTGGCCAACTTTTACAGTTTCTCACTAAAATCTACCATCAGTGCTGTCAGCAGCAAACAACACATGACTCACGTCCAAGGCCCCCCTCTCACCCAATACAGACTGCATACTTGCTCCTCTCTCCAAGACACTTTACATTTAGACAGCCATGGTGACATAACACACACTTGCCTTCACTTAAAACTACTCATTTTCTTCTCTTCCTATTAGTACACATGCCAGGTACTCAAAATAAAACCTTCATCGCTTATAATAGCTTTCCTCCCACACCATACATTCATAAAGACTTCCACAAAGCATTTCTATCAACCCTATAATATGATCTCTCCAGATCCATAAATGCCACAAAAAACACTTTTGTTTCTGTAAGTATTTCTCAAAGCAAGCTATTCATCCACATATCCTTCACCAGTCCTCCCCAGTCTGAAGATTTCTGCAAGTCACCACCATCTAACCACCCCTCTCCCATACGACTTAAAAGGTACACTCAACAACCTTACATACCTGAAATTTGAACAACTGCCTTTGTCCCTAATGCCTCTAAACAATGGAACTAAATAAGCTTTCTGCCATTCCTCATGCACATCATCATGACCTATACATACACTGAAAATTCAAACAAATCAATCAACAATACTGTCATCCTCTTATACTTATGGAATACAACTGCAAAACCATCTATTCTAGCCACCTTTCTATATTTCACTTCGTGGAAGGTTTTCATCACCTCTTCTCACTTCACCAAAGCACTTGCTATGACTCTTCTACTTCCCATACCTCCTTGATCCAAATACCCAACATGTGTCACCCTATCATCAATCACACCACTCACACTTCTGCCTGTACCAATGTTATCAAGCTGCATTGAGCTAAAATGCCTGGTTATACACAACTTCAACTAACCTGAGCATGCCAAGCATGATGTAGTATAATGGCTGCATTTGGATGATTTCCAAGAAAAATAGGTATGAGCGAGGCTATCAGATCTTGACGCAGCATGGTGTATGGTAAGGTCACCTGTTGAAAAGAAACTGCATTACAAATATAATATACCAAAAAGCAGATATCATTATCTTCCCATTTTTGTACAGTCCCAGTGCAATGTCAGTGTAAGTGGAGAAACTATTATTTTCAAATGCTGAAAGCTGTAGTCATGGACAAAACCCACATAAAGGTCGGGCCTTAACTGAAATGTGATGAGTAAATGAGGAGACATAAGGAAAGGAAAATATCTTTAACTCAGAGAAATGGAAAACCTGCCTTTTAAATAATAAAAAAAAAAGGTGCCAGGTCAAATTTGCAAGAAGACAAGAAGGGTCATACAGCTCCAAAACTACAAGGTGAACAGAAAGACATAAAAATGGACCATCCTTGACCTACTAATGACCATATGGTAATCATAAGATACAGTAGTTTTGCAAGCAAAATAAAGTCTAGCTACCATATCTTCTCAAATAAAACTGGCAAATTCTCAACACACACACACAATTTATTTTTTTTTTCATTATTTTGCTTTGTCGCTGTCTCCCGTGCTAGCAAAGTAGTGCAAGGAAACAAATGAAAGAATGGCCCATCCCACCCACATACACATGTATATACATACACGTCCACACACGCAAATATACATACCTACACATCTCAACGTATACATATATATACACATAGAGACATATACATTTATACACTTGTACATAATTCATACTGTCTGCCTTTATTCATTCCCATCGCCACCCCACCACACATGAAATAACAACCCCCCCCAAAATGTGCGCGAGGTAGAGCTAAGAAAAGACAACAAAGGCCACTTTCGTTCACACTCAGTCTCTATCTGTCATGTAATAAAGCCCGAAACTACAGCTCCCTTTCCACATCCACGCCCCACACAACTTTCCATGGTTTACCAAAGACGCTTCACATGCCCTGCCTGGTTCAATCCATTGACAGCATGTCGGCCCCGGTATACCACATCATTCCAATTAACTCTATTCCTTGCACACCTTTCACCCTCCTGCATGTTCAGGCCCCGATCACACAAAATCTTTTTCACTCCATCTTTCCACCTCCAATTTGGTCTTCCACTTCTCGTTCCCTCCACCTATGACACATATATCCTCTTGGTCAATCGTTCCTCACTCATTCTCTCCATGTGACCAAAACATTTCAAAACACCCTCTTCTGCTCTCTCAACTACACTCTTTTTATCACCATACATCTCTCTTACTCTTTCATTACTTACTCGATCAAACCACCTCACACCACATATTGCCCTTAAACATGTCATTTCCAGCACATCCACCCTCCTCCGCACAACTCTATCCATAGCCAATGCCTCACAAACATACAACATTGTTGGAACCACTATTCCTTCAAACATACCCATTTTTGCTTTGCGAGATAATATTCTCGACTTCCACACATTCTCCAACGCTCCCAGAACTTTCGCCCCCTCCTCCACCCTATGATTCATTTCCACTTCCATGGTTCTATCTGCTGCCAAATCCACTCCCAGATATCTAAAACACTTCACTTCCTCCAGTTTTTCTCCACTCAAACTTACCTCTCAATTGACTTGATCCTCAACCCTACTGTACCTAATAACCTGGCTCTTATTCACATTTACTCTTAGCTTTCTTCTTCCACACACTTTACCAAATTCAGTCACCAGCTTACGCAGTTTCTCACACGAATAAGCCACCAGCGCTGTATCATCAGCGAACAACAACTGTCTCACTTCCCAAGCTCTCTCATCCACAACAGACTGCATACTTGTCCCCTTTTCCAAAACTCTTGCATTCATCTCCCTAACAAACCCACCCACAAACAAATTAAACAACCATAGAGACATCACACACCCATGCCGTAAACTTACATTCACTGAGAACCAATCACTTTACTCTCTTCCCACACGTACACATGCCTTACATCCTAAATAAAAACTTTTCACTGCTTCTAACAACTTGCCTCCCACATCATATATTCTTAATACCTTCCGCAGAACATCTCTATCAACTCTATCATATGCCTTCTCCAGATCCATAGATGCTACATACAAATCCATTTGCTTTTCTAAGTATTTCTCACATATATTCTTCAAAGCAAACACCTGATCCACACATCCTCTACCACTTCTGACACCACACTGCTCTTCCCTAATCTGATCCTCTGTATATGCCTTCACACTCTCAATCAATACCCTCCCATATAATTCCCCAGGAATACTCAACTTTTTTTTTTTTTTTTTTTGCTTTGTCGGTCTCCCGCGTTTGCGAGGTAGCGCAAGGAAACAGACAAAAGAAATGGCCCAACCCACCCCCATACACATGTATATACATACATGTCCACACACGCAAATATACATACCTACACAGCTTTCCATGGTTCACCCCAGACGCTTCACATGCCCTGATTCAATCCACTTACAGCACGTCAACCCCGGTATACCACATCGATCCAATTCACTCTATTCCTTGCCCTCCTTTCACCCTCCTGCATGTTCAGGCCCCGATCACTCAAAATCTTTTTCACTCCTTTCCACCTCTAATTTGGTCTCCCACTTCTCGTTCCCTCCACCTCCGACACATATATCCTCTTGGTCAATCTTTCCTCACTCATTCTCTCCATGTGCCCAAACCATTTCAAAACACCCTCTTCTGCTCTCTCAACCACGCTCTTTTTATTTCCACACATCTCTCTTACCCTTACGTTCCTTACTCAACCAAACCACCTAACACCACACATTGTCCTCAAACATCTCATTTCCAGCACATCCACCCTCCTGCGCACAACTCTATCCATAGCCCACGCCTCGCAACCATACAACATTGTTGGAACCACTATTCCTTCAAACATACCCATTTTTGCTTTCCGAGATAATGTTCTCGACTTCCACACATTCTTCAAGGTTCCCAGGATTTTCGCCCCCTTCCCCACCCTATGATCCACTTCCGCTTCCATGGTTCCATCCGCTGCCAGATCCACTCCCAGATATCTAAGACACTTTACTTCCTCCAGTTTTTCTCCATTCAAACTTACCTCCCAATTGACTTGACCCTCAACCCTACTGTACCTAATAACCTTGCTCTTATTCACATTTACTCTTAACTTTCTTCTTCCACACACTTTACCAAACTCAGTCACCAGCTTCTGCAGTTTCTCACATGAATCAGCCACCAGCGCTGTATCATCAGCGAACAACAACTGACTCACTTCACAAGCTCTCTCATCCCCAACAGACTTCATACTTGCCCCTCTTTCCAGAACTCTTGCATTCACCTCCCTAACAACCCCATCCATAAACAAATTAAACAACCATGGAGACATCACACACCCCTGCCGCAAACCTACATTCACTGAGAATCAATCACTTTCCTCTCTTCCTACACGTACACATGCCTTACATCCTCGATAAAAACTTTTCACTGCTTCTAAGAACTTGCCTCTCACACCATATATTCTTAATACCTTCCACAGAGCATCTCTATCAACTCTATCATATGCCTTCTCCAGATCCATAAATGCTACATACAAATCCATTTGCTTTTCTAAGTATTTCTCACATACATTCTTCAAAGCAAACACCTGATCCACACATCCTCTACCACTTCTGAAACCATACTGCTCTTCCCCAATCTGATGCTCTGTACATGCCTTCACCCTCTCAATCAATACCCTCCCATATAATTTACCAGGAATACTCAACAAACTTATACCTCTGAAATTTGAGCATTCACTCTTATCCCCCCTTTGCCTTTGTACAATGGCACTATGCACGCATTCCGCCAATCCTCAGGCACCTCACCATGGGTCATGCATACATTAAATAACCTTACCAACCAGTCAATAATACAGTCACCCCCTTTTTTAATAAATTACACTGCAATATCATCCAAACCTGCTGCCTTGCCGGCTTTCATCTTCCGCAAAGCTTTCACTACCTCTTCTCTGTTTACCAAATCATTTTCCCTAACCCTCTCACTTTGCACACCACCTCGACCAAAACGCCCTATATCTGCCACTCTATCATCAAACACATTCAACAAACCTTCAAAATACTCACTCCATCTCCTTCTCACATCATCACTACTTGTTATCACCTCCCCATTTGTGCCCTTCACTGAAGTTCCCATTTGCTCCCTTGTCTTATGCACTTTATTTACCTCCTTCCAGAACATCTTTTTATTCTCCCTAAAATTTAATGATACTTTCTCACCCCAACTCTCATTTGCCCTCTTTTTCACCTCTTGCACCTTTCTCTTGACCTCCTGTCTCTTTCTTTTATACATCTCCCACTCAATTGCATTTTTTTCCCTGTAAAAATCGTCCAAATGCCTCTCTCTTCTCTTTCACTAATAATCTTACTTCTTCATCCCACCACTCAATACCCTTTCTAATCAACCCACCTCCCACTCTTCTCATGCCACAAGCATCTTTTGTGCAATCCATCACTGATTCCCTAAATACATCCCATTCCTCCCCCACTCCCCTTACTTCCATTATTCTCACCTTTTTCCATTCTGTACTCAGTCTTTCCTGGTACTTCCTCACACAAGTCTCCTTCCCAAGCTCACTTACTCTCACCACCCTCTTCACCCCAACATTCACTCTTCTTTTCTGAAAACCCATACAAAGCTTCACCTTAGCCTTCACAAGATATTATACCTCTGTAATTTGAGCACTCACTTTTATCCCCTTTGCCTTTGTACAATGGCACTATGCAAGCATTCCGCCAATCCTCAGGCACCTCACCATGAATCATACATATATTAAATAACCTTATCAACCAGTCAACAATACAGTCATCACCTTTTTTAATAAATTCCACAGCAATACCATCCAAACCCGCTGCCCTTGCCGGCTTTCATTCCTCTGGAAAAGCTTTTACTACCTCTTCCCTGTTTACAAATCATTTTCCCTGACCCTCTCACTTTGCACACCCACCCGACAAAAACAACCAATATCTGCCACTCTATCATCAAACACATTCAACAAACCTTCACAATACTCACTCCATCTCCTTCTCACATCATCACTACTTGTTATCACCTCCCCATTAGCCCCCTTCACTGAAGTTCCCATTTGCTCCCTTGTCTTATGCACTTTATTTACCTCCTTCCAGAACATCTTTTTATTCTCCCTAAAATTTAATGATACTTTCTCACCCCAACTCTCATTTGCCCTCTTTTTCACCTCTTGCACCTTTCTCTTGACCTTCCTGTCTCTCTTCTTTTATACAACTCCCCACTCAATTGCATTTTTTCCCTGTAAAAATCGTCCAAATGCCTCTCTCTTCTCTTTCACTAATAATCTTACTTCTTCATCCCACCACTCAATACCCTTTCTAATCAACCCCAACCTCCCACTCTTCTTCATGCCCACAAGCATCTTTTGTGCAATCCATCACTGATTCCCTAAATACATCCCATTCCTCCCCCACTTCCCCTACTTCCCATAATTCTCGTAACCTATTTCCATCTGTAACTCAGTCTTTCCTGGTACTAATCTCACACAAGTCTCCTTCCCAAGCTCACTTACTCTCACCACCCTCTTCACCCCAACATTCACTCTTCTTTTCCTGAAAACCATACAAAAAAAAAAAAGGCCCCTTCACCTTAGCCTTCACAAGATATTATACCTCTGTAATTTGTGCCTCTCACTTATTAACCCCTTTGCCTTTGTACAATGGCACTATGCAAGCATTCCGCCAATCCTCAGGCACCTCACCATGAATCATACATATATTAAATAACCTAATCACCAGTCAACAATACAGTCATCACCTTTTTTAATAAATTCCACAGCAATACCATCCAAACCCGCTGCCCTTGCCGGCTTTCATCCTCGGAAAAGCTTTTACTACCTCTTCCCTGTTTACCAAATCATTTTCCCTGACCCTCTCACT
>NC_092281.1:28749373-28921873 GCF_036320965.1 Panulirus ornatus
ATACATATATTAAATAACCTTATCAACCAGTCAACAATACAGTCATCACCTTTTTTAATAAATTCCACAGCAATACCATCCAAACCCGCTGCCTTGCCGGCTTTCATCCTCTGAAAAGCTTTTACTACCTCTTCCCTGTTTACCAAATCATTTTCCCTGACCCTCTCACTTTGCACACCACCTCGACCAAAACACCCTATATCTGCCACTCTATCATCAAACACATTCAACAAACCTTCACAATACTCACTCCATCTCCTTCTCACATCACCACTACTTGTTATCACCTCCCCATTAGCCCCCTTCACTGAAGTTCCCATTGATTCCCTTGTCTTATGCACTTTATTTACCTCCTTCCAAAACTTCTTTTTATTGTCCCTAAAATTTAATGATACTCTCACCCCAACTCTCATTTGCCCTCTTTTTCACCTCTTGCATCTTCCTCTTGACCTCCTGCCTCTTACTTTTATACACAAATACACACACATACACACACACAAAAAAAAAGTGGATTTGCAGCTGGTCAGAATACATTTTCACAAATATTCTTCAAAGAATCACCTCTACCATCTCCAGACGTGTCAAATCACAACACTAATTGGGATACATTCTCTACTCTTCCCCTCCTCATTTTGGGAGGGTTAAAATACAGTCAACAGCAACAAAATCTTCTATACTTAGTCAGCAAGTCAAAAGGTGCAGGAAAAGCCTGTAAAGGGATACCATATTTGAATATATTAATCTGAGCACCTGGACAGACTATCTCTATGAACACTAAAGCATTTTCACTCACAGGTAACCTATCCCCAGGGATGATATATATTATATATATATATATATATATATATATTTTTTTTTTTTTTATACTTTGTCGCTGTCTCCTGCGTTTGCGAGGTAGCGCAAGGAAACAGACGAAAGAAATGGCCCAACCCCCCCCATACACATGTATATACATACGTCCACACACGCAAATATACATACCTACACAGCTTTCCATGGTTTACCCCAGACGCTTCACATGCCTTGATTCAATCCACTGACAGCACGTCAACCCCGGTATACCACATCGCTCCAATTCACTCTATTCCTTGCCCTCCTTTCACCCTCCTGCATGTTCAGGCCCCGATCACACAAAATCTTTTTCACTCCATCTTTCCACCTCCAATTTGGTCTCCCTCTTCTCCTCGTTCCCTCCACCTCCGACACATATATCCTCTTGGTCAATCTTTCCTCACTCATTCTCTCCATGTGCCCAAACCACTTCAAAACACCCTCTTCTGCTCTCTCAACCACGCTCTTTTTATTTCCACACATCTCTCTTACCCTTACGTTACTCACTTGATCAAACCACCTCACACCACACATTGTCCTCAAACATCTCATTTCCAGCACATCCATCCTCCTGCGCACAACTCTATCCATAGCCCACGCCTCGCAACCATACAACATATATATCTTTTTTTTTTTTTTTTTTCAAACTATTCGCCATTTCCCGCATTAGCGAGGTAACGTTAAGAACAGAGGACTGGGCCTTTGAGGGAATACCCTCACCTGGCCCAATTCTCTGTTCCTTCTTTTGGAAAATTAAAAAAAAAAAACGAGAGGGGAGGATTTCCAGCCCCCCGCTCCCATTATATATATATATATATATATATATATATATATATATATATATATATATATATATACATATTTTTTTTTCTTTTTGCTTTGTCGCTGTCTCCCGCGTTTGCAAGGTAGCGCAAGGAAACAGACGAAAGAAATGGCCCAACCCACCCCCATACACATGTATATACATACGTCCACACACGCAAATATACATACCTACACAGCTTTCCATGGTTTACCCCAGACGCTTCACATGCCCTGATTCAATCCACTGACAGCACGTCAACCCCGGTATACCATATCGATCCAATTCACTCTATTCCTTGCCCTCCTTTCACCCTCCTTCATGTTCAGGCCCCGATCACACAAAATCTTTTTCACTCCATCTTTCCACCTCCAATTTGGTCTCCCACTTCTCCTCGTTCCCTCCACCTCCGACACATATATCCTCTTGGTCAATCTTCCCTCACTCATTCTCTCCATGTGACCAAACCATTTCAAAACACCCTCTTCTGCTCTCTCAACCACGCTCTTTTTATTTCCACACATCTCTCTTACCCTTACGTTACTTTCTCGATCAAACCACCTCACACCACACATTGTCCTCAAACATCTCATTTCCAGCACATCCACCCTCCTGCGCACAACTCTATCCATAGCCCACGCCTCACAACCATACAACATTGTTGGAACCACTATTCCTTCAAACATACCCATTTTTGCTTTCCGAGATAATGTTTTCGCCTTCCACACATTCTTCAAGGCTCCCAGAATTTTCGCCCCCTCCCCCACCCTATGATCCACTTCCACTTACATGGTTCCATCTGCTGCCAGATCCACTCCCAGATATCTAAAACACTTCACTTCCTCCAGTTTTTCTCCATTCAAACTCACCTCCCAATTGACTTGACCCTCAACCCTACTGTACCTAATAACCTTGCTCTTATTCACATTTACTCTCAACTTTCTTCTTTCACACACTTTACCAAACTCAGTCACCAGCTTCTGCAGTTTCTCACATGAATCAGCCACCAGCGCTGTATCATCAGCAAACAACAACTGACTCACTTCCCAAGCTCTCTCATCCCCAACAGACTTCATACTTGCCCCTCTTTCCAAAACTCTTGCATTCACCTCCCTAACAACCCTATCCATAAACAAATTAAACAACCATGGAGACATCACACACCCCTGCCGCAAACCTACCAATAATCACCCATCTCTCTCCATCCACTTTCAGTTATACCCATATCAATCTAGAGTTTTACTTTCTTACACTCTATCACATACTCCTACCACTCCTGTTTCAGGAGTAGTGCTACTCCTTCCCTTGCTCTTGTCTTCTCACTAACACCTGACTGTTTCTTTCCTCAAACATACTACCTATCTCTCCTTTTTTCTCCTCTTGGTTACATCCACACACATTTAGACACCCCAATCTCAGCCTTTGAGGAGGATGAGCACTCCCCATCACTGCTTCCCTAAATACATCCTATTCCTCCTCCATTCCCTTACATCACTTGCTACACCTTTATCCATCTGCACTCAATCTCTCCTGGTACTTCCTCACACATGTTTCCTTTCCAAGCTCACTTACTATCACCACTCTCTTCACCTCAACATTCTCTCTTCTTTTCTGAAAACCTCTACAAATCTTCACCTTTGCCTCCACAAGATAATGATCAGACATCCCTCCAGTTGCCCTTCTCAGCACATCAACATCCAAAAGTCTCTCTTTCACTTGCCTATCAATTATCACGTAATCCAATAATGATCTCTGGCCATTCCCCAACTCCTATATAATTTCCCAGGAATACTCAAACTTATACCTTTGTAGTTTGAACACTCACCTTTATCCCCTTTGCCTTTGTACAATGACACTATGCATGCATTCCGCCAATCCTCAGGCACTTCACCATGGTCCATACCTACACTGAATTTCCTTACCAACCAATCAACAACACAGTCACCCCCTTTTCTAATAAATCCCACTGCAATACCATCTAAACCCACCACTTTGCCAGATATCATCTGCAAAGCTTTCACTACCTCTTCTCTCTTCACCAAATCATTATCCCTAACCCTACTCACTTCAAGCACCACGCAGACTAAAACAGCCATCATCTACCATTGTATCATCAAACACATTCAACAAACCTTCAATATACTCCCTCCATCTATTTCTCACTCCATCGCTATCTGTTATCACTTCTCCACTTGCTCCCTTCACCGATGTACCCATTTCTTCTCGTCTTATGCACATTACTTACATCCTTCCAAAACATTCTTTATTTTCCCTAAAATCTAATGATACTCTCTCACCCCAACTATAACTTGCCCTCTTTTTCAACTCTTGCACCTTTCTCTTGACCTCTTGCCATGTTCTTTTACACATCTCCCAGCACTTGCACTACTTCTCTGCACAATATCATCCAAACGCCTCTTTTCTCTTTCACCAACAACCTTACTTCTTCATCCCACCATCCACTACCCTTTCTAATTTGCCCACCTCCCATCTTTCTCATGCCACATGAATCTTCTGCACAAGCCATCACCGTTTCCCTAAAAACATCCCATTCTTCACCCACTCCTCTTACATCATTTGCTCTCACTTTTTGCCATTCTATGCTCAATCTCTCATGATACTTCCTCCCTCAAGTCTCCTTTCAAGCTCACTTACTCTCACCAATCTCTTCTCCCCAACATTCTCTCTTTTTTCTGAAAGCTTCAACAAATCTTCACCTTCGCCTCCACAGACAGTGATCAGACATCCCTCCAGCTGCCCCTCTCAGCACATTAACAGCCATAAGTCCCTCTTTTAAATGCCAATCAATTGACACAGTCCAATAATGGCCTTTGACCATCTCTCCTACTAACTTACGTATACCAACGTATATATCGCTTTTTAAACCAGGTATTCCAAATCACCAGGTCTTTTTCTGCACACAAATCCACAAGCTCTTCACCATTTCCATTTACAACACCGAACATCCCATGTAAACCAATCGTACCCTCAACTGCCACATTACTCACCTTCGCATTTAAAGCACCTATCACTATAAACCAGTCTCGTGTATCAAAGCTGCTAATACACTCACTCAACTGCTTCCAATACACTTGCCTCTCATGATCTTTCTTCTCATGGCTAGGTGCATAGGCACCAATAATCACCCATCTCTCTCCATCCTCTTTCATTCACAGATATATACATATATAAACATTAATACTTGCTTGCCTTCATCCATTCCTGACACAACCCCACCCCAAAGGAAACAGCATCGCTACCCCCTGCTCCAGCAAGGCAGCGCCAGGAAAACAGAAAAAAAAAGTCACATTCGTTCACACTCAGTCTCTAGCTGTCATATTCAATGCACCGAAACCACAGCTCCCTATCCACATCCAGGCCCAACAGACCTTTCCATGGTTTATCCCAAACATTTCCCATGCCCTGGTTCAGTCCATTGACAGCACGTCTTATATTCATGTTAAGTCCATTTAATTTCCTCAAGATTCCTCAAGATTTCTGTAGGAGAATGGTGGTAGATCTGGTGACCAGCTAGGTGTTACGAGCCCCCCCCCCCATTCCCTGACATCACTGTCTGGTGGGGTGGGGTGGGGTGGGGTGGGGAGGGGATTTGATCTGACCTCCCTTGTGTGACATGTAGTTTGACCCAACCTGACCTCAACTGCCCATTTGATGTGGTCAACAAACCGACCTCTTTGATTTGCATGGCTAAGAGTTCTGCCCCTTTACTGTTGAGGTTAATGCTGTCTCTGCTGTACAGTTCCTTGTCTTTTATGAATTCAAGCCAAGTATCTAAAATACCAATATTAACAACTGTACATATTGCTCTATTTTGGGCTTATTTACCTACATTAAGTTGTGGGGGTGCGCCAACTATAACAATGCTATCCAATCTATCTTTCCAAGTGCCAATCACCTCGTATTCTTCTATGATAACTTCTGAATTTAAATTCTTATGATAAATGTCATTGCCCACAACACTCACCATTAAACATGACTTTTTAGTTGGTACTTTACTGTCTTTGACTTTCTGTTTAATGTGCAAAATTCAGGCGCCGGGATAGACGTGGATTGTTCTCTTAGTGCTTAAATCCATCAAGTGTTTACCTTGATATCTGACCAGTGAGTCACCTATAACCATGGAACAGTCTTCTTCACTCTTTTCTTGCAAACTGCTTAGTGCAAATTGCCTGCTTGTGGGTATGGCTAATATATTATATATATATATATAGAGAGAGAGAGAGAGAGAGAGAGAGAGAGAGAGAGAGAGAGAGAGAGAGAGAGAGAGAGAGAGAGAGAGAGAGAGAGAGAGAGAGAGAGAGAGAGAGAGAGAGAGAGAGAGAAGAGAATGAGAGAGAGAGAGAGAGAGAGAGAGAGAGAAATTACCTATTTACAAGTAACTATGATGAGATTTAGCTCAAATGCCAGGGCTAGCATGGGGACCTCCTTACATCTTGCTTGATGCATGAGATCTTTCTTCTTAGCTACCACCTGCATTACATAATCACCGATTCTTGCTTCACTTGGGACTGTATTTCAAACATATATCAATTTTTCTTTTAAAAGTTTTTATGGTTGCCCTATGCAGATTTCTTACTTCTCCTGGCAGCATACAGAATAACTGTTCTATGTAGATTCCTAGTCAGGCTTTCATATATTCCTGTCTGATTTATATTTGGTATGCTCCATGGCATTCTTGATGGCTTAACAACTCTATATCTTCACCATTAAGAGGTTTTCAGGTTTTTCTTTTATACCTACAGTTTGTTGTCATATGAAAATGATCATTATCATTTTTGTATTATTATACTTAGCTGCTATCTCCCTCATTAGCGAAGTATCACAAGGAAACAGAAGAGTGGCCCAGCCCACCTACATACACATGCATATACATAAACGTGCACACGCGCACATATACGTACCTATACATTTCAAAGTATACATACATATACATACACAGACATTTACATATATACGCATGTACACATCCACACTTGCTGCCTTCATCCATTCCCATTGCCAGCCCACCACACATGAAATGGCACCCCCCCTTCCACCGCGAGGTACCACTAGGAAAAGACAACAAAGGTTACATTCATTCACACTCAGTCTCTAGCTGTTATGTGTAAGTCACCGAAAACACAGCTCCCTTTCCACATCCAAGCCCAAAAAAACTTTCCATGGTTTACCCCAGATGCTTTATATGTCCTGGTTCAATCTATTGACAGCACATCCATCCCCGGTATACCACATCGTTCCAATTCACTCTATTCCTTGCATGCCTTTCACCCTCCTGTATGTTCAGGCCCCAATCACTCAAAATCTTTTTCATTCCATCCTTCCACCTCCAATTTGGTATCCAACTTATCATTCCCTCCAACTCTACACATATATCCTCCATGTCAAACTTTCCTCACTCATTCTCTCCATGTGACCAAACCATTTCAATACACACTCTTCTGCTCTCACCACCACCATCTTTACATTACCACACATCTCTCTTACCCTTTCATTACTTACTTGATCAAACCACCTCACACCACATGTTGTCCTCAAACATTTCATTTCCAACACATCCATCTTCCCTCGCAGAACCCTATCTATAGCCCACGCCTCGCAACTATAGAACATTGTTGGAACCACTATTCCTTCAAACAAACCCATTTTTGCTCTCCAAGATAATGTTCTCACCTTTCACACATTTTTCAATGCTCCCATAACCTTCACCCCCTCCCCCCACCCTATGACTCACTTCCGCTTCCATGGTTCCAACTGCTGCCAGATCCACTCCCAGATATCTAAAACACTTCACTTCCTCCGCTTTTTCTCCATTCAAACTTACCTCCCAATTAACTTTTCCCTCAACCCTTCTGAACCTCATAACCTTCCTCTTATTCACATTTCCTCTCAACTTTCTTCTTTCACACACTTAACTAAACTCAGTCACCAACTTCTGCAGTTTCTCACCAGAATCAGCCATCAGCACTGTGTCATCACCAAACAACAACTGACTCACTTCCCAAGCTCTCTCATCCATAACAAACAGCATACTTGCCCCTCTCTCCAAAACTCTTGCATTCACCTCCCTAACACCCTCATCCATAAACAAATTAAACAACCATGGAGACATAACGCACTGACATTCACTGGGAGCCAATCACTTTCCTCTCTTCCTACTCGTACATATGCCTTATATCCTTGATAAAAACTTTTCACTGCTTCTAACAACTTGCCTCCCACACCATACATTCTTAATACCTTCCACAGAGCTTCTCTATCAACTCTATCATATGCCATCTCCAGATCCATAAATGCTACATACAAATCCATTTGCTTTTCTAAGTATTTCTCACATACACTCCTCAAAGCAAACACCTGATCCACACATCCTCCACCACTTCTGAAAACACACTGCTCTTCCTCAATCTGATGCTCTGTACGTGCCTTTACCCTTTCAATCAATACCTTCTCGTATAATTTCCAAGGAATACTCAACAAACTTAAATCTCTGTAATTTGAGCACTCACCTTTATCCCCTTTGCCTTTGTACACTGGCACTATGCATGCATTCTGCCAATCCTCAGTCACTTCACCATGAACCATACATACACTGAATATCCTCACCAACCAGTCAAAAACACAGTCATATATCTTTATTTTCTGTATTCTAAGCAATATAGATGCAATTCTCTCAGCCTTTCATGTAGTAAACAATGTGTCTACAACCTAATCACACCAATAATGTGTTTAAGACCCAACCTCAACAATAAGCTGAAAATGAGAAGCTCTTTCTTTTAACTACCTCATACTTTTTGAGGACAGAGCTTGTAAGGGTGGCCTCAACCAAAAAAACTGACAACATACAACTGTAATAAAGATAACCGTAATAGCTCCCTCACCTGTACCAAGCCAAGTACCAATATGTCTGGGCAATGCTGGATGGGAAACTTGAATAGCTCTTTGACAGCTGTGTATTGCCCTGCCTCCCCTAAATAGAGGAGAGTTTCAAGTAGCTGAACTGACTTCCAAGTTGCCACCTGCAAATCATTCTTAGCTATTAAACTGTAACACAAAATATCTATATCTTAGTCAACATATCATAATTCACACAATAAATATCCTCTGTATCATATATTTCCAATCATTGACAAAACTTACATTCAATATGTCTTTATAAAGAAACAAGCAATTCTGATGTGGAGAAACAAAGGTAAGATACA
This sequence comes from Panulirus ornatus, assembly GCF_036320965.1. Classification (NCBI taxonomy): domain Eukaryota; kingdom Metazoa; phylum Arthropoda; class Malacostraca; order Decapoda; family Palinuridae; genus Panulirus; species Panulirus ornatus. The sequence continues at coordinate 28,758,227 of NC_092281.1, forward strand.
TGTAACGTGGAGGAAAATATTTTCAAGGTGAGGTACTACCATCTTCAAAGAAGGATGGAGGAGTATATACCTAATTATGTTTCTTTCTATGTTGAGAGCTCCAATCATGGGCAAAAGTCCACATCAAGGCCAGGCCATAATTGAAATACAGTGAGAATTATCAAAAAGAAAAAGAAGACACAAGGGATAGTGTTTATGAGTTTTGGAGAAGGTGAAAATTGGCCTTTTGAAATGTGTCAGGTCATAGTTATTGGGAAAGACATGAGAAGGTAGAGAGTTCCAGAGCTTTAACATGTAGGGAAAGAAGGTATTAAAACGGCGCAACCATGAGATGCTGATGGCCACACAATAATCATGTGATGCATCAGCTTGCCAAGTATTGCGTGGACTAACTAGCGGTGGGGGCACACAAGCAGCCAGCTCTCAGGAGCAGAAACCAAAGTAATACCTATAGAAGAGGGTAAGTGAATCAACAATGCAGTGTAGGAAAAGGGGGTTAAGTCTGGAAGTTAGTCTTGGACAGTTCATAAGTTGGACTGCTTTCAACTCAACTCTGTCAAGTAAAGATCAAGAGACAGAACCCCACCAAAAGTGAGAGCAGTACTCCAAACAAGGATGAATCAATTCATAGCATAAACAGAGCAACTGTTCAGAAGAGAAGTAGTTTCAACATCTAAACAGGACACCCAGTTTCTTAGAAGTAGACGTAGCTATTCCTGTAATGTATGATTTCTAAGAAAAAAACAAATGTTACAGTAATGGAATTACAGAACTGTCCAAGGAAAGATGAGTTGTGAGGAGTTTTCGATAGAGAGATGGTTAGAAATTGGGTCTTAGAGAAATTGAACTTGACAAGATTCAATCTACCCACTATCCTGTCCAAGTCTGAGTTTATAAAAAAAAAAAAAAAAAAAAAAAAAAAAAAAAAAAAAAAAAACTGTCAAGATGAGTACAGACTGAGTAAGAGTAGAGGGAGCATAACTGAAGGATTTGGAGAAATGCAGTGTTGAATCATCAGCATATGAGTGCACTGGATTATTTTTGAAGTGGAGGATATCATTGATAAAAAAGGAGAAAAAGTGTAGGGGACACCACTGTTGAGGGAGAAAATGGGAGAGGCTGATCCATCAACAACCACAGAGATGGATTGGCCAGAGAGGAAGCTAGATATGAAGGAGCAAAGTGAGGGAGCTTGGAGATGATACCCTGGTGCCACACTGTGTCAAAAGTTTTTGACATGTCAAGGGCAATCACACATAACTCCATAAAATCTTTCTGAAATGATGACCAGACATTAGTGGGACAGGAAAGAATATCACCAGTGGATCTCGCCTCATGGAAGCCATACTGGCTCCCACCAAGAGATAACTGATGTACATTGGTACGAGTACATACAACAAGATTTTGTCACAAAGCATGGGTGGTATATGGTGCTCGTTATGATAATAATATTGCCTTGGGTACTGCATATATGTTAGCTTTAGCCTAAATTGGAAGTGCTTCTAGTCATATACCTAAATAACTTTTCTCAAAGATTTCTGTACTTTTTTAAGGGAAGCAGATATGTCAATGTTAACTTCACCTAATATTTAGTGTATGTATGGCTCATGGTGAGGTGCCTGAGGATTGGTGGAATGCTTGCATAGTACATTGTACAAAGGCAAGGGGGATAAAGGCGAGTGCTTAAATTACAAAGGTATAAGTTTGCTGAGTATTCCTGGGAAAATATATGGGAGGGTATTGATTGAGAGGGTGAAGGCATGTACAGAGCATCAGACTGGGGAAGAGCAGTGTGGCTTCAGAAGTGGTAGAGGATGTGTGAATCAGGTGTTTGCTTTGAAGAATGTATGTGAGAAATACATAGAAAAGCAAATGGATTTGTATGTAGCATTTATGGATCTGGAGAAGGCATATGATAGAGTTGATAGAGATGCTCTGTGGAAGGTATCAAGAATATATGGTGTGGGAGGCAAGTTGTTAGAAGCAGTGAAAAGTTTTTATCGAGGATGTAAGGCATGTGTACGTGCAGGAAGAGAGGAAAGTGATTGGTTCTCAGTGAATGTAGGTTTGCGGCAGGGGTAAGTGATGTCTCCATGGTTGTTTAATTTGTTTAAGGATGGGGTTGTTAGAGAGGTGAATGTACAGAGCATCAGATTGGGGAAGAGCAGTGTGGTTTCAGAAGTGGTAGAGGATGTGTGGATCAGGTGTTTGCTTTGAAGAATGTATGTGAGAAATACATAGAAAAGCAAATGGATTTGTATGTAGCATTTATGGATCTGGAGAAGGCATATGATAGAGTTGATAGAGATGCTCTGTGGAAGGTTTTTTTTTTTTTTTTCTTTCCATACTTTGTCGCTGTCTCCCGCGTTTGCGAGGTAGCGCAAGGAAACAGACGAAAGAAATGGCCCCCCCCCCATACACATGTATATACATACGTCCACACACGCAAATATACATACTTACAAAGCTTTCCATGGTTTACCCCAGACGCTTCACATGCCTTGATTCAATCCACTGACAGCACGTCAGCCCCGGTATACCACATCGCTCCAATTCACTCTATTCCTTGCCCTCCTTTCACCCTCCTGCATGTTCAGGCCCCGATCACACAAAATCTTTTTCACTCCATCTTTCCACCTCCAATTTGGTCTCCCTCTTCTCCTTGTTCCCCCCACCTCTGACACATATATCCTCTTGGTCAATCTTTCCTCACTCATCCTCTCCATGTGCCCAAACCACTTCAAAACACCCTCTTCTGCTCTCTCAACCACGCTCTTTTTATTTCCACACATCTCTCTTACCCTTACGTTACTCACTCGATCAAACCACCTCACACCACACATTGTCCTCAAACATCTCATTTCCAGCACATCCATCCTCCTGCGCACAACTCTATCCATAGCCCACGCCTCGCAACCATACAACATTGTTGGAACCACTATTCCTTCAAACATACCCATTTTTGCTTTCCGAGATAATGTTCTCGACTTCCACACATTCTTCAAGGTCCCCAGAATTTTCGCCCCCTCCCCCACCCTATGATCCACTTCTGCTTCCATGGTTCCATCCGCTGCCAGATCCACTCCCAGATATCTAAAACACTTCACTTCCTCCAGTTTTTCTCCATTCAAACTCACCTCCCAATTGACTTGACCCTCAACCCTACTGTACCTAATAACCTTGCTCTTATTCACATTTACTCTTAACTTTCTTCTTTCACACACTTTACCAAACTCAGTCACCAGCTTCTGCAGTTTCTCACATGAATCAGCCACCAGCACTGTATCATCAGCGAACTACAACTGACTCACTTCCCAAGCTCTCTCATCCCCAACAGACTGCATACTTGCCCCTCTTTCCAAAACTCTTGCATTCACCTCTCTAACAACCCCATCCTTAAACAAATTACACAACCATGGAGACATCACTTACCCCTGCCGCAAACCTACATTCACTGAGAACCAATCACTTTCCTCTCTTCCTACACGTACACATGCCTTACATCCTCGATAAAAACTTTTCACTGCTTCTAACAACTTTCCTCCCTCTCCATATATTCTTAATACCTTCCACAGAGCATCTGTGAGCATCTGTGGAAGGTATTAAGAATATATGGTGTGGGAGGAAAGTTGTTAGATGCAGTGAAAAGTTTTTATCGAGGATGTAAGGCATGTGTACGTGTAGGAAGAGAGGAAAGTGATTGGTTCTCAGTGAATGTAGGTTTGCGGCAGGGGTAAGTGATGTCTCCATGGTTGTGTAATTTGTTTAAGGATGGGGTTGTTAGAGAGGTGAATGCAAGAGTTTTGGAAAGAGGGGCAAGTATGCAGTCTGTTGGGGATGAGAGAGCTTGGGAAGTGAGTCAGTTGTAGTTCGCTGATGATACAGTGCTGGTGGCTGATTCATGTGAGAAACTGCAGAAGCTGGTGACTGAGTTTGGTAAAGTGTGTGAAAGAAGAAAGTTAAGAGTAAATGTGAATAAGAGCAAGGTTATTAGGTACAGTAGGGTTGAGGGTCAAGTCAATTGGGGAGGTAAGTTTGAATGGAGAAAAACTGGAGGAAGTAAAGTGTTTTAGATATCTGGGAGTGGATCTGGCAGCGGATGGAACCTTGGAAGCGGAAGTGAATCATAGGGTGGGGGAGGGGGCGAAAATCCTGGGGGCCTTGAAGAATGTCTGGGGTAAACCATGGAAAGTTCTGTGGGGCCTGGATGTGGAAAGGGAGCTGTGGTTTCAGGCATTATTACATGACAGCTAGAGACTGAGTGTGAACGAATGGGGCCTTAGTTGTCTTTTCCTAGCGCTACCTCGCACACATGAGGGGGGGAGGGGGATGTTATTTCATGTGTGGCGAGGTGGCGATGGGAATAAATAAAGGCAGACAGTATGAATTATGTACATATGTATATATGTATATGTCTGTGTGTGTATATATATGTGTACACTGAGATGTATAGGTATGTATATTTGTGTGTGTGGACGTGTATGTATATACATGTGTATGGGGGTGGGTTGGGCCATTTCTTGTATATGTATATGTATATACATACGTCCACACACGCAAATATACATACCTACACAGCTTTCCATGGTTTACCCCAGACGCTTCACATGCCCTGATTCAATCCACTGACAGCACGTCAACCCTGGTATACCACATCGATCCAATTCACTCTATTCCTTGCCCTCCTTTCACCCTCCTGCATGTTCAGGCCCCGATCACACAAAATCTTTTTCACTCCATCTTTCCACCTCCAATTTGGTCTCCCACTTCTCCTCGTTCCCTCCACCTCCGACACATATATCCTCTTGGTCAATCTTTCCTCACTCATTCTCTCCATGTGCCCAAACCATTTCAAAACACCCTCTTCTGCTCTCTCAACCACGCTCTTTTTATTTCCACACATTTCTCTTACCCTTACATTACTTACTCGATCAAACCACCTCACACCACATATTATCCTCAAACATCTCATTTCCAGCACATCCACCCTCCTGCACACAACTCTATCCATAGCCCACGCCTCACAACCATACAACATTGTTGGAACCACTATTTCTTCAAACATACCCATTTTTGCTTTCCAAGATAATGTTCTCGACTTCCACACATTCTTCAAGGCTTCCAGGATTTTTGCCCCCTCCCCCACCCTATGATCCACTTCCGCTTCCATGGTTCCGTCCACTGCCAGATCCACTCCCAGATATCTAAAACACTTTACTTCCTCTAGTTTTTCTCCACTCAAACTTACCTCCCAATTGACTTGACCCTTAAGCCTACTGTACCTAATAACCTTGCTCTTATTCACATTTACTCTTAACTTTCTTCTTTCACACACTTTACCAAACTCAGTCACCAGCTTCTGCAGTTCCTCACATGAATCAGCCACCAGCGCTGTATCATCAGCGAACAACAACTGACTCACTTCCCAAGCTCTCTCATCCCCAACAGACTTCATATATATATATATATATATATATATATATATATATATATATATCCCCTGGGGATAGGGGAGAAAGAATACTTCCCACGTATTCCCTACGTGTCGTAGAAGGCGACTAAAAGGGAAGGGAGCGGGGGGCTGGAAATCCTCCCCTCTCATTTTTTTTTTCTTTTTTTTTTTTAATTTTCCAAAAGAGGGAACAGAGAAGAGGTCCAGGTGAGGATATTCCCTCAAAGGCCCAGTCCTCTGTTCTTAACGCTACCTCGCTATCGCGGGAAATAGCGAATAGTATGAAAAAAAAAAATATATATATATATATATATATATATATATATATATATATATATATATATATATATATATATATATATATATATATATATATATATATTTTTTTTTTTTTTATACTTTGTCGCTGTCTCCCGCGTTTGCGAGGTAGCGCAAGGAAACAGACGAAAGAAATGGCCCAACCCCCCCCCCCATACACATGTACATACACACGTCCACACACGCAAATATACATACACAGCTTTCCATGGTTTACCCCGGACGCTTCACATGCCTTGGTTCAATCCACTGACAGCACGTCAACCCCTGTATACCACATCACTCCAATTCGCTCTATTTCTTGCCCTCCTTTCACCCTCCTGCATGTTCAGGCCCCGATCACACAAAATCCTTTTCACTCCATCTTTCCACCTCCAATTTGGTCTCCCTCTTCTCCTCGTTCCCTCCACCTCCAACACATATATCCTCTTGGTCAATCTTTCCTCACTCATTCTCTCCATGTGCCCAAACCATTTCAAAACACCCTCTTCTGCTCTCTCAACCATGCTCTTTTTATTTCCACACATCTCTCTTACCCTTACGTTACTTACTCGATCAAACCACCTCACACCACACATTGTCCTCAAACATCTCATTTCCAGCACATCCATCCTCCTGCACACAACTCTATCCATAGCCCACGCCTCGCAACCATACAACATTGTTGGAACCACTATTCCTTCAAACATACCCATTTTTGCTTTCCGAGATAATGTTCTCGACTTCCACACATTTTTCAAGGCTCCCAAAATTTTCGCCCCCTCCCCCACCCTATGATCCACTTCCGCTTCCATGGTTCCATCCGCTGACAGATCCACTCCCAGATATATATATATATATAAAAATACGGGGTGACTGTATTGTTGACTGGTTGGTAAGGTTATTTAATGTATGCATGACTCATGGTGAGGTGCCTGAGGATTGGTGGAATGCGTGCATAGTGCCATTGTACAAAGGCAAAGGGGATAAGAGTGAGTGCTCAAATTACAGAGGTATAAGTTTGTTGAGTATTCCTGGTAAATTATATGGGAGGGTATTGATTGAGAGGGTGAAGGCATGTACAGAGCATCAGATTGGGGAAGAGCAGTGTGGTTTCAGAAGTGGTAGAGGATGTGTGGATCAGGTGTTTGCTTTGAAGAATGTATGTGAGAAATACTTAGAAAAGCAAATGGATTTGTATGTAGCATTTATGGATCTGGAGAAGGCACATGATAGAGTTGATAGAGATGCTCTGTGGAAGGTATTAAGAATATATGGTGTGGGAGGCAAGTTGTTAGAAGCAGTGAAAAGTTTTTATCGAGGATGTAAGGCATGTGTACGTGTAGGAAGAGAGGAAAGTGATTGGTTCTCAGTGAATGTAGGTTTGTGGTAGGGGTGTGTGATGTCTCCATGGTTGTTTAATTTGTTTATGGATGGGGTTGTTAGGGAGGTGAATGCAAGAGTTTTGGAAAGAGGGGCAAGTATGAAGTCTGTTGGGGATGAGAGAGCTTGGGAAGTGAGTCAGTTGTTGTTCGCTGATGATACAGCGCTGGTGGCTGATTCATGTGAGAAACTGCAGAAGCTGGTGACTGAGTTTGGTAAAGTGTGTGAAAGAAGAAAGTTAAGAGTAAATGTGAATAAGAGCAAGGTTATTAGGTACAGTAGGGTTGAGGGTCAAGTCAATTGGGAGGTGAGTTTGAATGGAGAAAAACTGGAGGAAGTGAAGTGTTTTAGATATCTGGGAGTGGATCTGGCAGCAGATGGAACCATGGAAGCGGAAGTGGATCATAGGGTGGGGGAGGGGGCGAAAATTCTGGGAGCCTTGAAGAATGTGTGGAAGTCGAGAACATTATCTCGGAAAGCAAAAATGGGTATGTTTGAAGGAATAGTGATTCCAACAATGTTGTATGGTTGCGAGGCGTGGGCTATGGATAGAGTTGTGCGCAGGAGGATGGATGTGCTGGAAATGAGATGTTTGAGGACAATGTGTGGTGTGAGGTGGTTTGATCGAGTAAGTAACGTAAGGGTAAGAGAGATGTGTGGAAATAAAAAGAGCGTGGTTGAGAGAGCAGAAGAGGGTGTTTTGAAATGGTTTGGGCACATGGAGAGAATGAGTGAGGAAAGATTGACCAAGAGGATATATGTGTCGGAGGTGGAGGGAACGAGGAGAAGAGGGAGACCAAATTGGAGGTGTAAAGATGGAGTGAAAAAGATTTTGTGTGATCGGGGCCTGAACATGCAGGAGGGTGAAAGGAGGGCAAGGAATAGAGTGAATTGGAGCGATGTGGCATACCGGGGTTGACGTGGTATCAGTGGATTGAATCGGGGCATGTGAAGCGTCTGGGGTAAACCATGGAAAGCTGTGTAGGTATGTATATTTTGCGTGTGTGGACGTATGTATATACTTGTGTATGGGGGTGGATTGGGCCATTTCTTTCGTCTGTTTCCTTGCGCTACCTCGCAAACGCGGGAGACAGCAAAAAAAAAAAAAAAAAAAAAAAAAAAATATATATGCCCATATATGCACATATACATATCAACTGATACATATATATACAAACACACACACACAGACATACATATATACATGTACACATTCCTACTTGCTTGCCTTCATCCACTTCTGGCCCTACCCCGCCCCACACAAAACAGCATCACTACCTCCAGCTTCAGCAAGGTAGTGACATGAAAACACAAAAAGGCCACATTTGTTCAAACTCAGTCTCTAGCTGTCATATGTAATGCACCACAACTACAGCTCCCTATTCACATCCAGGCCCCACATTGGTGAACAGCAACCGACTCACTTCCCAGGCTCTCTCACCCAAACAGACTACATACTCATCCCTCTCCCCAAAACTCTTGCATTTACCTCCCTAACCACCCCATCCATAAACAAATTAAACAACCATGGGGACATCACACACCCCTGCCACAGAACAACCTTCAATGAGAACCAGTCACTTTCCTCACTTCACACTCATATACATGCCTTGCAACCTTAGTAAAAGGTTTACACTGCTTCTAGCAGCTTAACTCCCACACCATACACTCTTAAGATCTTATACAAGGCATCTCTTATCAACCCTATCACATGTCTTTTCCAGATTCATAAATGCTACATACAAATCCATGTTCTTTTAAAAAAAGTAATTCTCACACATTCTTCAAAGCAAACACCTGACCTCTACCACTTCTGAAACTGCACTGCTCTTTTCCAATTTGATGCTCAGTACATGCCTTTACCCTCTTAGTCAATACCTTCCCATATAATTTCCAAGGAATACTCAACAAACTCACACCTCTGTAGTTTGAACATTCAAATTTCTCCCCTTTGCCTTTGTACACTGGCACTATGCATGCATTCTGCCAATCCTCAGTCACTTCACCATGAACCATACATACACTGAATATCCTCACCAACCAGTCAAAAACACCCTCTTCTGCTCTCTCAACCACGCTCTTTTTATTTCCACACATTTCTCTTACCCTTACATTACTTACTCGATCAAACCACCTCACACCACATATTATCCTCAAACATCTCATTTCCAGCACATCCACCCTCCTCCGCACAACTCTATCCATAGCCCACGCCTCGCAACCATACAACATTGTTGGAACCACTATTCCTTCAAACATACCCATTTTTGCTTTCCGAGATAATGTTCTCGACTTCCACACATTCTTCAAGGCTCCCAAAAATTTCGCCCCCTCCCCCACCCTATGATTCACTTCCGCTTCCATGGTTCCATCTGCTGCCAAATCCACTCCCAGATATCTAAAACACTTCACTTCCTCCAGTTTTTCTCCATTCAAACTTACCTCCCACTTGACTTGACCCTCAACCCTACTGTACCTAATAACCTTGCTCTTATTCACATTTACTCTTAACTTTCTTCTTCCACACACTTTACCAAACTCAGTCACCAGCTTCTGCAGTTCCTCACATGAATCAGCCACCAGTGCTGTATCATCAGCGAACAACAACTGACTCACTTCCCAAGCTCTCTCATCCATAACAAACAGCATACTTGCCCCTCTCTCCAAAACTCTTGCATTTACCTCCCTAACAACCCCATCCATAAACAAATTAAACAACCATGGAGACATCACACACCCCTGCCACAGAACAACCTTCAATGAGAACCAGTCACTTTCCTCACTTCACACTCATATACATGCCTTGCAACCTTAGTAAAAGGTTTACACTGCTTCTAGCAGCTTAACTCCCACACCATACATTCTTAATACCTTCCACAGAGCATCTCTATCAACCCTATGATATGCCTCCTCCAGATCCATAAATGCTACATACAAATCCATTTGCTTTTCTAAGTATTTCTCACATACACTCCTCAAAGCAAACACCTGATCCACACATCCTCCACCACTTCTGAAAACACACTGCTCTTCCTCAATCTGATGCTCTGTACATGCCTTCACCCCTCTCAATCAATACCCTCCCATACAATTTCCTAGGAATACTCAACAAACTTATACCTCTGTAATTTGAGCACTCACCTTTATCCCCTTTGCCTTTGTACACTGGCACTATGCATGCATTCTGCCAATCCTCAGTCACTTCACCATGAACCATACATACACTGAATATCCTCACCAACCAGTCAAAAACACCCTCTTCTGCTCTCTCAATCAAACTCTTTTTAATACCACAATCTCTCTTACCCTTTCATTACTTACTCGATCAAACCACCTCACACCACATATTATCCTCAAACATCTCATTTCCAGCACATCCACCCTCCTCCGCACAACTCTATCCATAGCCCATGCCTCGCAACCATACAACATTGCTGGAACCACTATTCCTTCAAACATGCCCATTTTTGCTTTCCGAGATAATGTTCTCGACTTCCACACATTCTTCAAGGCTCCCAAAAATTTTCGCCCCCTCCCCCACCCTATGATCCACTTCCGCTTCCATGGTTCCATCTGCTGCCAAATCCACTCCCAGATATCTAAAACACTACACTTCCTCCAGTTTTTCTTCATTCAAACTTACCTCCCACTTGACTTGACCCTCAACCCTACTGTACCTAATAACCTTGCTCTTATTCACATTTACTCTTAACTTTCTTCTTCCACACACTTTACCAAACTCAGTCACCAACTTCTGCAGTTTCTCACCAGAATCAGCCATCAGCACTGTGTCATCACCAAACAACAACTGACTCACTTCCCAAGCTCTCTCATCCCCAACAGACTTCATACTTGCCCCTCTCTCCAAAACTCTTGCATTTACCTCCCTAACAACCCCATCCATAAACAAATTAAACAACCATGGAGACATCACACACCCCTGCCGCAAACCTACATTCACTGAGAACCAATCACTTTCCTCTCTTCCTACACGTACACATGCCTTACATCCTCGATAAAAACTTTTCACTGCATCTAACAACTTTCCTCCCACACCATATATTCTTAATACCTTCCACAGAGCATCTCTATCAACCCTATGATATGCCTCCTCCAGATCCATAAATGCTACATACAAATCCATTTGCTTTTCTAAGTATTTCTCACATACACTCCTCAAAGCAAACACCTGATCCACACATCCTCCACCACTTCTGAAAACACACTGCTCTTCCTCAATCTGATGCTCTGTACATGCCTTCACCCCTCTCAATCAATACCCTCCCATACAATTTCCTAGGAATACTCAACAAACTTATACCTCTGTAATTTGAGCACTCACCTTTATCCCCTTTGCCTTTGTACACTGGCACTATGCATGCATTCTGCCAATCCTCAGTCACTTCACCATGAACCATACATACACTGAATATCCTCACCAACCAGTCAAAAACACCCTCTTCTGCTCTCTCAATCAAACTCTTTTTAATACCACAATCTCTCTTACCCTTTCATTACTTACTCGATCAAACCACCTCACACCACACATTGTCCTCAAACATCTCATTTCAGCACATCCACCCTCCTCCGCACAACTCTATCCATAGCCCATGCCTCGCAACCATACAACATTGCTGGAACCACTATTCCTTCAAACATACCCATTTTTGCTTTCCGAGATAATGTTCTCGACTTCCACACATTCTTCAAGGTCCCCAGAATTTTCGCCCCCTCCCCCACCCTATGATTCACTTCCGCTTCCATGGTTCCATCCGCTGCCAGATCCACTCCCAGATATCTAAAACACTCACTTCCTCCAGTTTTTCTTCATTCAAACTTACCTCCCACTTGACTTGACCCTCAACCCTACTGTACCTAATAACCTTGCTCTTATTCACATTTACTCTTAACTTTCTTCTTCCACACACTTTACCAAACTCAGTCACCAGCTTCTGCAGTTCCTCACATGAATCAGCCACCAGTGCTGTATCATCAGCGAACAACAACTGACTCACTTCCCAAGCTCTCTCATCCCCAACAGACTTCATACTTGCCCCTCTCTCCAAAACTCTTGCATTTACCTCCCTAACAACCCCATCCATAAACAAATTAAACAACCATGGAGACATCACACACCCCTGCCGCAAACTACATTCACTGAGAACCAATCACTTTCCTCTCTTCCTACACGTACACATGCCTTACATCCTCGATAAAAACTTTTCACTGCATCTAACAACTTTCCTCCCACACCATATAATCTTAACACCTTCCATAAAGCATCTCTATCAACCCTATGATATGCCTCCTCCAGATCCATAAATGCTACATACAAATCCATGTTCTTTTTAAAAAAAGTAATTCTCACACATTCTTCAAGGTCCCCAGAATTTTCGCCCCCTCCCCCACCCTATGATCCACTTCCGCTTCCATGGTTCCATCCGCTGACAGATCCACTCCCAGATATCTAAAACACTTCACTTCCTCCAGTTTTTCTCCATTCAAACTTACCTCCCACTTGACTTGACCCTCAACCCTACTGTACCTAATAACCTTGCTCTTATTCACATTTACTCTTAACTTTCTTCTTCCACACACTTTACCAAACTCAGTCACCAGCTTCTGCAGTTTCACACATGAATCAGCCACCAGTGCTGTATCATCAGCGAACAACAACTGACTCACTTCCCAAGCTCTCTCATCCCCAACAGACTTCATACTTGCCCCTCTCTCCAAAACTCTTGCATTCACCTCCCTAACACCTCATGACACATATATCCTCTTGGTCAATCTTTCCTCACTCATTCTTTCAATGTGACCAAACCATTTCAATACACACTCTTCTGCTCTCTCAATCAAACTCTTTTTAATACCACAATCTCTCTTACCCTTTCATTACTTACTCGATCAAACCACCTCACACCACATATTATACTCAAACATTTCCTATGTGGAGGGAACGAGGAGAAGAGGGAGACCAAATTGGAGGTGGAAAGATGGAGTGAAAAAGATTTTGTGTGATCGGGGCCTGAACATGCAGGAGGGTGAAAGGAGGGCAAGGAATAGAGTGAATTGGAGCGATGTGGTATACCGGGGTTGACGTGCTGTCAGTGGATTGAATCAAGGCATGTGAAGCGTCTGGGGTAAACCATGGAAAGCTGTGTAGGTATGTATATTTTGCGTGTGTGGACGTGTGTATGTAACGTGTGTAATGGGGGTTTGGGCCATTTCTTTCGTCTGTTTCCTTGCGCTACTCGCAAACGCGGGAGACAGCGACAAAGTAAAAACAAAAAAAAAAAAAAAAAAAAAAAAAAAATTTCCTTTCCAACAATAACACCCTCAATCTGCACAATCCCTATCTATAGCCCATGCCTCTAAACATAAAACATTGCTGGAACCACTATTCCTTCAAACATACCCATTTTTGCTCTCTGAGATAATGTTCTCGCCTTCCACATAGTCCACAATGCTCCCAGAACCTTTGCCCCTCCCCCACCCTATGATTCACTTCCGCTTCCATGGTTCCATTCACTGCTAAGTCCACTCCAGATATCTAAAAAACTTCTTTCTCCAATATTACTCCATTCGAACTTACATTACAATCAACTTGTCCCTTAACCCTAAGAAACATAATAACCTTGCTCTTATTCATATTTACTCTCAACTTTCTTCTTTCGCACACTTTACCAAACTCAGTCACCAGCTTCTGCAGATTCTCACATGAATCAGCCACCAGTGCTGTATCATCAGCGAACAACAACTGACTCACTTCCCAAGCTCTCTCATCCACAACAGACTTCATACTTGCCCCTCTTTCCAAAACTCTAGCATTCACCTCCCTAACAACCCCATCCATAAACAAATTAAACAACCATGGAGACATCACACACCCCTGCCGCAAACCTACATTCACTGAGAACCAATCACTTTACTCTCTTCCTACATGTACATATGCCTTACATCCTCGATAAAAACTTTTCACTGCTTCCAACAACTTGCCTACCACACCATATATTCTTAATACCTTCCACAGAGCATCTCTATCAACTCTATCATATGCCTTCTCCAGATCCATAAATGCTACATACAAATCCATTTGCTTTTCTAAGTATTTCTCACATACATTCTTCAAAGCAAACACCTGATCCACACATCCTCTACCACTTCTGAAACCACACTGCTCTTCCCCAATCTGATGCTATGTACATGCCTTCACCCTCTCAATCAATACCCTCCCATACAATTTCCTAGGAATACTCAACAAACTTATACCTCTGTAATTTGAGCACTCACTCTTATCCCCTTTGCCTTTGTACAATGGCACTATGCAAGCATTCCACCAATCCTCAGGCACCTCACCATGAGTCATACACACATCAAATAACCTTACCAACCAGTCAACAATACAGTCACCCCCTTTTTTAATAAATTCCACTGCAATGCCATTCAAACCCGCTGCCTTCCCGGCTTTCATCTTCCGCAAAGCTTTTACTACCTCTTCTCTGTTTACCAAATCATCCTCCCTAACCCTCTCACTTTGCACACCACCTCGACCAAAACACCCTATATCTGCCACTCTATCATCAAACACATTCAACAAACCTTCAAAATACTCACTCCATCTCCTTCTCACATCACCACTACTTGTTATCACCTCCCCATTAGACCCCTTCACAGAAGTTCCCATTTGTTCACTTGTCTTACGCACTTTATTTACCTCCTTCCAAAACATCTTTTTATTCTCCCTAAAATTTAATGATACTCTCTCACCCCAACTCTCATTTGCCCTCTTTTTCACCTCTTGCACCTTTCTCTTGACCTCCTGCCTCTTTCTTTTATACATCTCCCATTCATTTGCATTATTTCCCTGCAAAAATCGTCCAAATGCCTCTCTCTTCTCTTTCACTAATAATCTTACTTCTTCATCCCACCACTCACTCCCCTTTCTAATCTGCCCACCTCCCATGCTTCTCATGCCACAAGCATCTTTTGCACAAGCCATCACTGCTTCCCTAAATACAACCCATTCCTCCCTAACTCCCCTTACCTCCTTTGTTCTCACCTTTTTCCATTCTGTACTCAGTCTCTCCTGGTACTTCCTCACACAATTCTCCTTCCCAAGCTCACTTACTCTCACCACCCTCTTCACCCCAACATCCTCTCTTCTTTTCTGAAAACCTCTACAAATCTTCACCTTCACCTCCACAAGATAATGATCAGACATCCCTCCAGTTGCACCTCTCACCACATTAACATACAAAAGTCTCTCTTTCGCACGCCTATCAATTAACACGTAATCCAATTACGCTCTCTGGCCATCTCTCCTACTTACATACCTATACTTGTGTATATATCTCTTTTTAAACCAGGTATTCCCAATCACCAGTCCTTTTTCAGCACATAAATCTACAAGCTCTTCACCATTTCCATTTACAACACTGAACACCCCATGTATACCAATTATTCCCTCAAACTGCCACATTTCTCACCTTTGCATTCAAATCACCCATCACTATAACTCGGTCTTGTGCATCAAAAGCACTAACACATTCATTCAGCTGCTCCCAAAACACTTGCCTCTCATGATCTTTCTTCTCATGCCCAGGTGCATATGCACCAATAATCACCCATCCTATCTCTCCCCATCTACTTTCAGTTTTACCCATATCAATCTAGAGTTTACTTTCTTACACTCTATCACATACTCCCACCACTCCTGTTTTAGCAGTAGTGCTACTCCTTCCCTTGCTCTTGCCCTCTCACTAACCCCTGACTTTACTCCCAAGACATTCCCAAACCACTCTTCCCCTTTACCCTTGAGCTTCGTTTCACTCAGAGCCAAAACATCCAGGTTCCTTTCCTCAAACATACTACCTATCTCTCCTTTTTTCTCATGTTGGTTACATCCACACACATTTCGGCACCCCAATCTGAGCCTTCGAGGAGGATGAGCACTCCCCGCGTGACTCCTTATGTTTCCACTTTCAGAAAGTTAAAATAAAAGGAGGGGAGGGTTTCTAGCCCCCGCTCCCGTCCCCTTTAGTCGCCTTCTACGACACGTGAGGAAAGCATGGGAAGTATTCTTTCTCCCCTATCCCCAGGGATAATACACAGATATATACATATATACACATGCACATATTCATTCTTGCTGCCTTCATCCATTCCCATCGCCATCCCGCCACACATGAAACAGCACACCCCTCCCAATGCGCGCATTAGGTAGCGCTAGGAAAAGACAACAAAGGCCATATTCGTTCACACCCAGTCTCTAGCTGTCACGTGTAATGCACCAAAACCACAACTCCCTTTCCACATCCAGGCCCCACAAAACTTTCCATGGTTTACCCTAGACGCTTCACATGCCCTGGTTCAATCCATTGACAGCACGTTAACTCTGGTTTAACGCATCATTCCAATTCACTCTATTCCTTGCAACCCTTTCGCCATCCTGTATGTTCAGGCCCCAAGCACTCATATCTTTTTCACTCCATCCTTCCACCTCCTATTTGGTCTCCCACGTGTAATGCACCGAAACCACAGCTCCCTTTCCACATCCAGGCCCCACAAAACTTTGCATGGTTTACGTTAGATGCTTCACATACCCTGGTTCAATCCAATGACCGCTAGTCGACTCCGGTTTAACACATCATTCCAATTCATTCTATTCCTTGCAACCCTTTCGCCATCTTGTATATTCAGGCCCCAATCACTCAAATCTTTTTCACTCCATCCTTCCACCTCCTATTTGGTCTCCCACTTCTCTTTGTTCCCTACACCTCTGACACATATATCCTCTGTCAATCTTTCCTCACTCATTCTTTCAATGTGACCAAACCATTTCAATACACACTCTTCTGCTCTCTCAATCAAACTCTTTTTAATACCACAATCTCTCTTACCCTTTCATTACTTACTCGATCAAACCACCTCACACCACATATTATACTCAAACATTTCCTATGTGGAGGGAACGAGGAGAAGAGGGAGACCAAATTGGAGGTGGAAAGATGGAGTGAAAAAGATTTTGTGTGATCGGGGCCTGAACATGCAGGAGGGTGAAAGGAGGGCAAGAAATAGAGTGAATTGGAGCGATGTGGTATACAGGGGTTGACGTGCTGTCAGTGGATTGAATCAAGGCATGTGAAGCGTCTGGGGTAAACCATGGAAAGCTGTGTAGGTATGTATATTTGCGTGTGTGGACGTGTGTATGTACGTGTGTATGGGGGTTGGGCCATTTCTTTCGTCTGTTTCCTTGCGCTACCTCGCAAACGCGGGAGACAGCGACAAAGTATAAAAAAAAAAAAAAAAAAAAAAAAAAAAAAATTTCCTTTCCAACATATACACCCTCATCTGCACATCCCTATCTATAGCCCATGCCTCTAAACCATAAAACATTGCTGGAACCACTATTCCTTCAAACATACCCATTTTTGCTCTCTGAGATAATGTTCTCGCCTTCCACATATTCCTCAATGCTCCCAGAACCTTTGCCCCTCCCCCACCCTGTGAATCACTTCCGCTTCCCTGGTTCCATTCACTGCTAAGTCCACTCCCAGATATCTAAAAAACTTCTTTCTCCAATTTTTCTCCATTCGAACTTACATTACAATCAACTTGTCCCTTAACCCTAATAAACATAATAACCTTCCTATTATTCACATTTATTCTGAGCTTTCTCCTTTCGCACACTTTTCCGAACTGAATCATCAACTTCTGCAGTTTCTCACTTGAATCAGCCACTAGAGCTGTATCATCATCGAACATCTACCAACTCACTTCCCAAGCCCTCTCATCCACAATAGACTGCATACTTGCCCCTCTCTCCAAAACTCTTGCTTTCACCTCCCTAACCACCCCATCCATAAACAAATCAAAAAACCATGGAGACATCACGCACCCATGCTGCAAACCAACATTCACTGAGAACCAATCACTTTCTTCCTACTTGCACACATGCCTTATATCCTTGGTAAAATCTTTTTACTGCTTCAAGCAACTTACCTCCCACACCATATAATCTTAACACCTTCCATAAAGCATCTCTATCAACCCTATGATATGCCTCCTCCAGATCCATAAATGCTACATACAAATCCATTTGCTTTTCTAAGTATTTTTCATACATTCTTCAAAGCAAACACCTGATCCACACATCCTCTACCACTTCTGAAACCATACTGCTCTTCCCAAGTCTGAGTATATGCCTTCAACCTCTCAATCAATACCCTCCCATATAATTCCCCAGGAATGCTCAACAAACTTATGCCTCTGTAGTTCGAACTCTCACCTTTATCCCCTTTGCCTTTGTACACTGGTACTATGCATGCATTCTGCCAATCCTCAGACACTTCACAATGATCCATACACACACTGAATATCCCTACCAACCAATCAACAACACAGTCATCCCCTTCCTTAATAAATTCTACTGTAATACCATACTATCCATCAGCCATGCCGAATTTCATCTTCAGCAAAGCTTTCACTACCTCTTATCTCTTAACCAAAGTAATTTCCCTGACCCTCTCACTTCACACACCACCCTGACTAAAACATCCTATATCTGCCTTCAAAATACTCACTCCATCTAGTTCTCCCTTCATCACTATCTGTTATTACTTCCCCACTTGCCCCCTTCACCGACATTCCCATTTGGTCTCTTGTTTTTCACACGCTATTTACCTCCTTACAAAACATCTTTTGGTCTCCCTAAAGTTTAATGATACTCTCTCACTCAACTCTCATTTGCCCTCTTTTTCAACCCTTGTGCCTTTCTCTTGACTTACTGACACCTTCTTGTATACATCTCCCAATCATTTGCACTCCTTCCTTGCAAGTATTGTCCAAATCCCTATCTTTTCTCTTTCCCTACCCTTTCTAATCTGCCTACCTCCCACCTTTCTCATGCCATATCCATCCTTTGCACATGCCATCAGTGCCTCCCAAAATACATCCTATTCCTCATCCACTCCCCTCACATCATTTGCTCTCACCTTTTGCCATTCTACACTCAATCTCTCCTAGTACTTCCTCACACAAGTCTTCTTTCCATGCTCATTACTCTCACCACTCTCTTCTCCCCAACATTCTCTCTTCTTTTTTGAAAACCTCTAGAAATCTTCATCTTCACCTCCACAAGACAGTGATTAGACATCCCTCCAGCTGCCCCTCTCAGCAGATTAACATCCACAAGGCTCTTTTACATGCCTATCAATTAACAAATAATCTAATAATGCCCTTTGACCATCTCTCCTACTCACATACATAAACTTATGTATCTCTCTCTTTTTAAACCAGGTATTCCCAATCACCAGTCTTTTTTCAGCACACAAATCCACAAGCTCTTCACCATTACATATATACACATACATATATGTGTATGTGGGTGAATGGGCAATTCTTCATCTGTTTCCTGGAGCTACCTTGCTGACGCAGGAAACAGCAATCAAGTATATTAAATAAATATCAAATAAATATATATTAAATAAAATATATATTCGTAGATGCTTGCCTACATCCATCTCTGATGCCATCCCGCCGCACAGGAAACAGAACAAATGCACGAAGGAAAAGATAAAGGATAAGATATGCATTCTCTTCTCTTCCCTCACACCTGGTTGCCGACCCCTTTATCAGCAAGGAAGTGCCAGGAAACAATCAAATAAAGGCCACATCTGCTCACACTCATTCTTTGTCATCGGTAATACATTGAAACCACAGCACCCTATAAACATCCAGGCCCCACAGAACTTTCCATGGTTTACCCCAGACTTTTCACATACCCTGATTCAGTCAACTGACAGCATGTCAACCCCAGTATACCACATCAAAGTCACTCTATTCCTTGCTTGCCTTTCATCCTCCTGCATGTTCAGGCCCCAATTACTCCAAATCTTTTTCACTCCAACCTTCCATCTCCAATTAGGTCTCCCTGTTCTCATTGTACCCTCCACTCCTGACATGTATATTCTCTTTGCCAGTCTTTCCTCAGTCATTGTCTATATGCGTAAACAATTTCAACACAACCTCTTCAGCTCTCTCAGCCCCACACTTTTTATTTCCACACATTTCTCTTACCCTTTCATTATTTACTCAATCAAGCCACCTCACATCACATACTGTCCTCAAAACATTACATTTCCACCACATCCACCCTGCTCTTATCTATAACCAATGCCTTGCAATCACATAATATTGCTGGAACTACTATTTCTTCAAATATGCCCATCTTTGCCTTTCAAGATAACATTCTCCCTTTTCAAACATTCTTCATTGCTACTAGAACCTTCCCCACCCTACAACTCACTTCTGTTTCCATGATTCCATTTGCTGCCAACTCCACTACCAGATATCTCAAACTCTTCACTTTCTCCAATTTATGTCCATTCAAACTTACTTCTATCTAACTTGTCCCTTTCTCACTTGAATCTGTCACGATTGCTGTATTATCTGTGAACAAAATCTGACTCACTTCCCAGGCCCTCTCATACCCTACCAACTGCATACTCACCCCTCTCTCCATGAATACAGCACTCAAGTCCCTCACCATCCCATCCATGAAGAAATTAAACAACAATGTTGACATCACACATCATCCCCACTGCAGACCGACCTTCACTGGGAACCATTCACTCTTCTCTCTTACTTCTCATACACACACCTTAAAACCTTGATAAAACATTTTCACCATTTTTAGCAACTTACCTCCCACACCATACATTCTTAACAACTTCCATAAAGCATTACAATTAACTCTATCATATGTCTTCTCCAGATCCACAAATGCCACATACAAATCCTACTGTTTTTCTAAGTATTTCTCACACATTCATCAAAGAAAACACCTGATCCACACATCCTCTAGCACCTCTGAAACCACACTGCTCCTCCCCAATCTGATGCTCTGTACATGGCATTCATCCTCTCAATCAATACCCTCCTGTACAACTTGCCAGGTATATCTAACTAACTTATACCTCTGTAGTTTGAACAATCACCTTTATCCCTTTCGCCTTTACATAATGGCACTATACAAGCATTCCTCTCATCCTCAAGCACTTCATTGCAATCCATACATACAATGAACACCCTTACCAACCAATCAACAAAACCATCACCCACTTTCTTAGTAAATTCAACTGCAATACCATCCACTCTGCCACATTTCATCTTTCACAAGGCTGTCACCACCTCTTCTCTCTTCCCTAAACCAATCTCCATGACTCTCTAACTTCACATACCACCCTGACCAAAACACCCTACATATGTAACAGGACAGAGCATGTTGGGAAATAAAAAGTGTGTGTGTGTGTGTGTGTGTGTGTATGTGTCAACCCCAGTGAGGTCTTTGTCGCAAGGGTTATGAACCATCACAGCCTCATTCACACATCAGATTACCAATTATGGATATTCTTGTAAAACTGTTTAGTTAGTAGAGAATAAAACCTTACACTGGAAGCATCATTATAGTAACAATGTTTCAATGAAAATGCATCATGTGGAAAAGTGAAAAAGTGAATTAGTAGAGTAATTAAGCAAGGAAATTGAAATAATTGCCTTGGTAATACATCAAACAGCATCCTACATTTTGGAGAACAGGGGTGAGGGGGTCAGTGAGTATCCAACTACCTTGGAGACAGTTTTCCCAGCCCAGGGGGATAACACTATCATCTGCCACGAATCCTGGTAAGCCATACCTTGCTCTGTTGGACAGGATGTCTTTATAAAGAGTAATGAGCCAATAAGTCTACAAGAGACATATAACTTCAACAGGGAAGGAATGGGTTCTGAACAACAGTGGGGGCCAAGTGCCAGCATGGGCCTAAAGAGAATCTTAGTGTGTGGATGAAAACAGTGAGCTATACCAAAGACATACACTGGGTGCACTGTGCTAGATGTGAAGAGGGCACATACAGGCCGACTAGACCTGGGAATGTGGGCCATTGCTTATCGAGAACTGCCGCAAGCCCAGATCCTCATTCATGTCCAGACCAACCTGACTGAAAGTTCGTGTAAACAGTTGATGCTCCCTTAAGTGAGCGTTTATCACCAGAAAATAAGCAGAGCTGCTTGTCAGTATTATGCTGTGTGGCATGAATTATAGTGTATTACTTGTTTGGGAGCATCTAAGTGCATTAACTAAATTTCCCTTACATTTGTGAACTTCCCTTACATTTGTGAATTAGTGTGTTTTAGTTATTGTTAGAAAATGCATGCCACACTATTTTTACAGATGTTAGTAGACTGAGATATCAAATGTAAAAATATTTGTGGCCTTACCTTAGCCTACAGCACAGTAAGTGGTCACAGTTGAATTTCCTCTCACACCAACCCATTTAATCATACTATCATACACTCTCCTTGAAAGCTTCCTGTCTTCCACCCTTTCCACAAGCCTAAATCACCTTAAGAGTATTATGCTTCATCCACTCTACCATTCCACAATTCATTCCCTTTGTTTTCCCTGCCAGACCATAAATCCCTGAAACACACCCCATTGCTTTCTTCACTCCGTCTAGTCATACCACATACTATTCTTAAACAGCTCACTTCAACAGCCTGGATTCTTGACCCCTGTGACTTATCCCATTTCCATGTTTCGGCTGCATAGGTCAGGGCTGAAAGGACTATGCTGTCCCTTTATCGTTTCTTCACTTCCAAATTTACAAATCTACCCATCAGTATTCTATTAATGGACCTGATGACTTCTACCCTGTTTTGCTCACCTCCCTTATATCTCCTTTAATATCACCAAACAACCAAGATAACTCCCAAATACATAAATTCTCTCACCTCTTCCAGTCTTTTTCTGTCCATATCTACAACACATTTTAGGACTCTTTTCTTCTATCACTTTATAGGGCTTTGTAATATCTATATTTTCCCTATGTTTCCTTTCATACGGAGTTTGGTAAAGTGTGTGGAAGAAGAAAGTTAAGAGTAAATGTGAATAAGAGCAAGGTTATTAGGTACAGTAGGGTTGAGGGTCAAGTCAATTGGGAGGTGAGTTTGAATGGAGAAAAACTGGAGGAAGTGAAGTGTTTTAGATATCTGGGAGTGGATCTGTCAGCAGATGGAACCATGGAAGCGGAAGTGGATCATAGGGTGGGGGAGGGGGCGAAAATTTTGGGAGCCTTGAAAAATGTGTGGAAGTCGAGAACATTATCTCGGAAAGCAAAAATGGGTATGTTTGAAGGAATAGTGGTTCCAACAATGTTGTATGGTTGCGAGGCGTGGGCTATGGATAGAGTTGTGCGCAGGAGGATGGATGTGCTGGAAATGAGATGTTTGAGGACAATGTGTGGCGTGAGGTGGTTTGATCGAGTAAGTAACGTAAGGGTAAGAGAGATGTGTGGAAATAAAAAGAGCGTGGTTGAGAGAGCAGAAGAGGGTGTTTTGAAATGGTTTGGGCACATGGAGAGAATGAGTGAGGAAAGATTGACCAAGAGGATATATGTGTCGGAGGCGGAGGGAACGAGGAGAAGAGGGAGACCAAATTGGAGGTGGAAAGATGGAGTGAAAAAGATTTTGTGTGATCGGGGCCTGAACATGCAGGAGGGTGAAAGGAGGGCAAGGAATAGAGTGAATTGGAGCGATGTGGTATACAGGGGTTGACGTGCTGTCAGTGGATTGAATCAAGGCATGTGAAGCGTCCGGGGTAAACCATGGAAAGCTGTGTAGGTATGTATATTTGCGTGTGTGGACGTGTGTATGTACATGTGTATGGGGGGGGGGTTGGGCCATTTCTTTCGTCTGTTTCCTTGCGCTACCTCGCAAACGCGGGAGACAGCAACGAGGTATAAAAAAAAAAAAAAAAAAAAAAAAAAATTTTACCTTCCACTGCCTATGCTTTACACAATACTTTATTTTTACATGCATTTTCCTTCCAATGCCTATGCTTGCACACATCATAAAACACACAACCAACTGCAACTCCCCTTCACTCTTGGCCAACAACACAATATCATAAAAAAACAGGTTTGTCACTAACCACCATACCTCCTGCCAAGGTTATGGATGAACTATTGATAACTGTGCAAGGAAGCTAGTTGCTCTGCATTCAGCAACTTCCCTGAAGTGCCTAAAACTGTGTGGGGGTTACCTGTCATACTTCAGGGAAATTCCTCACTATGTCTACTGACGACACAGACAGACAGGCACAAGAACTTTTCTGTTCCACAGAAGAGTGGGCAAAAGTTGGGACCCACATCAAAATTTCAAGTGGATGAAAATCTGGGCCCAAGCAAAAAGAGTGAACTATTCAATACAATTCCTTCCTGATAAAATCATAAAAAGAATTTTTTCCCAGTACTATAAAACATAAGAATTTAATGATAGAAAAGGATATCATGAACTGTATTAAAACCCACCTGACTTTAATTTTTTTTTTTTTTTTTTGCTTTGTCGCTGTCTCCTGCGTTTGCAAGGTAGCGCAAGGAAACACACGAAAGAAATGGCCCAACCCTACCCTATACACATGTATATACATACATCCACACACGCAAATATACATACCTACACAGCTTTCCATGGTTTACCCCAGACGCTTCACATGTCTTGATTCAATCCACTGACAGCACGTCAACCCCGGTATACCACATTGCTCCAATTCACTCTATTCCTTGCCCTCCTTTCACCCTCCTGCAAGTTCAGGCCCCGATCACACAAAATCTTTTTCACTCCATCTTTCCACCTCCAATCTGGTCTCCCTCTTCTCCTCGTTCCCTCCACCTCCGACACATATATCCTCTTGGTCAACCTTTCCTCACTCATTCTCTCCATGTGCCCAAACCATTTCAAAACACCCTCTTCTGCTCTCTCAACCACGCTCTTTTTATTTCCACACATCTCTGTCACCCTTACGTTACTTACTCGATCAAACCACCTCACACCACACATTGTCCTCAGACATCTCATTTCCAGCACATCCATCCTCCTGCGCACAACTCTATCCATAGCCCACGCCTCGCAACCATACAACATTGTTGGAACCACTATTCCTTCAAACATACCCATTTTTGCTTTCCGAGATAATGTTCTCGACTTCCACACATTCTTCAAGGCTCCCAGAATTTTCGCCCCCTCCCCCACCCTATGGTCCACTTCTGCTTCCATGGTTCCATCCGCTGCCAGATCCACTCCCAGATATCTAAAACACTTCACTTCCTCCAGTTTTTCTCCATTCAAACTCACCTCCCAATTTACTTGACCCTCAACCCTACTGTACCTAATAACCTTGCTCTTATTCACATTTACTCTTAACTTTCTTCTTCCACACACTTTATCAAACTCCATCACCAGCTTCTGCAGTTTCTCACATGAATCAGCCACCAGCGCTGTATCATCAGCGAACAACAACTGACTCACTTCCCAAGCTCTCTCATCCCCAACAGACTTCATACTTGCCCCTCTTTCCAAAACTCTTGCCTTTACCTCCCTAACAACCCCATCCATAAACAAATCAAACAACCATGGAGACATCACACACCCCTGCCGCAAACCTACATTCACTGAGAACCAATCACTTTCCTCTCTTCCTACACGTACACATGCCTTACATCCTCGATAAAAACTTTTCACTGCTTCTAACAACTTGCCTCCCACAAGATATATTCTTAATACCTTCCACAGAGCATCTCTATCAACTCTATCATATGCCTTCTCCAGATCCAGAAATGCTACATACAAATCCATTTGCTTTTCTAAGTATTTCTCACATACATTCTTCAAAGCAAACACCTGATCCACACATCCTCTACCACTTCTGAAACCACACTGCTCTTCCCCAATCTGATGCTCTGTACATGCCTTCACCCTCTCAATCAATACCCTCCCATACAATTTACCAGGAATACTCAACAAACTTATACCTCTGTAATTTGAGCACTCACTCTTATCCTCTTTTCCTTTGTACAATGGCACTATGCACGCATTCCTCCTGCTTTGTCGTTGTCTCCCACGTTTGCGAGGTAGCGCAAGGAAACAGACGAAAGAAATGGCCCAACCCACCCCCATACACATGTATATACATACACGTCCACACACGCAAATATACATACCTATACATCTCAATGTACACATATATATACACACACAGACACATACATATATACCCATGCACACAATTCACACTGTCTGCCTTTATTCATTCCCATCGCCACCTCACCACACATGGAATACCATCCCCCTCCCCCCTCATGTGTGCGAGGTAGCGCTAGGAAAAGACAACAAAGGCCCCATTCGTTCACACTCAGTCTCTAGCTGTCATGCAATAATGCCCGAAACCACAGCTTCCTTTCCACATCCAGGCCCCACACAACTTTCCATGGTTTACCCCAGATGCTTCACATGCCCTGATTCAATCCACTGACAGCACGTCAACCCCGGTATACCACATCGATCCAATTCACTCTATTCCTTGCCCGCCTTTCACTCTCCTGCATGTTCAGGCCCCGATCACTCAAAATCTTTTTCACTCCATCTTTTCACCTCCAATTTGGTCTCCCACTTCTCCTCGTTCCCTCCACCTCCGACACATATATCCTCTTGGTCAATCTTTCCTCACTCATTCTCTCCATGTGCCCAAACCATTTCAAAACACCATCTTCTGCTCTCTCAACCATTCTCTTTTTATTTCCACACAGTATACACAGTAGAAACCTTTAAAAAATTCCATCTAAGGCAGTCCACCCAAACACTTATTTCTAACTTATGTTAAAAGTGATGGCAGTTCCCCTCATTTGCCACAAGGTAAGCTTACTCAACCTTGTTGGTCCACTAGGTGGTTTCTTATCTGTATACATGAAATACTACTGTCTATACATTAAAAAAAACTCATGCTAACTTGTTGTTCAAAGGTTCTTATGGCAACTGCTCCTGAAACACATGGTACCAAAAATCATTTTATATCATTGTTGAAGACATGACCCCAGTAACTGCATCAGCCTTTCAGGACCACCTGCTTTTTCACTGTGGCATAGGGTAGTTGCTTTTCTAAAAGTATTTTGCAATTGTCACTGTATAACTAAACTGACAAGATAAGTTACTTTTGAATGCTTATGTTCTTCACATAACATATTTATTTTTTTTTTTTTTTTTTTTTTTTTTTTTTTTTTTATACTTTGTCGCTGTCTCCCGCGTTTGCGAGGTAGCGCAAGGAAACAGACGAAAGAAATGGCCCAACCCCCCCCATACACATGTACATACACACGTCCACACACGCAAATATACATACCTACACAGCTTTCCATGGTTTACCCCAGACGCTTCACATGCCTTGATTCAATCCACTGACAGCACGTCAACCCCTGTATACCACATCGCTCCAATTCACTCTATTCCTTGCCCTCCTTTCACCCTCCTGCATGTTCAGGCCCCGATCACACAAAATCCTTTTCACTCCATCTTTCCACCTCCAATTTGGTCTCCCTCTTCTCCTCGTTCCCTTCACCTCCGACACATATATCCTCTTGGTCAATCTTTCCTCACTCATTCTCTCCATGTGCCCAAACCATTTCAAAACACCCTCTTCTGCTCTCTCAACCATGCTCTTTTTATTTCCACACATCTCCCTTACCCTTACGTTACTTACTCGATCAAACCACCTCACACCACACATTGTCCTCAAACATCTCATTTCCAGCACATCCATCCTCCTGCGCACAACTCTATCCATAGCCCACGCCTCGCAACCATACAACATTGTTGGAACTACTATTCCTTCAAACATACCCATTTTTGCTTTCCGGGATAATGTTCTCGACTTCCACACATTTTTCAAGGCTCCCAAAATTTTCGCCCCCTCCCCCACCCTATGATCCACTTCCGCTTCCATGGTTCCATCCGCTGACAGATCCACTCCCAGATATCTAAAACACTTCACTTCCTCCAGCCTCTCACCATTCAAACTCACCTCCCAATTGACTTGACCCTCAACCCTACTGTACCTAATAACCTTGCTCTTATTGACATTTACTCTTAACTTTCTTCTTCCACACACTTTACCAAACTCCGTCACCAGCTTCTGCAGTTTCTCACATGAATCCGCCACCAGCGCTGTATCATCAGCGAACAACAACTGACTCACTTCCCAAGCTCTCTCATCCCCAACAGACTTCATACTTGCCCCTCTTTCCAAAACTCTTGCATTTACCTCCCTAACAACCCCATCCATAAACAAATTAAACAACCATGGAGACATCACACACCCCTGCCGCAAACTTACATTCACTGAGAACATATTTATATATTAATTATTTATTTTGCTTTGTCACTGTCTCCCACGTTAGCGAGGTAGCGCAAGGAAATAGACGAAAGAATGGCCCAACCCACCCACATACATATGTATATACATACACGTCCACACACGCAAATATACATAACTATACATCTCAACGTATACATATATATATACACACACAGACACATACATACATACACATGTACATAATTCATAGTCTGCCTTTATTTATTCCCATCGCCGCCTCGCCACACATGAAATAACAACCTCCTCCACCCTCATGTATGCGAGGTAGCGCTAGGAAAAGACAACAAAGGCCCCATTCGTTCACGCTCAGTCTCTAGCTGTCATGTAATAATGCACCGAAACCACAGCTCCCTTTCCACATCCAGGCCCCACAGAACTTTCCATGGTTTACCCCAGACACTTCACATGCCCTGGTTCAATCCAATCAACACTATTTTTTCCCTAAACACAGCTAGAGCCCAAAACACAAACAAATTATAAGGCAACATTAAGTTTCTGTACTGAAGTTTCAAAGTGATGTGTGGAATATAAAAACAAGGTGGCAGACTCAGTATCAGCAGCATGGGATGGTGAAATCACTGTATCAATGGTCATGAGGTTAATTTGCAAAACGAGTTAAATTTTTGGGTCCACTGACGCCTGGAATCCAACAGTGCCTTAAATGACACCTCTGGGGGTGACAACCTCAAGAACATAAAGCCCATCGTAAAAAGAAAAAAATGCTTTACCTCTTTGTTATCTAATTCTGGCAGTGTCTTCAGACAATCTGTCGATACAAGGTGGCATGGGAAATCTGTGAAACAGAATATTTCAGAATTCTTGAGAATCTGCGTAACAAGACTGAGTTGTTCCTCCGAGTTCTTCCACTGGTGGTAGAAACAATCCACAGGGAACAGTTCTAATCTTAGTCCCTGGCCTTGGAGAAGACATCTAAAAAGAGAGAGAAAAAATTTACCAAAGATTATAATATTACACAAAATACTCCTCACTTTTTTGTGACAAACATTAAATTTAAAAGAAGTGAAATTAATGAGATTAAGAATTTTTTTTAATGAAAGAAAGGCATATGTGAAAGTAGGTAAAGAGGAAGGTGAGTGGTTCCAGGTGAAGGTGGGTCAGTGGCAGGGATGTGTGATGTCACGATTGCTGTTTCATCAGTCTATGGATGAGGTGGTGAGGGATGTAAATGCAAAGTCTTAGAGGGAGGAGCAGCTATGCACTGTGTTAAGGGGGGATGGGAGGTGAATCAGCAGTAACTTGCTGATGATAAGGTGCTGATTGCAGATTTGAGTGTAAAAATGCAGATGTTGATCTCCCAGTTTGGGAGTGTGTGTGAAGAGAAAGCTGAGAGTAAATGTGAACAAAAGCAAGATCACAAGGATAGCAGTGTAAAGAGCGAGGTTAATTGGGGTGTGAGTTGGAAAGCAGAAAACTTGGAGTTAGATAAGTGTTTTAGTTTTACTATCACCAATCCTTTTTCAGCACACAGCTCAATAAGCCATTCCCCACATTCATTAACACGAGATGTCCCCCTATCATACATTCAACTGCCTCACCGACCACTCTTGCATTAAGATTCCCGAGCACTAAGATACAATCCTTTGCAACAAATCTGCTCCTCCCAGAAAGCATCCCTTTCTTCTTTGCTCCTCATATTACCAAGTGCAGAAAGACTAACAATCACCTACCTCTCACAATCTCTCATTCTAACCCACATCAATCTTGAACTCACTTCCTTACACACTCTAACACTGTCCCAAAGCTCCTTCTTCATTTAAAATAACATCCCTCCTTTGCTCTTGCCCTCATACAAATCTCAAAACAATCCCAACCTCTTCAAATTCATCTTACTCAGAACCACAACATCAAAGTTCCTCTCATGAGTAAAAATAGCTATCTCTCTCTTTTCTTGGTTACTCTTCTTGATCTATGTAAATGACTTGCATGAGGGTAAGGACTCCTGCATGAATATGCTTTTGGATGATGCATAGGTTATAAAGTAAGTGAAAAGCAAGGAGGATTGCAACAACTTACAAGGGGACCAACAATAATGCCAAAGCTGATCTGAAGTATGGTTGATAAAATTCAACCTTAAAGATGGGAAAATGTGAAAGAAGACCTCAGTAATGCAAGATATAAGCTTCAGGATTGTGTTTGCAAGGACTTGGGAAACAATATCATCCCTAACCTGTCACAAGGGTCCTACATATGCAAGGTAGCATTAAGAACAAAGGACTGAGCCTTAGAGGGAATATTCTCATTTGGCCCCCTTTGTTCCTTTTTTTTTCTAAAGGTAAAAAACAGGAGGGGAGAATTTCCAGCCCCCACTCCCTCCCCTTTAAGCTGCCTTCTATGAAATGCAGGGAATAACTTTCACTTACAAGATTAAGGAAATATTAAGGAAGCTGTTCATATCCATATGAGAATTCAAAACTAGAATATGGTTTTCAAACTTGGCCACAGCAACAGAACAACAACAAAGAGCTAAAGATCCAGAGGAGGGTAACAAGGATGATACAATACTTAAGCCAAGTTGTAGGGATATGGTTGAGGTTTCGTGTATGCCAACAGTGGAAGAGAGAAGAAGAAGGGGGGGGGGGGGAGAGAGAGAGAGAGAGAGAGAGAGAGAGAGAGAGAGGTTATCAAATCACAACTTTTAAGTTCTTATAATGGATCAATAACAGTTACTGTAAACATTTCTTAAAGAGATATAGGGCTAGAGAAACCACAGGACATAGCATTAAATTAAACAAAAAAATGTATAAAAAACTGTAAAGTACTTTTACAGCATAGGAGTTGCTGAAGGCTGAAACAAATCTAACCAAAAAGTCGAGTGAAAGCAGAAATGGTTCAAAAGATGGGGCCCCATGAGTGTAAAACTCCCTCACTAAAGAGCACAAAAAGTAATTAAATCCATACACATTCAGATACCAAAGCCTGAGTTTTTGAGAAACCCTTATTTGGCTCTTTCTTGTTCCTCTTTTAGGGATGCAATACAAGCACCTCTAAACTGGGGATAAAAAAAAAAAAAACTTAAAGAATCACATAGTGTTATCTGAGAGATAAAGAGATATTTTCTGCTTGTGGAGTTACTTCTAGCAACCTTCATGTATATGAGACAAAAATGGAAAGCTACAAGAGAGAGAGAGAGAGAGAGAGAGAGAGAGAGAGAGAGAGAGAGAGAGAGAGAGAGAGAGAGAGAAAGAGAGAGAGAGAGAGAGAGAGAGAGAGAGAGAGAGAGAGAGAGAGAGAGAGAGAGAGAGAGAGAGATGCAACCCCCCAACCTCAAAGGAAACAGCATAAATGAAAAGAAAAATGAAAGAAACATTTTCTTTTCATACATACTTGATCACTACCCCCAGCATCAGTGAGGTAGTGCCAGTAAAGCGATGAAGAAAGGCCACTTCCACTCACATATATTCACTAACTGCCATATGTAATGCACCAAAACCATGGCTCCCTATCCACATCTAGGCCCTACAAACCTTTCCGTGGTTTACCCCTAAATGTTTCATATTCATATGCTCTGGTTCAATCCACTGAAAGCACGATGACCCCCAATATACATCAATCCAATTCACTCTATCCCAAGCATGCTCTTGATCCTCTTGCATGTTCAGGCCCCGATTGTTCCAAATCTTTTTCACTCCATACCTCCATCTTCACCAGCTTCTGCAGTTTCTCACATGAATCAGCCACCAGCGCTGTATCATCAGCGAACAACAACTGACTCACTTCCCAAGCTCTCTCATCCACAACAGACTTCATTTTTGCCCCTCTTTCCAAAACTCTTGCATTCACCTCCCTAACAACCCCATCCATAAACAAATTAAACAACCATGGAGACATCACACACCCCTGCCGCAAACCTACATTCACTGAGAACCAATCACTTTCCTCTCTTCCTACACGTACACATGCCTTACATCCTTGATAAAAACTTTTCACTACTTCTAACAACTTGCCACCCACACCATATATTCTTATTACCTTCCACAGAGCATCTCTATCAACTCTATGATATGCCTTCTCCAGATCCAGAAATGCTACATACAAATCCATTTGCTTTTCTAGGTATTTCTCACATACATTCTTCAAAGCAAACACCTGATCCACACATCCTCTACCACTTCTGAAACCACACTGCTCTTCCCCAATCTGATGCTCTGTACATGCCTTCACCCTCTCAATCAATACCCTCCCATATAGTTTACCAGGAATACTCAACAAACTTATACCTCTGTAATTTGAGCACTCACTCTTATCCCCTTTGCCTTTGTACAATGGCACTATGCACGCATTCCGCTAATCCTCAGGCACCTCACCATGAGTCATACATTAAATAACCTTACCAACCAGTCAACAATACAGTCACCCCCTTTTTTAAAAAATTCCACTGTAATACCATCCAAACCTGCTGCCTTGCCGGCTTTCATCTTCCGCAAAGCTTTTACTACCTCTTCTCAGTTTACCAAATCATTTTCCCCAACCCTCTCACTTTGCACACCACCTCGACCAAAACACCCTATATCTGCCACTCTATCATCAAACACATTCAACAAACCTTCAAAATACTCACTCCATCTCCTTCTCACATCACCACTACTTGTTATCACCTCCCCATTAGCGCCCTTCACTGAAGTTCCCATTTGCTCCCTTGTCTTACGCACTTTATTTACCTCCTTCCAGAACATCTTTTTATTCTCCCTAAAATTTAATGATACTCTCTCACCCCAACTCTCATTTGCCCTCTTTAGTAAAGTGTGTGAAAGAAGAAAGTTAAGAGTAAATGTGAATAAGAGCAAGGTTATTAGGTACAGTAGGGTTGAGGGTCAAGTCAATTGGGAGGTAAGTTTGAATGGAGAAAAACTGGAGGAAGTAAAGTGTTTTAGATATCTGGGAGTGGATCTGGCAGCGGATGGAACCATGGAAGCGGAAGTGAATCATAGGGTGGGGGAGGGGGCGAAAATCCTGGAAGCCTTGAAGAATGTGTGGAAGTCGAGAACATTATCTCGGAAAGCAAAAATGGGTATCTTTGAAGGAATAGTGGTTCCAACAATGTTGTATGGTTGCGAAGCGTGGGCTATGGATAGAGTTGTGCGCAGGAGGGTGGATGTGCTGGAAATGAGATGTTTGAGGACAATGTGTGGTGTGAGGTGGTTTGATCGAGTAAGTAATGTAAGGGTAAGAGAGATGTGTGGAAATAAAAAGAGCGTGGTTGAGAGAGCAGAAGAGGGTGTTTTGAAATGGTTTGGGCACATGGAGAGAATGAGTGAGGAAAGATTGACCAAGAGGATATATGTGTCGGAAGTGGAGGGAACGAGGAGAAGTGGGAGACCAAATTGGAGGTGGAAAGATGGAGTGAAAAAGATTTTGAGTGATCGGGGCCTGAACATGCAGGAGGGTGAAAGGCGGGCAAGGAATAGAGTGAATTGGATCGATGTGGTATACCGGGGTTGATGTGCTGTCAGTTGATTGAATCAGGGCATGTGAAGCGTCTGGGGTAAACCATGGAAAGCTGTGTGGGGCCTGGATGTGGAAAGGGAGCTGTGGTTTCGAGCATTATTGCATGACAGCTAGAGACTGAGTGTGAACGAATGAGGCCTTTGTTGTCTTTTTCTAACGCTACCCCGCACACATGAGGGGGGAGGGGGATAGTATTCCATGTGTGGCAGGGTGGCGATGGGAATGAATAAAGGCAGACAGTGTGAATTGTGTGCATGGGTATATATGTATGTGTCTGTGTGTGTATATATGTGTACACTGAGATGTATAGGTATATATATTTGCGTGTGTGGACGTGTGTGTATATACATGTGTATGGGGTGGGTTGGACCATTTCTTTCGTCTGTTTCCTTGCACTACCTCACAAACGCGGGAGACATCGACAAAGCAAAATAAATAAACAAATAACCTCCATCTTCAATTTGGTCTCCCAATTCTCCTTGTTCCCTCCAAATTCTGACACATATCCTCTTTGTCAACCTTTCCTCACTCATTATCTTCATATGTCCAAACCATTTCAGCAAATCATCTCCTGCTCTCTATTTATTACAACGCATCTCTCTTAACCTTACATTAAATACACAGTTAAACCAGCTCACACCAAATATTATCCTCACAATTTCCTGTCCAACACATCCATCCTCCTTCACACAACCTTATCTATAACCCCTGCCATGCACCCATATAATCTAGTTGCGACTACTATTCCTTCATTCATACCCAATTTTGCCCTCCAACATCCTCTTTTTCCACACATTCATCAGTGCTCCCAGAAGCTTTTTGTTCCCTTCCCAACCTAAAACTCTCATACACTTCCATGGTTCCATTTAGTGCCATGTCCACTTGCAGGTATCTAAAACACCACACTTCCTCCAATTTTTCTCCAATCAAATTCACACCTCAACTAACTTGTACCTCAACTCTACAAACCTAATAACCTGCTTTCATTCACATTCACTCTAAACTTTCTCCTTTCACACACTTCTAAACTCAGTCACCAACTCTGCCTTTTCTCGCTCGAATCTGCCACCAGTGCTGTATCACCAGCAAACTACAACTGACTCACTTCCCAGGCACTCTCATCCACAACAGACTGCTTACTTGCTCATTTCTCCAATATTCTTGCATTTACCTCCCATAACACCAAATCCATGACAAATTGAACAACCAAGGTGAAATCATGCACCCCTGCAGGAAACCAGCCTTCACTTGGAACCATTCACTCTCCTCTTTTCCTACTAGTACACAAGCCTTACACCAGTGACAAAAACTTCTCACTGCATCTAGCAGCTTTCCTCCAACACCCTATATTCTTAAGACCTTGCGCAAAGCATCTCTATTAACTCCATCATATGCGTTCTTGCTTTGCTCCATCATCATATATTTTTAAGACCTTGCAAAAAGCATCTTTATCAACTATCATATGCCTTCGCTAGCTCCATACCACAAACAAATCCATGTCCTTCCAAATAATTCATACACATTCTTTACAGCAAAACCCTAACCCACACATCCTCTCCCACTTCTGAAACCATATATATATATATATATATATATTTTTTTTCATTATACTTTGTCGCTGTCTCCCGCGTTTGCGAGGTAGCGCAAGGAAACAGACGAAAGAAATGGCCCAGCCCCCCCCTCCCATACACATGTATATACATACGTCCACACACGCAAATATACATACCTACACAGTTTTCCATGGTTTACCCCAGACGCTTCACATGCCCTGCTTCAATCCACTGACAGCACGTCAACCCCGGTATACCACATCGCTCCAATTCACTCTATTCCTTGCCCGCCTTTCACCCTCCTGCATGTTCAGGCCCCGATCACACAAAATCTTTTTCACTCCATCTTTCCACCTCCAATTTGGTCTCCCTCTTCTCCTTGTTCCCTCCACCTCCGACACATATATCCTCTTGGTCAATCTTTCCTCACTCATCCTCTCCATGTGCCCAAACCACTTCAAAACACCCTCTTCTGCTCTCTCAACCACGCTCTTTTTATTTCCACACATCTCTCTTACCCTTACGTTACTCACTCGATCAAACCACCTCACACCACACATTGTCCTCAAACATCTCATTTCCAGCACATCCATCCTCCTGCGCACAACTCTATCCATAGCCCACGCCTCACAACCATACAACATTGTTGGAACCACTATTCCTTCAAACATACCCATTTTTGCTTTCCGAGATAATGTTCTCGACTTCCACACATTCTTCAAGGCCCCCAGGATTTTCGCCCCCTCCCCCACCCTATGATCCACTTCCGCTTCCATGGTTCCATCCGCTGCCAGATCCACTCCCAGATATCTAAAACACTTCACTTCCTCCAGTTTTTCTCCATTCAAACTCACCTCCCAATTGACTTGACCCTCAACCCTACTGTACCTAATAACCTTGCTCTTATTCACATTTACTCTTAACTTTCTTCTTCCACACACTTTTCCAAACTCAGTCACCAGCTTCTGCAGTTTCTCACATGAATCAGCCACCAGCGCTGTATCATCAGCGAACAACAACTGACTCACTTCCCAAGCTCTCTCATCCCCAACAGACTTCATACTTGCCCTTCTTTCCAAAACTCTTGCATTTACCTCCCTAAGAACCCCATCCATAAACAAATTAAACAACCATGGAGACATCACACACCCCTGCCGCAAACCTACATTCACTGAGAACCAATCACTTTCCTCTCTTCCTACACGTACACATGCCTTACATCCTCGATAAAAACTTTTCACTGCCTCTAACAACTTGCCTCCCACACCATACATTCTTAATACCTTCCAAAGAGCATCTCTATCAACTCTATCATATGCCTTCTCCAGATCCATAAATGCTACATACAAATCCATTTGCTTTTCTAAGTATTTCTCACATACATTCTTCAAAGCAAACACCTGATCCACACATCCTCTACCACTTCTGAAACCACACTGCTCTTCCCCAATCTGATGCTCTGTACATGCCTTCACCCTCTCAATCAATACCCTCCCATATAATTTACCAGGAATACTCAACAAACTTATACCTCTGTAATTTGAGCCCTCACTCTTATCCCCTTTGCCTTT
Organism: Panulirus ornatus; assembly: GCF_036320965.1. Lineage (NCBI taxonomy): Eukaryota > Metazoa > Arthropoda > Malacostraca > Decapoda > Palinuridae > Panulirus > Panulirus ornatus. The sequence continues at coordinate 28,795,217 of NC_092281.1, forward strand.
GTACAATGGCACTATGCACGCATTCCGCCAATCCTCAGGCACCTCACCATGAGTCATACATACATTAAATAACCTTACCAACCAGTCAACAATACAGTCACCCCCTTTTTTAATAAATTCCACTGCAATACCATCCAAACCTGCTGCCTTGCCGGCTTTCATCTTCCGCAAAGCTTTCACTACCTCTTCTCTGTTTACCAAATCATTTTCCCTGACCCTCTCACTTTGCACACCACCTCGACCAAAACACCCTATATCTGCCACTCTATCATCAAACACATTCAACAAACCTTCAAAATACTCACTCCATCTCCTTCTCACATCACCACTACTTGTTATCACCTCCCCACTTGCGCCCTTCACCGAAGTTCCCATTTGCTCCCTTGTCTTACGTACTTTATTTACCTCCTTCCAAAACATCTTTTTATTCTCCCTAAAATTTAATGATACTCTCTCACCCCAACTCTCATTTGCCCTTTTTTTCACCTCTTGCACCTTTCTCTTGACCTCCTGTCTCTTTCTTTTATACATCTCCCACTCAATTGCATTTTTATATATATATATATATATATACATATATATATATATATATATATATATATATATATATATATATATATATCCCTGGGGATAGGGGAGAAAGAATACTTCCCACGTATTCCCTGCGTGTCGTAGAAGGCGACTAAAAGGGAAGGGAGCGGGGGGCTGGAAATCCTCCCCTCTCTTTTTTTTTTCCAAAAGAAGGAACAGAGAAGAGGTGCAGGTGAGGATATTCCCTCAAAGGCCCAGTCCTCTGTTCTTAACGCTACCTCGCTATCGCGGGAAATAGCGAATAGTATGAAAAAAAAAAAAAAAAAAAAAATATATATATATATATATATTTCTTATGACTATTTCATTATACTTGATTGAGAATTCCCGCATTAGCAAGGTAGCACCAGGAAACAGATAAAGAAAGACCCATCCACCCACATACAGATGCTACAAACTTGTATACACACAAACACACATTTTTTATTATCATTATAGGTAATCACTGTTTCACAAATCAGCGAGATAATACCAGGAAACATACGAAGAATAGCCCAATCACTCATACACACAAACACACATGGGAACGGGGGAAAAGAAACCCTCCCCTCCTTGTATTTTAACTTTCTAAAAGGGGAAACGGAAGAAGGAGTCATGCGGGGAGTGCTCATTCTCCTCGAAGGCTCAGATTGGGATGTCGAAATGTGTGTGGATGTAACCAAGATGAGAAAAAAGGAGAGATAGGTAGTATGTTTGAGGAAAAGAACCTGGATGTTTTGGCTCTGAGTGAAACAAAGCTCAAGGGTAAAGGAGAAGAATGGTTTAGGAATTGTCTTGGGAGTAAAGTCAGGGGTTGGTGAGAGGACAAGAGCAAAGGAAGAAGTAGCACTACTCCTGAAGTAAGAGTTGTGGGAGTATGTGATACAGTGTAAGAAAGTAAACACTAGATTGATATGGGTAAAACTGAAAGTGCCTATGCACCTGGTCATGAGAAGAAAGATCATGAGAGGCAAGTGCTTTGGGAGAAGCTGAGGGTGTGTGTTAGCAGCTCTGATGCACGAGACCGGGTTATAGTGATGGGGGATTTGAGTGAAAAGGTGAGTTGTGTGGCAGTTGAGGGTATAATTGGTGTACATGGGGTGTTCAGTGTTGTAAATGGAAATGCTGAAGAGCTTATAGATTTGTATGCTGAAAAAGGACTGGTAATTGGGATATACATAAGTATACGTATGCAAGTAGCAGAGTTGGCCAGAGAGCATTATTAGATTACATGTCAATTGATAGGTGCGTGAAAGAGAGACTTTTGGATGTTAATGTGCTGAGAGGTGCAACTGGAGGGATGTCTGATGCTTATCTTGTGGAGGTAAAGGTGAAGATTTGCATAAGTTTTCAGAAAAGAAGAGTGAATGTTGGGGTGAAGACAGTGGTGAGAAGAAGTGAGCTTGGGAAGGAGACTTGTGAGGAAGTATCAGGAGAGACTGAGTGCAGAATGGAAGAAGGTGAGAGCAAAGGACGTAAGTAGAGTGGGGGAGGAATGGGATGTAATTAGGGAAGCGGTGATGACTTGCACAAAAGATGCTTGGGGCATGAGAAATGTGGGAGGTGGGCAGATTAGAAATGGTAGTGAGTGGTGGAATGAAGAAGTAAGATTATTACTGAAAGAGAAGAGGGAGGTAATGGATGATTTTTGCAGGGAAATAGTGCAAATGACTGGAAGATGTATAAAGGAAAGAGGCAAGAGGCCAAGAGAAAGGTGCAAGAAGTGAAAAAGAGGGAAAGAGGGCAATTGAAAGTTGGGATGAGAGAGTATCATTAAATTTTTGGGAGAATAAAAAGATATTTTGGAAGAAGGTAAATAAAGTGCATAAGACAAGAGAGCAAATGGGAACATCGGTGAAGGGGGCTAATAGTGAGGTAATAACAAGTAGTGGTGATGTGAGAGGGAGATGGGATGAGTATTTTGAAGGTTTGCTGAATGTGTTGGATGACAGAGTGGCAGATATAGGATGTTTTGGTCGAGGTGGTATGCAAAGTGAGAGGGTCAGGGAGAATGGTTTGGTAAACGGAGAAGAGGTAGTGAAAGCTTTGTGGAAGATGAAAGCCGAAGAGGCTTGGATGGTATTGCAGTGGAATTCATTTAAAGAAGGGGGTGACTGTGTTGTTGACTTGTTGGTGAGGATATTCAATATATGTATGGCTCTTGGTGAAGTGCCTCAGGATTAGCGGAATGGATGCATACTGCCATTGTACAAAGGCAAAGGGAACAAAGGTGAGAGTTCAAATTACAGAGGTATAAGTTTGTTGAGTATTCCTGGGAAATTATATGGGAGGGTATTGATTGACAGGGTGAAGGCATGTACAGAGCATCAGATTTAGGAATAGCAGTGTGGTTTCAGAAGTGGTAGAGGATGTGTGGATCAGGTGTTTGCTTTGAAGAAAGTAGGTGAGAAATACTTAAAAAAAAAAATGGATTTGTATGTGGCATTTATGTATCTGGAGAAGGCATATGATAGAGTCAAAAGAGATGCTTTGTGGAAGGTATTAGGAGTATATGGTGGGAGGAGACAAGTTGCTAGAGGCATTGAAAAGTTTTAATCAAGGATGTAAGGAATGTGTGTGAGTAGGAAGCGAGGAAAGTGATTGGTTCCCAGTGAATGTTAGTTTGCGGCAGGGGTGCGTGATGTCTCCATGGTTGTTCAATTTGTTTATGAATTGAGTTGGTAGGGAGGTGAATGCAAAAGTTTTGGATGGAGGCAAGTATGCAGTCTGTTGTGGATAAGAGGGCTTGGGAAATGAGTCGGTTGATTCGGGTGAGAAACTGCAGAAGCTGGTGACTGAGTTTGGTAAAGTGTGTGAAAGAAAAAAGCTGAGAGTAAATGTGAATAAGAGCAAGGTTATTAGGTACAGTAGGGTCAAGGGACAAGTCAATTGGGAGGTAAGTTTGAATGGAGAAAAACTGGAGGAAGGGAAGTGTTTTAGATATCTGGGAGTGGATATGGTAGCGGATGGAACCATCGAGGTGGAGGTGAGTCACAGGGTAGGGAGGGGGCGAAGGTTCTGGGAGCGTTGAAGAATGTGTGGAAGGCGAGAACATTATCTCGGAAAGCAAATATGGGCATGTTTGAAGGAATAGTGTTCCAACAAAGTTATATGGTTGTGAGGCATGGGCTATAGATAGGGTTGTGCGGAGGAGGGGGGATGTGTTGGAAATGAAATGTTTGAGGACAATATGTGGTGTGAGGTGTTTTGATCGAGTAAGTAATGAAAGGGTGAGAGAGATGTATTTTATCAAAAAGTGTGTGGTTGAGAGAGCAGAAGAGGGTGTATTGAAATGGTTTGGTCACAGAGAAAATATGTGAGAAAAGATTGACAAAGAGGATATATGTGTCAGAGGTGGAGGGAACGATGGGAAGTGGGCGACCAAATTGGAGGTGGAAGGATGGAGTGAAAAAGGAGGGTGAAAGGCAAGGAAGGAATAGAGTGAATTGGAAAGATGTGGTATACTGGGGTCGACGTGTTGTCAATGGATTGAACCAGGGTATTTGAAGTGTCTGGGTAAACCATGGAAAGTTTTGTGGGGCCTAGATGTGAAAAGGGAGCTGTGGTTTCAGTGCATTACACATGAGAGCTAGAGACTGAGTGTGAACGAATGTGGCCTTTGTTGTCTTTTCATAGCGTTACCTCGCAAGAACGCGAGGGAGGAGGGAGCCATTTCATGTGTGGTGGGGAGGCGGCGGGAATGAATGAAGGCAGCATGTACATGTGTATATATGTATATGTCTGTATATGTATGTATACATTGAAATGTATAGGTATGTATATGTGCATGTGTGGGCGTTTATGTATATCCATGTGTAGGTGGGTGGGTTGGGCCGTTCTTTTGTCTGTTTCCTTGCGCTAACTCACTAAAACGGGAGACAGCGACAAAGTATAATGAATATAAATATAAATATTCCATTACACTTAATCGATGCTTCCTGTGTCAGCGAGGTGGTGCCTGGAAAGAGACGAAGAATGGCCCATCCATTCATATACACGTATATATACAAAAATGCCCACATACACACATATACATACATATACATAACATATACAAAACATACATATACATACATACACATTTACATATTCATACTTGCCTGCCTTCATCCATCTATCTCTACCCTGCCACATAGGAAATAGCATCCCCACCCCTTCACTGAGATAGCACCAGGAAAAGACAAAAAAAGCCACATTCATTCATGCTCAGCCTCTAGCTGTTGGGTGTAATGTAGTGAAACTACAGCTCCCTATCCACATCCAGGCCCCACACACCTTTCCATGGTTTACCCCACACGTTTCATAAGCCTTGGTTCAGTCAATTGACAGCAAGACGATCCTGGTATACCACATTGTTCCAATTCACTCTATTCCTTGCATGCCTCACCCTCCTGCATGTTCAGTCCCTGATCACTCAAAATCTTCTACACTCTATCATTCCATCTCCAATCTGGTCTCTCACTTCTTGTCTCCTCCACCTCTGTCACGTATCCTCTTTGTCAACCTTTCCTCACTCATTCTCGCCATATGTCCAAACCATTTCAACACACCCTCTTCTGCTCTCTTAACCACACTCTTTTTATTACCATATATCTCTCATACCCTTTCACTACTTGATTAAACCACCTCACATCACATACTGTCCTCAAACATTACATTTCCAACACATCCACCCTCCTCTGTAAAATCCTATATATAGCCCATGCCTCAAAACCATATTGTTGGAACTACTATTCCTTCAAACATACCCATTTTTGGTTTCTGATATAATGCTCTCTCTTTCCACACATTCTTCATCGATTCCAGAACCTTCGCCCCCTCCCCCACCCTGTGACTCTCTTTCACTGCCATGGTTCCATCCGCAGCTAAGTCCATGCCCAGATATCCAAAACACTTTACTTCCTCCAATTCTTCTCAATACAAACTTACATCCCAATCAACTTGTCCCTCAACCCTGCTGAACCTAATAACCTTGCTCTTATTCACATTTATTCTCAACTTTCTTCTTTCACACACTTTTCCAAACTCAGTCACCAACCTCTGCAGTTTCTCACTTGCATCAACAACCAATGCTGTATCATCAGCACACAACAAATGACTCATTTCTGAGGCCTTCTCATCCTAAACTAGACTGCATACTCACCTCTCTCTCCAAAACCCTTGCTTTCACCTACCTAACCACCCCATCCATAAACAAATTAAACAGCCATGGAGACATCACACACCCCTGCTGCAGACTGACCTTCACTGGGAACCACTCACTCTCTTCTCCTCCTACTCGTACACATGCCTTACATTATAATTATTATCATTATTATTTTGCTTTGTTGCTATCTCCCGTGTTAGCGAGGTAGCGCAAGGAAACAGACGAAAGAATGGCCCAACCCACCCACATACACCTCTAGCTGTCATGTAATAATGCACCGAAACCACAGCTCCCTTTCCACATCCAGGCCCCAAACAACTTTCCATGGTTTACCCCAGACGCTTCACATGCCCTGGTTCAATCCATTGACAGCACGTCGACCCCGGTATACCACATCGTTCCAATTCACTCTATTCCTTGCACGCCTTTCACCCTCCTGCATGTTCAGGTCCCGATCACTCAAAATCTTTTTCACTCCATCTTTCCACCTCCAATTTGGTCTTCCACTTCTCCTCGTTTCCTCCACCTCCGACACATATATCCTCTTGGTCAATCTTTCCTCACTCATTCTCTCCATGTGACCAAACCATTTCAAAACACCCTCTTCTGCTCTCTCAACCACACTCTTTTTATTTCCACACATCTCTCTTACCCTTACATTACTTACTCGATCAAACCACCTCACACCACATATTGTCCTCAAACATCTCATTTCCAGCACATCCACCCTCCTGCGCACAACTCTATCCATAGCCCATGCCTCGCAACCATACAACATTGTTGGAACCACTATTCCTTCAAACATACCCATTTTTGCTTTTCGAGATAATGTTCTCGACTTCCAAACATTCTTCAAGGCACCCAGGATTTTCGCCCCCTCCCCCAACCTATGGTTCACTCCGCTTCCATGGTTCCATCTGCTGCCAGATCCATTCCCAGATATCTAAAACACTTTACTTCCTCCAGTTTTTCTTCATTCAAACTTACCTCCCAATTGACTTGACCCTCAACCCTACAGTACCTAATAACCTTGCTCTTATTCACATTTACTCTTAACTTTCTTCCTTCACACACTTTACCAAACTCAGTCACCAGCTTCTGTAGTTTCTCACATGAATCAGCCACCAGCTCTGTATCATCAGCGAACAACAACTGACTCACTTCCCAAGCTCTCTCATCCACAACACACTGCATACTTGCCCCTCTTTCCAAAACTCTTGCATTCACCTCCCTAACAACCCCATCCATAAACAAATTAAACAACCATAGAGACATCACACACCCCTGCCGCAAACCTACATTCACTCAGAACCAATCACTTTCCTCTCTTCCTACACGTACACATGTCCTACATCCTCGATAAAAACTTTTCACTGCTTCTAACAACTTGCCTCCCACACCATATATTCTTAATACCTTCCACAGAGCATCTCTATCAATTCTATCATATGCCTTCTCCAGATACATAAATGCTACATACAAATCCATTTACTTTTCTAAGTATTTCTCACATACATTCTTCAAAGCAAACACCTGATCCACACATCCTCTACCACTTCTGAAACCACACTGCTCTTCCCCAATCTGATGCTCTGTACATGCCTTCACCCTCTCAATCAATACCCTCCTATATAATTTACCAGGAATACTCAACAAATTTATACCTCTGTCATTTGAGCACTCACTCTTATCCCCTTTGCCTTTGTACAATGGCACTATGCAAGCATTCTGCCAATCCTCAGGCACCTTAACATGAGTCATACATACATTAAATAACCTTACCAACCAGTCAACAATACAATCACACTCTTTTTTAATAAATTCCACTGCAATACCATCCAAACCTGCCACATTTCACATGTGGCGGGGTGGCAGCGGAAATGGATGAAGGCAGCATGTATGAATATATGCATGTTTATATATATGTATATGTCTGCGTATGTATTCATTTTGCTTTTTCGCTGTCTCCCGCGTTAGCGAGATAGCACAAGGAAACAGACGAAAGAATGACCCAACCCACCCACATACACATGTATATACATACACGTCCACACACACATATACCTATACATCTCAACGTATACATATATATACACACACAGACATACATATATACACATGTACATAATTCACACTGTCTGCCTTTACTCATTCCCATCGCCACCCCGCCACACATGAAATAACAACCCCCTTCCCCCTCATGTGGGTGGGGTAGCACTAGGAAGACAACAAAGGTCCCATTCGTTCAAAATCAGTCTCTAACTGTCATGTAATAATGCACCAAAACCACAGCTCCCTTTCTACATCCAGGCCCCACACAACTTTCTATGGTTTACCCCAGACGCTTCACATACCCTGGTTCAATCCAGTGACAGCACGTCTACCCCAGTACACCACATCGTTCCAATTCACTCTATTCCTTGCACACCTCTCACCCTCCTGCATGTTCAGGCCCCGATCACACAAAATCTTTTTCATTCCATCTTTCCACCTCCAATTTGGTCTCCCACTTCTCATTCCCTCCACCTCTGACACATATATCCTCTTTGTCAAACTTTCCTCACTCATTCTCTCCATGTGACCAAAGCATTTCAAAACACCCTCTTCTGCTCTCTCAACAACACTCTTTTTATTTCCACACATCTCTCTTACCCTTTCATTACTTACTCGATCAAACCACCTCACACCACACATCGTCCTCAAACATCTCATTTCCAACACATCCACCCTCCTCAGCACAAACCTATCTATCTCCCAAACTTCACAACCATATAACATTGTTGGAACCACTATTCCTTTAAACATACCCATTTTTGCTTTCTAAGATTATGTTATCGACTTCCACACATTCTTCAACACTCCCAGAATCTTCGCCCCCTCCCCCACCCTGTGACTCACTTCCACTTCCATGGTTCCAACCACCGCCAAATCCACTCACAGATATCTAAAACACTTCACTTCCTCCAGTTTTTCTTCATTCAAACTTACCTCCCAATTGACTTGTCCCTCAACCCTACTGAACCTAATAACCTTGCTCTTATTCACATTTACTCTCAGCTTTCTTCTTTCACACACTTTACTAAACTCAGTCACCTGCTTCTACAGCTTCTCACCCAAATCAGCCACCAGCACTGTGTCATCAGCAAACAACAACTGACTTACTTCCCAAGCCCTCTCATTCCCAACAAACTGCATACTTGCCCCTCTTTCCAAAACTCTTGCATTCAACTCCCTAACAACTCCATCCATAAACAAATTAAACAACCATGGAGACATCACGCACCCCTGCTGCAAACCGATATTCACTGGGAACCAATCACCTTCCTCTCTTCCTACTCGTACACATGCCTTACATCCTCGATAAAAGCTTTTCACTGCTTCTAGCAACTTACCTCCAACACCATATATTCTTAATACCTCCCACAGAGCATCTCGATCAACTCTATCACATGCCTTCTCCAGATACATAAATGCTACATACAAATCCATTTGCTTTTCTAAGTATTTCTCAAATACATTCTTCAAAGCAAACACCTGATCCACACATCCTCTACCCCTTCTGCAACCACACTGCTCCTCCCCAATCTGATGCTCTGTACGCACCTTGACTCACATCAATGTAGAATTTACTTTCTTATACTCTATCACATACTCCCACAATTCCTGTTTCAGAAGCAGTGCTACTCCTTCCTTAGCTCTTGTTCTCTCACCAACCAGACTTGACTCCCAAGGCATTTCCAAGCCTTTCTTCCCCTTTACCCTTGGGCTTCATTTCACACAGAGCCAGAACATCCAAGTTTTTTTTCCTCAAACATACTACCAATTTCTCCATTCTCCTCATCCTGGTTACATCCACACACACTGACACCCGAGTCTGAGCCCTAAAGGAGGATGAGCACTCCCCACTTGACTCCTTCTGTTTCCTATTTCAGAAATTGAAATACAAGTAGGGGAGGGTTTCCTGCCCCCTGCTCCCGCCCCCTTTAGTCGCCTTCTACAACATGCGAGGAATATGTGGGAAACATATACTTATGGATTTTTTTTTCATACTATTCGCCATTTCCCGCGTTAGCGAGGTAGCGTTAAGAACAGAGGACTGAGCCTTTGAGGGAATATCCTCACTAGGCCCCCTTCTCTGTTGCTTCTTTTGGAAAATTAAAAACGAGAGGGGAGGATTTCCAGCCCCCTGCTCCCTTCCCTTTTAGTAGCCTTCTATGACACGCAGGGAATACGTGAGAAGTATTCTTTCTCCCCTATCCCCAGGGATGTGTATGTATATATGTATATGTACTTGTATGTGTATGTGCATGTATAATTTTGTGTATATGAGAGGATGGGTCTTTCTTCGTCTGTTTCCTGGCACTACCTATCTTGCTAATGCAGAAAATGGCAATCAAGTATAATAACTATATAGACACTATGTAAAGAGTAAATATGAATACAAGCAAGGTTATTAGGTTCAGTAGGGTTGAGGGACAAGTTAACTGGGATGTAAGTTTGAATGGAGAAAAGCTGGAGGAAGTGAAGTGCTTTAGATATCTGGGAGTGGACTAAGCAGTGGATGGAACCAGAGAAGCGGAAGTGAGTCACCGGGTGGGGGAGGGGGTGATGGTTCTGGGAGCGATGAAGAATGTGTAAGAGAGAAAGTTATCTCAGAGAGCAAAAATGGGTATGTTTGAAGGAATAGTAGTTCCAACAATGTTATATGGTTGCGAGGCATGGGCTATAAATAGAGTTGTATGGAGGAAGATGGATGTATTGAAAATGAATGTCTAAGGACAATGTATGGTGTGAGGTGTTTTGACTAAGTAATGAAAGGGTAAGAGAGATGTGTGGAAATAAAAAGTGTGGTTGAGAAAGCAGAAGTGTGTGTGTTGAAATGGTTTTGATATATCGAGAGAATGAGTGATGAAAGACTGACAAAAAGGATATATGCGTAAGAGGTGGAGGGAACAAAGAGAAGCAGGAAACCAAATTGGAGGTGGAATGATGGAGTGAAAATGATTTTGAGTGATTGGAGCCAGAACATATAGGAGGGTTAGAGGTGTGCAAGGAATACAGTGAATTGGAACGATGTGGTATGCCAGGGTCGACATGCTGTCACTGGACTGAACGAGGGATTGTAAAGCATTTGGGGTAAACCATGGAACGGTCTGTAGGGCCTGGATGTGGACTGGGAGCTGTGATTTCAGTACATTATATATGACAGCTAGAGACTAAGTGTAAATGAATGTGGCCTTTTTTTCCGTTTTCCTGGCACTATCTGCTGAAGCAGGAGGTAGCAACACTATTTCCTGTGTGGCAGGGAAGCAACAGAAATGGATGAGTGCAAACAATTATGAATATATGTGTCTGTTATGTTGATATGTATATGTGTGTGTATGGGTGTTTATTTTTATCTTTTTGCTTTGTCACTGTCTCCCGCGTTTGCGAGGTAGCGCAAGGAAACAGACGAAAGAAATGGCCCAACCCACCCCCATACACATGTATATACATACACGTCCACACACGCAAATATACATACCTATACAACTCAATGAACACAAATATATACACACACAGACACATACATATATACACATGCACACAATTTACACTGTCTGCCTTTATTCATTCCCAGCGCCACCTCACCACACATGGAATAACATCCCCCTTCCCCCTCATGTGTGCGAGGTAGCGCTAGGAAAAGACAACAAAGGCCCCATTCGTTCACACTCAGTCTCTAGCTGTCATGTAATAATGCCTGAAACCACAGCTCCCTTTCCACATCCAGGCCCCACAGAACTTTTCATGGTTTACCCCAGACGCTTCACATGCCCTGACTCAATCCACTGACAGCACGTCTACCCCGGTATACCACATCGATCCAATTCACTCTATTCCTTGCCCGACTTTCACCCTCCTGCATGTTCAGGCCCCGATCACTCAAAATCTTTTTCACTCCATCTTTCCACCTCCAATTTGGTCTCCCACTTCTCCTCGTTCCTTCCACCTCCGACACATATATCCACTTGGTCAATCTTTCCTCACTCATTCTCTCCATGCGCCCAAACCATTTCAAAACACCCTCTTCTGCTCTCTCAACCACGCTCTTTTTATTTCCACACATCTCTCTTACCCTTACATTACTTACTCGATCAAACCACCTCACACCACATATTGTCCTCAAACATCTCATTTCCAGCACATCCACCCTCCTGCGCACAACTCTATCCATAGCCCACGCCTTGCAACCACACAACATTGTTGGAACCACTATTCCTTCAAACATAGCCATATTTGCTTTCGGAGATAAGGTTCTTGACTTCCACACATTCTTCAAGGCTCCCAGGATTTTCGCCCCCTCCCCCACCCTATGATTCACTTCAGCTTCCATGGTTCCATCCGCTGCCAGATCCACTCCCAGATTTATTTATTATTTATTTTGCTTTGTCGCTGTCTCCCGCGTTTGCGAGGTAGCGCAAGGAAACAGACGAAAGAAATGGCCCAACCCACCCCCATACACATGTATATACATACACGTCCACACACGCAAATATACATACCCATACATCTCAATGTACACATATATATACACACAGACACATACATATATACACATGCACACAATTCACACTGTCTGCCTTTATTCATTCCCATCACCACCTCGCCACACATGGAATAACATCCCCCTCCCCCCTCATGTGTGCGAGGTAGTGCTAGGAAAAGACAACAAAGGCCCCATTCATTCACACTCAGTCTCTAGCTGTCATGTAATAATGCCTGAAACCACAGCTCCCTTTCCACGTCCGGGCCCCACACAGCTTTCCATGGTTTGCCCCGAACGCTTCACATGCCCTGGTTCAGTCCGTTGGCGGCGCATCGACTCCGGTATACCACATCGATCTAATTCACTCTATTCCTTGCCCGCCTTTCACCATCCTGCATGTTCAGGCCCTGATCACTCAAAATCTTTTTCGCTCCATCTTTCCACCTCCAATTTGGTCTCCCGCTTCTCCTCGTTCCCTCCACCTCCGACACATATGTCCTCTTGGTCAATCTTTCCTCACTCATTCTCTCCATGTGCCCAAACCATTTCAAAACACCCTCTTCTGCTCTCTCAACCACGCTCTTCTTATTTCCATACATCTCTCTTACCCTTACATTACTTACTCGATCAAACCACCTCACACCACACATTGTCCTAAAACATCTCATTTCCAGCACATCCACCCTCCTGCACACAACTCTATCCATAGCCCACGCCTCGCAACCATACAACATTGTTGGAACCACTATTCCTTATATATATATATATATGTGTGTGTGTGTGTATGACCGGATGGGCCATTCTTTGTTTCCTGGCACTATCTCTGACTCAGGAAACAGCAATTATGTATAATCAAAAAAATCAAAAAATATATACACAACCTACATATATTAAAAAAGTAAATCATATGGTACTATATACATAGTACCATATGATTTAATTTTTTTACCTACAGTTTGTGCACATATTATTATCTTTTTTATTATACAAAATTGCTATTTCCTGTGTCATCGAGGTAGCGCCAGGAAAGAGACGAAGAATGGTGTGGCTTCAGAAGTTGTAGAAGATGTGTGGATCAGGTGTTTACTTTGAAGAATGCATGTGAGAAATACTTAGAAAAACAAATGGATTTGTATGTAGCATTTATGGATCTGCAAAAGGCATATGAAAAGAGTTGATAGAGATCCTCTGTGGAAGGTATTAAGAGTATATGGTGCGGGAGGTAAGTCACAAGAAGCAGTGAAAAGTTTTTATCAAGGATGTAAGGCATGTGTACAAGTGGAAAGAGAGGAAAGTGATTGGTTCACAGTGAATGTCGGTTTACGGCAGGGGTGCGTGATGTTTCCATGGTTGTTAAATTTGTTTATGGATGGGGTTGTTAGGAAGATGAATGCATGAGTTTTGGAGAGAAGGGCAAGTATGCAGTCTGATGTGGATGAGAGCGCTTGGGAATTGAGTTAGTTGTTGTAATCTGATGATACAGCACTGGTGGCTGATTCGGGTGAGAAACTGCAGAAGCTGGTGACTGAGTTTGGTAAAGTGTGTGAAAGAAGAAAGCTGAGAGTAAATGTGAATAAGAACAAGGTTATTGAGTTCAGTAGGGTTGAGGGACAAGGCGATTGGGAGGTATGTTTGAAGGGAGAAAAACTGAAGGAAGTGAAGTGTTTTAGATATCTGGGAGTGGATTTTGGCAGTGGATGGAACAATGGAAGCAGAAGTGAGTCAGGGTGGGGGAGGGGGTGAAAGTTCTGGGAGCACTGAAGGATGTGTGGAAGGTGAGAACGTTATCTCGGTGAGCAAAATTGGGTATGTCAAATTTGAAGGAATAGTGGTTCCAACAATGTTATATGGGTGCAAGGCATGGGCTATTGATAGGGTCATGCGGAGAAAGGTGGATGTGTTGGAAATGAGATGTTTGAGAATAATATGTGGTGTGAAATGGTTTGATCGAGTAAGTAATGAAAGGGTAAGAGAGATGTGTGGAAATAAAAAAAAAAGTGTGGTTGAGAGAGCAGAAGAGGGTGTATTGAAATGGTTTGGTCACATGGAGAGAATGAGTGATGAAAGATTGACAGGTGGAGGGAATGAGAAATGGGAGACTACTTTGGAGGAGGAAGGATGGAGTGAAAAAGATTTTGAGCTATTGGGGCGTGAACATGCAGGAGGGTGAAGGGCATGCAAGAAATAGATTGAATTGGAACGATGTGGTGTATCGGGGTTGACGTGCTGTCAATGGATTGAACCACGGCATGTGAAGTGTCTGGGGTAAACCATGGAAAGTTTTGTGGGCCTACATGTGGAAAGGGAGCTGTGGTTTCAGTGCATTACACATGACAGCTAGAGATTGAGTGTGGATGAATGTGGCCTTTGTTGTCTTATCCTAGCGCTACCTTGCGTGTGCGGGGGGAAGGGGGTGCCATTTCATGTGTGGCAGGGAGGTGACGGGAATGGATGAAGGCAGCAAGTTTGAATATGTACATGTGTATATATGTATATGTTTGTGCATGTGTATGTATGTATACATTGAAATGTATAGGTATGTATATGTGTGTGTGTGTGTGTGGGCGTGTATGTACATAAATGTGTATGAGGGCCGGTTGAGCCATTCTTTTGTCTGTTTCCTTGCACTACCTCACTAACACGGGAGACAGTGACAAAGTATAATAAGTATAAAATACTATAATCATACACTTGGAGGCAAAAAAAAAAAAAAAATAAAGGTCTTACCTGAGAGCAGTAATGAGCAGCTTTAATCCTTGTCTGTCTTTAACTAAGAACCCTTTGTGGTCTAGTTTTGTAAAAACCTCTTTCACATTAAGATTTGGGGCAACCTCAAGGAGGCCTTTGATAAAGACCTCTACATTCCATCCGTGAGGACCTGCAAGGCTTCCTGATCCGCTCAATCCCACTTCATTTCCAGATGATGATTGAGGCTGAGAACTTGGGGCCTTGTCTTTGCTGTCACTCCACAATGAGCTCGGTGAATTTAGATTCTGGAGTCCAATCTGATGGAAAGGAACACAAAATTGTTTTACACTTTCTATCAGATATAGATAAATGTGTAAATATTCTAAAAGAAATATTCAAAACCATCAGGTGTTTCCACAAAATAAAATCTTGTACATGGTAAACCCCAAGCATGGTCTAGCAGTCCATCACCATGCACGCGTGTGTATGTGTGTATGGGGGTGGGGGATGAATAAATAAAAATATATGAAAATAAATTTAATAAGTATTCATAAATACATGAAAGCAAGGTTATTAGGTACAGTAGGGTTGAGGGTCAAGTCAATTGGGAGGTAAGTTTGAATGGAGAAAAACTGGAGGAAGTAAAGTGTTTTAGATATCTGGGAGTGGATCTGGCAGCGGATGGAACCATGGAAGCGGAAGTGGATCATAGGGTGGGGGAGGGGGCGAAAATTCTGGGAGCCTTGAAGAATGTGTGGAAGTTGAGAACAATATCTCGAAAAGCAAAAATGGGTATGTTTGAAGGAATAGTGGTTCCAACAATGTTGTATGGTTGCGAGGCGTGGGCTATGGATAGAGTGGTGCGCAGGAGGATGGATGTGCTGGAAATGAGATGTTTGAGGACAATGTGTGGTGTGAGGTGGTTTGATCGAGTAAGTAACGTAAGGGTAAGAGAGATGTGTGGAAATAAAAAGAGCGTGGTTGAGAGAGCAGAAGAGGGTGTTTTGAAATGGTTTGGGCACATGGAGAGAATGAGTGAGGAGAGATTGACCAAGAGGATATATGTGTCGGAGGTGGAGGGAACGAGGAGAAGTGGGAGACCAAATTGGAGGTGGAAAGATGGAGTGAAAAAGATTTTGTGTGATCGGGGCTTGAACATGCAGGAGGGTGAAAGGTGGGCAAGGAATAGAGTGAATTGGATCGATGTGGTATACCGGGGTTGACATGCTGTCAGTGGGTTGAATCAGGGCATGTGAAGCGTCTGGGGTAAACCATGGAAAGCTGTGTAGGTATGTATATTTGCGTGTGTGGACGTATGTATATAAATGTGTATGGGGATGGGTTAGGCCATTTCTTTCGTCTGTTTCCTTGCGCTACCTCGCAAATGCGGGAGACAGCGACAAAGCAAGAAAAAAAAAAAATAAATGAAAATACAATTACAGTATATAACTGCTTTTTTGTTAGCTTCATCGACTGCTAAATTATGGACTGACGAGTGTTGACACAACTACCAATAAGACAAGAGGTCATGGAGATGGTTTCGTTCTTTCTGCACCTTTACTGAATAAATAAGCAGTGTTTGGCAGTAAATGACATCAATATACTTTGAAATATTCCACGTTACAAGCTAACAATCAGCATCTGGGAGCCTGGCTGGTAAATGCTACTAAGATACTGAAAGATATTGAACTTTTGATACCAAAATATTTGAAGCTTTCTTGGTAGATACCGATAGACATGAAGCTTTCTTAAAATAACATTTTTTTTGTATGTTAGCTGAGACCGCATGGGACACAGAAGTCCTAATTGAGGCCATCACATTAAAGTTACCTTGATAGCACGAAAAAAGCAACAGATCATGAAAAAAAAATATGTGCTACATGGCAACTACAGAATGAATGTAAATGAATGTGGCCTTTCTTTGTCCATTCCTAGCCATACCTTATTAATATAGCACCAGGAATGGATGAAAGCAAGAAAGTATGAATATGTACAAGTATATTCAGGGAAGCAGTGATAGCTTGTGCAAAAGATGCATATGGCAGAGAAAGGTGTGAGGTTGGCAGATTAGAGAGGGTAGTGAGTGATGGGATGAAGAAGTAAGATTGTTAAGGAAAGAGAAGAGAGAGGCATTTGGATGATTTTTGCAAATGACAGGGAGATGTATAAAAGAAAGTAGCAGGAGGTCAAGAGAAGTGTGCAAGGGGTGAAAAAGAAGGCAAATGAGAGTTGGGGTGAGAGAGCATCATTAAATTCTAGAGAGAAAAAAAAGATGTTTTGGAAGGAGGTAAATAAAGTGAGTAAGAGAAGAGAACAAATGGGAACATCGGTGAAGGGGGCTAATGGGGAAGTAATAACATGCAGTAGTAAAGTGAGAAGGAGATGGAGTGTATTTTGAAGGTTTGTTGAATGTGTTTGATGATAAGAGTGGCAGATATAGGGTGTTTTGGTTGAAGTGGTGCACTAAATGAGAGGGTCAGAAAGATTGGTTTGGTAAACAGAGAAAAAGTAGTGAAAGCTTTGCGGAAGATGAAAGCCGGCATGGCGGCGAGTTTGGATGGTACTGCAGTGTAATTTATTAAAATAGGGGGTGACTGTGCATATGAGTCGTCTGGGGTAAACTATGGAAAAAAGTGTGGGGTCTGGATGTGGAATGGGAGTTGTGGTGTCAGTGCATTACACATGACAGCCAGAGACTGAGTGTGAACGAATGTGGCCTTTTTTTGTCTTTTCCTGGCACTACCTCACTGGAAGGAGTGATGCTATTTCATGTGTGATGGGGCAGCAACAGGAACGGATGAAGGCAGCAAGTATGAATATTATTCATTTCATTATACTTTGTTGCTGCCTCCCGCATCAGTGAGGTAGCGCAAGGAAGCAGATGAAAGAATGGCTGAACCCACCCACATACACAAGTATATACATACAAGCCCACACATGCACATAAACATACCTTTACAATTCACTCTTTTTTTAATTATTATCATACTTTGTCGCTGTCACCTGCATTAGCGAGGTAGTGCAAGGAAACAGACAAATGAATGGCCCAACCCACCTGCATACACATGTATACACATACAAGCCCAAATAAGCACATATACATTTACATACACACATAAACATAAATACAAAGACATATACATATATGCACACATGTAAATACTCATACTTGCTGCCTTTATTCATTTCCATCGCCAACCTGCCACACATGAAATGGCACCCCCCTCCCCCCATGCACGGGCAAGGAAGCGCTATAAAAAGAAAACAAAGGCTTTGTTCACACTCAGTTTCTAGCTGTCATGTGCAATGCACCAAAACCACAGCCCCCTTTCCACATCCAGGTCCCACAAAACTTTCCATCATTTACCCCAGACGCTTAACGTGCTCTGATTCAATCCATTGACAGCACCTCGACCCTGGTATACCAAATCATTCATTTTTTTTTTTTTTTTTTTTATACTTTGTCGCTGTCTCCCGCGTTTGCGAGGTAGCGCAAGGAAACAGACGAAAGAAATGGCCCAACCCCCCCCCCCCCCATACACATGTACATACACACGTCCACACACGCAAATATACATACCTACACAGCTTTCCATGGTTTACCCCAGACGCTTCACATGCCTTGATTCAATCCACTGACAGCACGTCAACCCCTGTATACCACATGACTCCAATTCACTCTATTCCTTGCCCTCCTTTCACCCTCCTGCATGTTCAGGCCCCGATCACACAAAATCTTTTTCACTCCATCTTTCCACCTCCAATTTGGTCTCCCTCTTCTCCTCGTTCCCTCCACCTCCGACACATATATCCTCTTGGTCAATCTCTCCTCACTCATTCTCTCCATGTGCCCAAACCATTTCAAAACACCCTCTTCTGCTCTCTCAACCACGCTCTTTTTATTTCCACACATCTCTCTTACCCTTACGTTACTTACTCGATCAAACCACCTCACACCACACATTGTCCTCAAACATCTCATTTCCAGCACATCCATCCTCCTGCGCACATCTCTATCCATAGCCCACGCCTCGCAACCATACAACATTGTTGGAACCACTATTCCCTCAAACATACCCATTTTTGCTTTCCGAGATAATGTTCTCGACTTCCACACATTTTTCAAGGCTCCCAAAATTTTCGCCCCCTCCCCCACCCTATGATCCACTTCCGCTTCCATGGTTCCATCCGCTGACAGATCCACTCCCAGATATCTAAAACACTTCACTTCCTCCAGTTTTTCTCCATTCAAACTCACCTCCCAAATCATTCATATTCACTCTATTTCTTGCACTTCTTTCACCCTCCTGTAAGTTCTGATCCCAATCTTTTTCACTCCTTCCTTCCACCTCCAATTCGGTCTCCTACTTCTCCTCGTCCCCTCCACCTCTGACACATATATCCTCTTTGTCAATCTTTCCTTCATCATTCTCTCCATGTGACCAAACCATTTCAATACACCCTCTTCTGTTCTCTCAACCACAATCCTTTTATTACCACACCTCTCTCTTACCCTTTCATTACTTACTTGAGCAAACCACCTCACACCACATATTGTCCTCAAACATCTCATTTCCAACACATCCACCCTCCTCAGCACAATCCAATCTATAGCCCATGCCTCGCAACCATGTAACATTGTTGGAACCACATACTCATTTTTGCTCTCCAAGATAACATTCTCATCTTCCACACATTCTTCAACACTCACAGAACCTTCGCCTGCTCCCCCACCCTGTGACTCACTTATGCTTCCATGGTTCCACTCGCTGCCAAATCCACTCTCAGGTATCTAAAACACTTCACTTCCTCCACTTTATCTCCATTCAAACTTACCTCACAACTGACTTGTCCCTCAACTCTACTGAGCCTAATAAACTTACTCTTATTCACATTTACTCTCAGCTTTCTTTTTTCATACACTTTACCAAACTTAATCACCAGCTTCTGCAGTTTCTCACATGAATAAGCCACCAGCGCTGTATCATCAGCGAACAACAACTGACTCACTTCCCAAGCCCTCTTATCAACAAATGACTGCATACTTGTCACTCTCTCCAAAACTCTTGCATTAAACTCCCTAACAAACCCATCCATAAACAAATTAAACAACCATGGAGACATCACGCAACCCTGCCGCAAACCAACATTCACTTAGAACCAATCACTTTCCTCTCTTCCTACTTGTACACATGCCTTACATCCTCGATAAAAACTTTTCACTGCTTCTAGCAACCATATATTCTTAATATTTTCTACAGAGCATCTCTATCAATTTTATCATATGCCTTCTCCATATCCACAAATGCTACATATAGATCCATTTGCTTTTCTAAGTATTTCTCACATACATTCTTCAGAGCAAACACTTGATCCACACATCCTCTACCACTTCTGAAACCACACTGCTCTTCCCAAATCTGATGCTCTGTACATGCTTTCACCCTCTCAATCACTACCCTCATATAATTTCCAAGGGACACTCAAAAAACTTATACCTCTGTAATTTGAGCACTCACTTTTATCCCCTTTGCCTTTGTACAATGGAACTATGCATGCATTCCACCAATCCTCAGGCACCTCACCATGAGCCATACATACATTAAATATCCTCACCAACTAGTCAAAAACACAGTCACCCCCTTTTTTTAATAAATTCCACTGCAATACCATCCAATCCCGCTGCCTAGCCAGCTTTCATCAACTGCAAAGCTTTTACTACCTCTTCTCTGTTTACCACATCATTCTCCCTGACACTCTCACTTCGCACACCACCTCAACCAAAACACCCTATATCTGCCACTCTATCATCTAACACACTCAACAAACATTCAAAATAATCACTTCATCTCCTTCTCACATCACCACTACTTTTTATTACCTGCCCATTAGCCCCCTTCACCGATGTTCCCATCTATTCTCTTGTCTTACGCACTTTATTTATCTCCTTCCAAAACATCTTTTTATCCTCCCTGAAATTTAATGATACTCTCTCACCCCAACTCTAATTTGCCCTCTTTTTCACCTCTTGCACCTTTCTCTTGACCTCCTGCCTCTTTCTATTATACATCTCCCACTTAGGGAAGCAGTGATGGCTTGCACAAAATATGTTTGTGGCATGAGAAGCATGGGAGGTGGGCAGATTAGAAATGGTAGTGAGTGGTGGGATGAAGAAGTAAGATTATTAGTGAAAGAGAAGAGAGAAGCATTTGGATGATTTTGGCAGGGAAATATTGCAAATTAGTGGGAGATGTATAAAAGAAAGAGGCAGGAGGTCAAGAGAAAGGTGCAAGAGGTGAAAAAGAGGGCAAATGAGAGTTGGAGTGAGAGAGTATCATTAAATTTTAGGGAGAATAAAAAGATGTTTTGGAAGGAGGTAAATAAAGTGCGTAAGACAAGAGAGCAAATGGGAACTTCAGTGAAGGGGGCTAATGGGGAGGTGATAACAAGTAGTGGTGATGTGAGGAGGAGATGGAGTGAGTATTTTGAAGGCTTGTTGAATGTGTTTGACGATAAAGTGGCAGATATAGGGTGTTTTGGTTGAGGTGGTGTGCAAAGTGAGTGGGTTAGGGAAAATGATTTGGTAAGCAGGGAGGAGGTAATAAAAGCTTTGCGGAAGATGAAAGCCGACAAGGTAGTGGGTTTGGATGGCACTGCAGTGGAATTTATTAAAAAAGGGGGTGACTGTATTGTTGACTGGTTGGTAAGATTATTTAATGTATGTATGATTCAGGGTGAGGTGCCTGAGGATTGGCAGAATGCTTGCATAGTGCCATTGTACAAAGGCAAAGGGGATAAGAGTGAGTGCTCAAATTACAGAGGTATAAGTTTGTTGAGTATTCCTGGGAAATTATATGGGAGGGTATTGATTGAGAGGGTGAAGGCATGTACAGAGCATCAGATTGGGGAAGAGCAGTGTGGTTTCAGAAGTGGTAGAGGATGTGTGGATCAGGTGTTTGCTTTGAAGAATGAAAAGCAAATGGATTTGTATGTAGCATTTATGGATCTAGAGAAGGCATATGATAGAGTTGATAGAGATGCTCTGTGGAAGGTATTAAGAATATATGGGGTGGGAGGCAAGTTGTTAGAAGCGGTGAAAAGTTTTTATCGAGGATGTAAGGCATGTGTATGTGTAGGAAGAGAGGAAAGTGATTGGTTCTCAGTGAATGTAGGTTTGCGGCAGGGGTGTGTGATGTCTCCATGGATGTTTAATTTGTTTACGGACGGGGTTGTTAGGGAGGTGAATGCAAGAGTTTTGGAAAGAGGGACAAGTATGAAGTCTGTTGTGGATGAGAGAGCTTGGGAAGTGAGTCAGTTGTTGTTCGCTGATGATACAGCGCTGGTGGCTGATTCATGTGAGAAACTGCAGAAGCTGGTGACTGAGTTTGGTAAAGTGTGTGAAAGAAGAAAGTTAAGAGTATATGTGAATAAGAGCAAGGTTATTAGGTACAGTAGGGTTGAGGGTCAAGTCAATTGGGAGGTAAGATTGAATGGAGAAAAACTGGAGGAAGTATAGTGTTTTAGATATCTGGGAGTGGATTTGGCAGCGGATGGAACCACGGAAGTAGAAGTGAATCATAGGGTGGGGGAGGGGCCGAAAATTCTGGGAGCCTTGAAGAATGTTTGGAAGTCAAGAACATTATCTCGGAAAGCAAAAATGGGTATGTTTGAAGGAATAGTGGTTCCAACAATGTTGTATGGTTGCGAGGCGTGGGCTATGGATAGAGTTGTGCGCAGGAGGGTGGATGTGCTGGAAACGAGATGTTTGAGGACAATATGTGGTGTGAGGTGGTTTGATCGAATTAGTAATGAAAGGGGTAAGAGATGTGTGGTAATAAAAAGAGTGTGGTTGAGAGAGCAGAAGAGGTTGTTTTGAAATGGTTAAGTCACATGGAGGGAATGAGTGAGGAAAGATTGACAAAGAGGATATATGTGTCAGAGGTGGAGGGAACGAGGAGAAGTTGGAGACGAAATTGGAGGTGGAAAGATGGAGTGAAAAAGATTTTGAGTGATTGGGGCCTGAACAAGCAGGAGGGTGAAAGGCGTGCAAGGAATAGAGTGAATTGGAACGATGTGGTATACCAGGGTCGACATGCTGTCAATGGATTGACCCAGTAAACCATGGAAAGTTCTGTGGGGCCTGGATGTGGAAAGGGAGGTGTGGTTTCGGTACATTATACATGACAGCTAGAGACTGAATGTGAACGAATGTAGCTTTTGTTGTCTTTTCCTAGCTCTACCTCGGACACATGCTGGGGGAGGGGGTTGTTATTTCATGTGTGGAGGGATGGCGACGGGAATGAATAAGGGTAGAATATGAATTGTGTACATGTTTATATATGTATATGTCGGTTTGTGTATGTATATGTATATATCAGTGTTTTAGATATCTGGGAGTGGATTTGGCATCGGATGGAACCATGGAAGTGGAAATGAATCATAGTGTGGGTGAGGGGGTGAAAGTTCTGGGAGCGTTGAAAAATGTGTGGAAGTTGAGAACGTTATCTTGAAAAGCAAAAATGGGTATGTATGAAGGAATAGTGGTTCCAACAATGTTATATGGTTGCGAGACGTGGGCTATAGATAGAGTTATGTGGAGGAGGGTGGATGTGCTGGAAATGAGATGTTTGAGGACAATATGTGGTGTGAGGTGGTTTGATCGAGTAAGCAATGTATGGGTAAGAGAGATTTATTTATTTATTTATTTTGCTTTGTCGCTGTCTCCTGCGTCTGCGAGGTAGCGCAAGGAAACAGACGAAAGAAATGGCCCAACCCACCCCCATACACAATGTATACACACACACGTCCACACACGCAAATATACATACCTATACATCTCAATGTACACATATATATATACATACACAGACACATACATATATACCCATGCACACAATTCACACTGTCTGCCCCCATTCACTCCCATCGCCACCTAGCCACACATGGAATACCTCCCCTCTCCCCCTCATGTGTGCGAGGTAGCGCTAGGAAAAGACAACAAAGGCCCCATTCGTTCACACTCAGTCTCTAGCTGCCACGCAATAATGCCCGAAAAAACAGCTCCCTTTCCACATCCAGGCCCCACACAACTTTCCATGGTTTACCCCAGACGCTTCACATGCCCTGATTCAATCCACTGACAGCAAGTCAACCCCGCTATACCACATCGATCCAATTCACTCTATTCCTTGCCCTCCTTCCACCCTCCTGAATGTTCAGGCCCCAATCACTCAAAATCTTTTTCACTCCATCTTTCCACCTCCAATTTGGTCTCCCACTTCTCCTTGTTCCCTCCACCTCCGACACATATATCCTCTTAAGAGGTCAATCTTTCCTCACTCATTCTCTCGATGTGCCCAAACCATTTCAAAACACCCTCTTCTGCTCTCTCAACCACGCTCTTTTTATTTCCACACATCTCTCTTACCCTTACATTACTTACTCGATCAAACCACCTCACACCACACATTGTCCTCAAACATCTCATTTCCAGCACATCCACCCTCCTGGGCACAACTCTATCCATAGCCCATGCCTTGCAACCATACAACATTGTTGGAACCACTATTCCTTTAGACATACCCATTTTTGCTTTCCGAGATAATGTTCTCGACTTCCACACGTTCTTCAAGGCTCCCAGGATTTTCGCCCCCTCCCCCACCCTATGATTCACTTCCGCTTCCATGGTTCCATCTGCTGCCAGATCCACTCCCAGATATCTAAAACACTTTACTTCCTCCAGTTTTTCTCCATTCAAACTTACCTCCCAATTGACTTGACCCTCAACCCTACTGTACCTAATAACCTTGCTCTTATTCACATTTACTCTTAACTTTCTTCTTTCACACACTTTACCAAACTCAGTCACCAGATTCTGCAGTTTCTAACATGAATCAGCCACCAGCACTGTATCATCAGCGAACAACAACTGACTCACTTCCCAAGCTCTCTCATCCACAACAGACTTCATACTTCCCCCTCTTTCCAAAACTCTTGCATTCACCTCCCTAACAACCCCATCCATAAACAAATTAAATAGTGTGGTTGAGAGAGCAGAAGAGGGTGTTTTGAAATGGTTTGGTCACATGGAGAGAATGAGTGAGGAAAGATTGACCAAGAGGGTATATGTGTCAGAGGTGGAGGGAACGAGGAGAATTGGGAGACCAAATTGGAGGTGGAAAGATGGAGTGAAAAAGATTTTGAGTGATCGGGGCCTGAACATGCAGGAGGGTGAAAGGCGTGCAAGGAATAGAATGTATATGTATATGTCTGTGTGTGTATATATATGTATACGTTGAGATGTATAGGTATGTATATTTGCGTGTGTGGACATGTATGCAGGTGGGTTGGGCCACTCTTTCGTCTGTTCCCTTGCGCTACCTCGCTAACGCGGGAGACAGCGACAAAGCAAAATAAATATGAAATAAATGTATGGTTTGTGGCAGGGGTGTGTATGTCTCCATGGGTGTTTAATTTGTTTATGGATGGGGTTGTTAGGGAGGTGAATGCAAGAGTTTTGGAAAGAGGGGCAAGTATGCAGTCTGTTGTGGATGAGAGAGCTTGGGAAACGCTGGACGCTGATTCAGGTGAAAAACTTCAGAAGCTGATGATTGAGTTTGGTAAAGTGTGTGAACAACCATGGAGACATCCATGGAGAACAACCATGGAGACATCACACACCCCTGCTGCAAACCTACATTCACTGAGAACCAATCACTTTCCTCTCTTCCTACATGTACACATGTCTTACATCCTAGATAAAAACTTTTCACTGCTTCTAACAACTTGCCTCCCACATCATATATTCTTAATACCTTCCACAGAGCATCTCTATCAACTCTTACCATATGCCTTCTCCAGATCCATAAATGCTACATACAAATCCATTTGCTTTTCTAAGTATTTCTCACATACATTTTTCAAAGCAAACACCTGATCCACACATCCTCTACCACTTCTGAAACCACACTGCTCTTCCCCAATCTGATGCTCTGTACATGCCTTCACCCTCTCAATCAATACCCTTCCATATAATTTCCCAGGAATACTCAACAAACTTATACCTCTGTAATTTGAGCACTCACCTTTATCCCCTTTGCCTTTGTACAATGGCACTATGCAAGCATTCCACCAATCCTCAGGCACCTCACCATGAATCATACATACATTAATTAACCTTACCAACCAGTCAACAATACAGTCACCCCCTTTTTTAATAAATTCCACTGCAATACCATCCAAACCCACTGCCTTGCTGGTTTTCATCTTCCGCAAAGCTTTTACTGCCTCTTCTCTGTTTACCAAATCATTCTCCCAAACGAGAGATCTCTCACTTTGCACACCACCTCAACCAAAACACCCTATATCTGTCACTCTATCATCATCATCAAACATATTCAACAAACATTCAAAATACTCACTCCATCTCCTTCTCACATCACCACTACTTGTTATCACCTCCCCATTAGCCCCCTTCACTGAAGTTCCCATTTGTTCCCTTGTCTTACGCACTTTATTTACCTCCTTCAAAACATTTTACTCTCCCTAAAATTTAATGATACTCTCTCACCCCAACTCTCATTTGCCCTCTTTTTCACCTCTTGCACCTTTCTCTTGACCTCCTGCCTCTTTCTTTTATACATCTCCCACTCATTTGCATTATTTCCCTGCAAAAATCATCCAAATGCCTCTCTCTCCTCTTTCACTAATAATCTTACTTCTTCATCCCACCACTCACTACCCTTTCTAATATGCCCACCTCCCACGCTTCTCATGCCACAAGCATCTTTTGCGCAAGCCATCACTGCTTCCCTAAATACATCCCATTCCTCCCCCACTCCCCTTACCTCCTTTGTTCTCACCTTTTTCCATTCTGTACTCAGTCTTTCCTGGTACTTCCTCACACAAGTCTCTTTCCCAAGCTCACTTACTCTCACCACTCTCTTCACCTCAACATTGTCTCTTCTTTTCTGAAAACCTCTACAAATCTTCACCTTCTCCTCCACAAGATAATGATCAGACATCCCTCCAGTTGCATCTCTCAGCACATTAATATCCTAAAGTTTCTTTTTCGCGTGCCTATCAACCAACACGTAATCCATTAACGCTCTCTGGCCATCTCTCCTACTTACATATGTATACTTATGTATATCTCTCTTTTTAAACCAGGTATTCCCAAGCACCAGTCCTTTTTCAGCACATAAATCTACAAGCTCTTCACCATTTCCATTTACAACACTGAACACCCCATGTATACCAATTATTCCTCAACTGCCACATTACTCACCTTTGCATTCAAATCACCCATCACTATAACCTGGTCTTGTGCATCAAAACCACTAACACACTCATTCAGCTGCTCCCAAAACACTTGCCTCTCATGATCTTTCTTCTCATGCCCAGGTGCATATGCACCAATAATCACCTATCTCTCTCCATCAACTTTCGAAGTTTTACCCATATCAATCTAGGGTTTACTTTCTTACACTCTATCACATGCTCCCATCACTCCTGTTTCAGGAGCAGTGCTAATCCTTCCCTTGCTCTTGTCCTCTCACTAATCCCTGACTTTACTCCCAAGACATTCCCAAACCACTCTTCCCCTTTACCCTTGAGCTTCGTTTCACTCAGAGCCAAAACATCCAGGTTCCTTTCCTCAAACATACAACCTATCTCTCCTTTTTTCTCATCTTGGTTACATCCACACACATTTCGACACCCCAATCTGAGCCTTCAAGGAGGATGAGCACTCCCAGCATGACTGCTTCTTCTGTTTCCCCTTTTAGAAAGTTAATATAGAAGGAGGGGAGGGTTTCTAGCCCCCCGCTCCCGTCCCTTTTAGTCGCCTTCTACGACATGTGAGGAATGCGTGGAAAGTATTCTTTCTCCCCTATCCCTATCCCCTGTGTGTGTATATGTATGTATACGTTGAGATGTACAAGTATGTATATGTGCGTGTGTGGACGTGTATGTGGGTGGGTTGGGCCATTCTTTCGTCTGTTTCCTTGCGCTACCTCGCTAACGCAGGAGACAGTGACAAAGTACGTGGGTAAAATAGTCTGGTGGAGGTGGGTTGGATTGCATTCTTTAATAATCCTCTGAAACAATTGCTGCATCTCTGTTTTCAAAGATATAATAGTTGCACTCCATTATTTTCCCCTAAAACAATAGTTCACAAATGTTGATTTTGCTAACTGCCATGATTCTAGTCTCAGCTTTTGAAAGAACATCTAGATATAACAAGCTGAGAATTATATCCCCTCTTCATATGACTGTATTCCAAATCATCCCATATGAAAAGGTAAAGCACTTGCAGTAATATTAATGTTGGCTTTAATAGAGGCCGACCAGTGCAACAAAGCCTTGTGGGAAAGGATACAATTTGATGAAATTATCAACTATGAATGTTTGAAATCAAGTGTATAATTGTTTATGATTCCTTACCTGTTCAGATGGTAGGCCTGTGTGAGTTCGAACCATGACACCCAAGACTTTAGCTACAGCTGCTGGGGTTATGGAACCCACTCCAAAGTTGGCTAAGTTGTTTCTACATTCTTCTACTGTATTGCAGAAACTATAGCCCAATTCTAAGACCAAGTCAGCTAATGAGCCATCCAACTGAAAAATACAATAACAATTAGCATAACCTAAAATTCTCCAACACTGACAAACAAGGTAGCATCTTAAATCACACAAAGTTTGTCCCTAATTCCCTCCTTCAGTTCTCACTGTATAACACAAATTCTCAAGATACTTTACCCCACAGATAAATGCTTACCTAGAGGTGCATAAAGTTAATGATTATTTACCTATGCTGCCTATTATATCCCATAGGCGTGGACTACACAAGGAAGAGGTTGTGCTACTGCTGAAGCAGTTGTGGGAGTGTGTGAAAGAGTGTAAGGAAGTAAACTCTAGACTGATGCAGGGAAAAATGAGAATGGATTGAGAGACAGGTGATTGTTATTCATATGTACCTGGCTATGAACAAGTGTCTTGGGAGCAGCTCAGTGAGTGTATCAACAGCTTTGATGGAGGAAACTACATATTGGTGATGGGTAACCTAAATGTGAAGATGAATAATGTGGCAGTTGGGGATATTGTTACGGATTAAGGGGTATTAAGTAATGTGAAAGGAAATGGTAAACAGCTTGTGGAGTTGTGTGATGAAACTGGGCTGGCAATTGGGAATACCAGGTTTGAAAAAGGGACATACATAAATATACATATGTGAATAGGGATAGTCAATGGGCATTATTGGATTGCGTGCTAAATCATAGGTATGCAATGGAAAGGCTTTTGGATGTGGATGTGTTGAAAGGGGCAGCTGGCAAGATGTCTGATATTGAACTTGTGGAAGTAAGGGTGAATATCTGTAAAGGCTTTCAGAAAAAGAGGAATTTTATGGGTGAAAAGAGTGGTTAATACCGGGAGAAATTGAGAGTAGAATGGCAAAAGATGAAAGCAAATGCAGTGGGCAAGGAATGGGAGGTATTAAGGAAAACAGTGCTGGCATTTACAAGAGATGGTGACATGCATAAGATGGGAGGTGGGCAAGTTAGGAATGGTAATGAGAGGTGTGATGAGCAAGTGAAGTTGCTAATGAAAGAGAAAAGAAAGGTATATGGGCAATATTTACAAGGAAGTTGTGCAGATGACTGGAAAATTTTTAAGATGAAGCAGCAAGAGGTCAAGAGGAAGGTTTGGAGGTTGAAAAGAAGGCAAATGAGAGTATGGTAACAGGTAATGATGAAGTGAGATGGGGTGAGTATTTTGAAGGACTGTTGTTTTTGATGACAAGGTGGTAAATGTAGGGCGTTTGAGTCAGGCTGTTGTAAAAGTGAAAACCATGGAGAGCAGTTTGGTGATAAGAAGTGGTGAATGCTTAGCCTAAGAAGAAATGTATCAAGGCAGCTGAAGTGGATGGTATATTTGTTGAACTTCTTAAGCAAGGGGGTGAATGTGTTGTTCACTGATTAGTCAGGATTTCCAATGTATGTATGGATCATGGTGAGGTACAAAAGGACTGGCAGAATGCATATACAGTACTACTGTATTATGGCAAGGGGGAAAAAGGGGAGTGTTTGAACTAAATAGGAATACATTTTTGAGTGCACCTGTAAGTTATGTGGGAGAGTAGTGATTGAATGAGTGAAGGCATGTACAGAGACTCTGACTGGGGATGACCAAAGTGGTTTCATGAGTGGCAGATGTTTGGATTAGGTGTCTGCTTTAAAAATGAGAGAAATACTTAGGAGAAACAAGAGTAAGAAGAGAGTGAATGGTTCCAAGCTTAGTTTGGTCTGTAAGAGGGGTCTGTAATGTCACCAAGGCTGTTTAACTTGTTTATGGATGGAGTGGTAATGGAGGCAAATGCAGAAGCTGCAGAGGGAGGGGCAAGTATGCAGTCTGAAGATGTGGAGGTCTGGGAAGTGAGTCATGAGTTTCCTAAAGACAGCACTGGTGGCAGATTCAAGTGAGAAACTGCAGAAGATGCTGACTGAATTTGGAAGTGTGTGCAAGAGGAGGAGGTAGAGTGTAAATGTGAATAAAAGCAAGTTTGTGTTTAGCTAGGTAGAGAAACATGTTAGTTGGGGGTCTTAGTTTGAATGGAAAAAATCTGAAGGAAGTGAAGGGTTTTAGACATCTGTGAGTGGACATGGCAGTGAATGGAAACATGGATGCAAAAGTAAACCAAAGGGTAGGTGAGAGTGCAAAGGTTTGTGGAGAACTAAAGAATGTGTGGAAAGAGAGGACATTACCCAGGAGAGCAGAAATGGGTATGTTTGAATGTACAGTGCTCTAAACAATGCTTAAGGATGTGTAGAGGAGGGTGGATGCATTGGAAATTTAATGTTTGAGGACAGTATGTGGTGTGAAGTAGTATGAACGAGTAAATAACAAAAGGGCAAGTGAAAGGTATAGTTTACAGTTATCTTCCCTCATTCCCAATAATTCTTTCAGTTATCCATTATATTCTTTTGAAAAATCTTATTGTCATTTGTTACAATATGAAATTTTGTTTGCAAGACCGTAAATAAACTAAAAGAAGGTATTTTTACTATTATCAAATTTATGGAAGACCAAGGAATATTTCTATCTATCTATTATACTTTGTTGCTGTCTCCCGCTTTAGCGAGGTAGCACAAGGAAACAGACGAAAGAATGGCCCAACCCATCCACACATACATGTATATACATACACGTCCACACACGCATAAACATACTTATACATTTAAATGTATACATATATACACATTTATTTATTTATTTATATATTTTGCTTTGTCGCTGTCTCCCGCGTTTGCAAGGTAGTGCAAGTAAACAGATGAAAGAATGGCCCAACCCACACACATACACATGCATATACATACATGTCCACACATACAAATATACATACCTATACATCTCAACGTATACATATATATACACACACAGACATATACATATACACACATGTACATAGTTCATACTGTCTGCCTTTATTCATTCCCATCGCCAACCCGCCACACATGAAATAAAAACCCCCTCTCCCCAAATGTGTGCGAGGTAGCGCTAGGAATAGACAACAAAGGCCACATTCGTTCACACTCAGTCTCTAGCTGTCATGTAATAATGCACCGAAACCACAGCTCCCTTTCCACATCCAGGCCCCACACAACTTTCCATGGTTTACCCCAGACGCTTCACATGCCCTGGTTCAATCCATTGACAGCACGTCGACCCCGGTATACCACATCGTTCCAATTCACTCCATTCCTTGCACGCCTTTCACCCTCCTGCATGTTCAGGCCCCAATCACTCAAAATCTTTTTCACTCCATCTTTCCACCTCCAATTTCGTCTCCCACTTCTCCTCGTTCCCTCCACCACTGACACATATATCCTCTTGGTCAATCTTTCCTCACTCATTCTCTCCATGTGACCAAACCATTTCAAAACACCCTCTTCTGCTCTCTCAACTACACTCTTTTTATTACCACACATCTCTCTTACCCTATTACTACTTACTTGATCAAACCACCTCACACCACATATTGTCCTCAAACATCTCATTTTCAGCACATCCACCCTCCTCCACACAACTCTATCCATAGCCCACGCCTCGCAACCATATAACATTGTTGGAACCACTATTCCTTCAAACATACCTATTTTTGCTTTCCGAGATAATGTTCTCGACTTCCACACATTCTTCAAGGCTCCCAGAACTTTCGCCCCCTCCCTGACCCTATGATTCACTTCCGCTTCCATGGTTCCATCCGCTGCTAAATCCACTCCCAGATATCTAAAACACTTCACTTCCTCCAGTTTTCCTCCATTCAAACTTACCTCCCAGTTGACTTGACCCTCAACCCTACTGTACCTAATAACCTTGCTCTTATTCACATTTACTCTCAACTTTCTTCTTTCATACACTTTACCAAACTCACTGAGAACCAATCACTTTCCTCTCTTCCTACACATACACATGCCTTACATCCTCGATAAAAACTTTTCACTGCTTCTAACAACTTGCCTCCCACACCATATATTCTTAATACCTTCCACAGAGCATCTCTATCAACTCTATCATATGCCTTCTCTAGATCCATAAATGCTACATACAAATCCATTTGCTTTTCTAAGTATTTCTCTCATACATTCTTCAAAGCAAACCCCTGATCCACACATCCTCTACCACTTCTGAAACCACACTGCTCTTCCCCAATCTGATGTTCTGTACATGCCTTCACCCTCTCAATCAATACCCTTCTATATAATTTCCCAGGAATACTCAACAAGCTTACACCTCTGTAATTTGAACACTCACTTTTATATGTTTTCAATTTTGGGATATCACACCATCCACCCTTTGCATACTGTGCATTCATTGCACGACAGCCACTGAACAAGGTAATAGAATTTTATGTGGTGCCTATGGGAAAGGCAGTTTGGTTTTTTGGTCAGTTCCAAGGCACAAATGGTAAGCTCTAAGCAGTTAAATGTTTGGTGTGTGATGAATTTATCAGTAATTTGGTTTTTGAGCAGTTCTTCAATCTGCATACTCTTGACTCATAAGAAAAGCAAAGATTCTTCAGCAAGCATCCGCTAAATTACTAAGTCTATCTTTTTATTCATTCATTATACTTAACTGCCTTCTCCCAAATTAGCAAGGTAGCACAAGGAAATGGGCAAAGAATGGCCCAACCCACCCATATACACATGTATGTACATAAACACGCACACACGCACATATACATACATATACATTTCAACGTATACACACATATACATACACATATATACATGTGTACATATCCATACTGCTGCCTTCATCCATTCCCATCGCCACCCTGCCACACACGAAAATAGCATACCCCTCCTCCCCAACGAGTCAGTGCCAGGAACAAACAGAAAGGGCCACATTCGTTCAGTCTCAGTCTCTAGCTGTCATGGGTAATGCACCAAAACCACACCTACCTTTCCACATCCAGTCCCCACAGACCTTTCCATGGTTTACCCAAGAAGCTTCACATGCCCTTGTTTAATCCACTGACAGCATGTCGACCCCGGTATACCGCATCGTTCCAATTCACTCTATTCCTTGTACACCTTTCACCCTCCTGTATGTTCAGACCCCAATCGCTCAAAATCTTTTTCACTCCATCTCTCTGATGCCCATTCCCTCAGGGAACTTCCATGAAGACTCTTCTCCAGTAAGCTTCCTTTCTATTTCCCCATGTCTCTTCCCCTTCTGTTTCCCTATGTCACATGTGGTCTTTTCACTCCAATCCCCTTAACTGTACTATTATACTCTACTTATAAACTACCTGCCTTTCATTCTTTCCACATGCCCAAACCATTCACCCCACTCCACAGTTCATTCCTTTTGCATTCCATGCCTAACCAAATGTTTCTCACAGCCCCTCTTTTCTTTCTTCATTCCCTCGTCAAACCAATTGCCCCTTCCAAAAAGGTACTTTCCGCAGCCTGGATTCTTGATCTCTGAAACTCATTCCATGTCCATGTTTCAGCTGCACAGGTCAGGATTGGGAGGACTGCTATCCTTTCGTCCTTTCTTCACTCACACATCACCCCTTCATTATCAAGGGACCCAATGACTCTCCTACCCTGTACTGCTCTCACCCTTAACTCTCCTTCCTTATCACCAAACTTACCCAAAACAGCTCCTAATTACTTAAATTCTCTCATCTCTTCAAGTCTTTCTCCCATATCTATAACACAGTTTAGTACACTTTCTTCTCTCTATTAGACTTTGCAAAATCTATACGTTCACTCCATTTCCTTTCAAACACCATCACGTAACTTGCGTTAATTGCCAATGCTTACACACATCATAAAACACACAACCCTCTGCAACTCCTCTTCACTCTCAGCAGACAACACAGTATCATCTGTAACCATCTCTGCACCCATTTTCCATAAAACACACAACCCTCTACAACTCCTCTTCACTATCAGCAGAAAACACAGTATCATATGAAACCATCTCTGCACCCTTTTCCCATACTTTTGCTTTCATCTCTGTTATCACTCCATCCAAATAAATAAATAAAGCCAAAGTGACATCACACAGCCCTGCCTCACACCCAACTCTCCATCCACTCTTCCACTCACATTTGTTCCTCTACAGAAGCTTTCATCCCATCCAATAGTTGTCTGCCAACCCCATACACCCTTGACCTATCCCATAAAGCATTCCACTTGACTCATCATAAACTTTTTCCAAATCCATTAAAGTTACATACAGCTTCTTACTTTTTGTTAGATACTTTTCCAGTCATTCTCACCACAAAAATCTAATCCACAGATTTTTGGCAATCATGCTTATTTCTCTTTATAATACACAATGTCACAATGTTGATAAAAACTTATTACTACTGCTATGCTTCCCTCCCACACCATATATTCTTACCACCTTCCACAAAGTATCTCTATCAAACCTATCATATGTTTTCTCCATATCTATAAATGCCACATACAAATCCTTCATTTTTCTCTAAGAATTTCTCAGTTTCTTCTATATCATCATTTTTCATCTTTCTAATTCTCATGCCAGTCTATCAATTCACAAAAAAATTTTTTTTTTCATTTTTTCTGTATGGGTGGTTACATTTGGAATTCAAACATTATATAAATAAAAGGATTGACTAAATCTGTGGTGTACTTAAAGCCAAAATCTTTACAGAACTAGCTACAATATGAAACAAGACTTACAAGATTTTTAGCCATGTTGGCTGGTGTTTCTTGAGTTATCTTCTCCATAGGAATGTCTGAATCTGGGTAAAGTAAAGGGGCAAGAACCACAGGGACACGTGACCTGGGAAACTCGCGCTGCAGAGCACAAATAAAGGCCTGCCGTGATTCTGGAGGCAGCAGGGAAGCAGGTGGATCCCTCCACAGATGAACAATTTGAGTTAGCAACAAATGAAGGGCTTCTGTCGATAGCTCCAACAATTCACGGTCTCCTGATTCTGCAAAGTGAAATAAAAAGAATTTCAGCATGTCACAAAATTTACATTAGTGCATTTTCTTTTTTACATAATGACCAACATGGTAAAAGTAAAATGCCCCAATCAAAGGCCATCTCAGGTGAAAGAAAGTGTGAAAAAAGAATGAAGAAAGATTATGGGGAAGAGGATTCCAAAGCTTAGCCATCTGTGGGTAGGAGATATTGTGACAGTCAATCCTTGTGTGGCCTGTTTCCACACAAGATATTTTGCGAAGCATTAGTCAGATGTGTGCCTCATGTCCAAAGCCTTGGGGGCAGGGGCACACACAGGTAACTCCAAAGAACGGTGACCAAAATAATACCTGTAAAACAGAGAGCAGAGACAGTGTGGCATAAAGAATATGATGGCTAGGGAGGAAAGTCAGGAGAATGAATGAGATGGAAGGCTTTTGATTCCACTCTAGTTTTCAGATGTGGAGGATAAGTGACCCCGATATATGAGCAATATTCCATAAGAAGGTAAATAAAAGGACTGTCAATTTCAAATAGCTGCTCACAAGAAAAATAATTACACCACCTACATAACAGTATACAGAGCATCAGATTAGGGAGGAACTAGGTGGTTTCAGAAGTGGTAAAGGATGTGTGGATCAAGGGTTTGCTTTTAAGGATATCTATATATTTATCATACTTAATCACTGTCTCCCGCATTAGCGAGGAAGTGCAAGGAAACGGATGAAAGAATGGCCACATATATATGTGTATATACAGTGTCGGCGGAAAGAAATGACACATCCCACTGAAATGCAAATGGGTCGAACCATGACGTCGAAGGAGGAGAGGTCCCGTATCCTCGCTCTGAGGGAGGAAAACGTCTCCATTAAAGATATTTGTGCCCAAGTTGGACGTTCTCGGTCGACCATCTTGAGGCTTCTTGCTACCGGCAGGGCGCTTGCCCTAAACCAGGTTCAGGCCCCTAAACCGCACTCTGGGAGGCCAAAAAAAATACTCTCAGAAGACAGACAATATCCTATGTATATGTTGAAATGTATAGGTATGTATATGTGCGTGAGTGGACGTGTATGTATATAAATGCGTATGTGGGTGGGTTGGGCCATTCTTTTGTGTTTCCTTACGTTACCTCGCTAATGCAGGAGACAGCAACAAGTACAATAATAATAATACCTACAGTGAATTGGAACTATGTGGTATAAAGCGGTCAATGTGCTGTCAATGGATTGAACCTGGGTATGTGAAGCATCTGGGGTAAATCATGGAAAGTTTAGGTGGGCCAGGGTGTGGACAGGGAAAAAAAGAAAAAAAGAAAAAAGCTGTGGTTTCAGTGCATTATACATAACAGGTAGAGACTAAGTGTGAATGAAGGTAGCCTTTGTTGTCTTTTCCTAGCGATATCTCGCACAGGGGGAAGGGGTTGTCATTTCATGTGTGGTGGGGTGGTGACGGGAATGAATAAAGGCAGCAAGAATGAATTACATAAATGTGTATATATGTACATGTCTGTGTATTTTTTTTTTTTTTTTTTTTTTTTGCTTTGTCGCTGTCTCCCGCGTTTGCGAGGTAGCGCAAGGAAACAGACGAAAGAAATGGCCCAACCCACCCCCATACACATGCCTTGATTCAATCCACTGACAGCACGTCAACCCCGGTATACCACATCGCTCCAATTCACTCTATTCTTAGCCCTCCTTTCACCCTCCTGCATGTTCAGGCCCCGATCACACAAAATCTTTTTCACTCCATCTTTCCACCTCCAATTTGGTCTCCCTCTTCTCCTCGTTCCCTCCACCTCCGACACATATATCCTCTTGGTCAATCTTTCCTCACTCATTCTCTCCATGTGACCAAACCATTTCAAAACACCCTCTTCTGCTCTCTCAACAACGCTCTTTTTAT
This sequence comes from Panulirus ornatus, assembly GCF_036320965.1. Classification (NCBI taxonomy): domain Eukaryota; kingdom Metazoa; phylum Arthropoda; class Malacostraca; order Decapoda; family Palinuridae; genus Panulirus; species Panulirus ornatus. The sequence continues at coordinate 28,832,518 of NC_092281.1, forward strand.
TTCCACACATCTCTCTTACCCTTACGTTACTTACTCGATCAAACCACCTCACACCACACATTGTCCTCAAACATCTCATTTCCAGCACATCCACCCTCCTGCGCACAACTCTATCCATAGTCCATGCCTCGCAACCATACAACACTGTTGGAACCACTATTCCTTCAAACATACCTATTTTTGCTTTCCGAGATAATGTTCTCGACTTCCACACATTCTTCAAGGCTCCCAGAACTTTCGCCCCCTCCCTGACCCTATGATTCACTTCCGCTTCCATGGTTCCATCCGCTGCTAAATCCACTCCCAGATATCTAAAACACTTCACTTCCTCCAGTTTTCCTCCATTCAAACTTACCTCCCAGTTGACTTGACCCTCAACCCTACTGTACCTAATAACCTTGCTCTTATTCACATTTACTCTCAACTTTCTTCTTTCATACACTTTACCAAACTCACTGAGAACCAATCACTTTCCTCTCTTCCTACACATACACATGCCTTACATCCTCGATAAAAACTTTTCACTGCTTCTAACAACTTGCCTCCTACACCATATATTCTTAATACCTTCCACAGAGCATCTCTATCAACTCTATCATATGCCTTCTCTAGATCCATAAATGCTACATACAAATCCATTTGCTTTTCTAAGTATTTCTCTCATACATTCTTCAAAGCAAACCCCTGATCCACACATCCTCTACCACTTCTGAAACCACACTGCTCTTCCCCAATCTGATGTTCTGTACATGCCTTCACCCTCTCAATCAATACCCTTCTATATAATTTCCCAGGAATACTCAACAAGCTTACACCTCTGTAATTTGAACACTCACTTTTATATGTTTTCAATTTTGGGATATCACACCATCCACCCTTTGCATACTGTGCATTCATTGCACGACAGCCACTGAACAAGGTAATAGAATTTTATGTGGTGCCTATGGGAAAGGCAGTTTGGTTTTTTGGTCAGTTCCAAGGCACAAATGGTAAGCTCTAAGCAGTTAAATGTTTGGTGTGTGATGAATTTATCAGTAATTTGGTTTTTGAGCAGTTCTTCAATCTGCATACTCTTGACTCATAAGAAAAGCAAAGATTCTTCAGCAAGCATCCGCTAAATTACTAAGTCTATCTTTTTATTCATTCATTATACTTAACTGCCTTCTCCCAAATTAGCAAGGTAGCACAAGGAAATGGGCAAAGAATGGCCCAACCCACCCATATACACATGTATGTACATAAACACGCACACACGCACATATACATACATATACATTTCAACGTATACACACATATACATACACATATATACATGTGTACATATCCATACTGCTGCCTTCATCCATTCCCATCGCCACCCTGCCACACACGAAAATAGCATACCCCTCCTCCCCAACGAGTCAGTGCCAGGAACAAACAGAAAGGGCCACATTCGTTCAGTCTCAGTCTCTAGCTGTCATGGGTAATGCACCAAAACCACACCTACCTTTCCACATCCAGTCCCCACAGACCTTTCCATGGTTTACCCAAGAAGCTTCACATGCCCTTGTTTAATCCACTGACAGCATGTCGACCCCGGTATACCGCATCGTTCCAATTCACTCTATTCCTTGTACACCTTTCACCCTCCTGTATGTTCAGACCCCAATCGCTCAAAATCTTTTTCACTCCATCTCTCTGATGCCCATTCCCTCAGGGAACTTCCATGAAGACTCTTCTCCAGTAAGCTTCCTTTCTATTTCCCCATGTCTCTTCCCCTTCTGTTTCCCTATGTCACATGTGGTCTTTTCACTCCAATCCCCTTAACTGTACTATTATACTCTACTTATAAACTACCTGCCTTTCATTCTTTCCACATGCCCAAACCATTCACCCCACTCCACAGTTCATTCCTTTTGCATTCCATGCCTAACCAAATGTTTCTCACAGCCCCTCTTTTCTTTCTTCATTCCCTCTAGTCAAACCAATTGCCCCTTCCAAAAAGGTACTTTCCGCAGCCTGGATTCTTGATCTCTGAAACTCATTCCATGTCCATGTTTCAGCTGCACAGGTCAGGATTGGGAGGACTGCTATCCTTTCGTCCTTTCTTCACTCACACATCACCCCTTCATTATCAAGGGACCCAATGACTCTCCTACCCTGTACTGCTCTCACCCTTAACTCTCCTTCCTTATCACCAAACTTACCCAAAACAGCTCCTAATTACTTAAATTCTCTCATCTCTTCAAGTCTTTCTCCCATATCTATAACACAGTTTAGTACACTTTCTTCTCTCTATTAGACTTTGCAAAATCTATACGTTCACTCCATTTCCTTTCAAACACCATCACGTAACTTGCGTTAATTGCCAATGCTTACACACATCATAAAACACACAACCCTCTGCAACTCCTCTTCACTCTCAGCAGACAACACAGTATCATCTGTAACCATCTCTGCACCCATTTTCCATAAAACACACAACCCTCTACAACTCCTCTTCACTATCAGCAGACAACACAGTATCATATGAAACCATCTCTGCACCCTTTTCCCATACTTTTGCTTTCATCTCTGTTATCACTCCATCCAAATAAATAAATAAAGCCAAAGTGACATCACACAGCCCTGCCTCACACCCAACTCTCCATCCACTCTTCCACTCACATTTGTTCCTCTACAGAAGCTTTCATCCCATCCAATAGTTGTCTGCCAACCCCATACACCCTTGACCTATCCCATAAAGCATTCCACTTGACTCATCATAAACTTTTTCCAAATCCATTAAAGTTACATACAGCTTCTTACTTTTTGTTAGATACTTTTCCAGTCATTCTCACCACAAAAATCTAATCCACAGATTTTTGGCAATCATGCTTATTTCTCTTTATAATACACAATGTCACAATGTTGATAAAAACTTATTACTACTGCTATGCTTCCCTCCCACACCATATATTCTTACCACCTTCCACAAAGTATCTCTATCAAACCTATCATATGTTTTCTCCATATCTATAAATGCCACATACAAATCCTTCATTTTTCTCTAAGAATTTCTCAGTTTCTTCTATATCATCATTTTTCATCTTTCTAATTCTCATGCCAGTCTATCAATTCACAAAAAATTTTTTTTTTTCATTTTTTCTGTATGGGTGGTTACATTTGGAATTCAAACATTATATAAGTAAAAGGATTGACTAAATCTGTGGTGTACTTAAAGCCAAAATCTTTACAGAACTAGCTACAATATGAAACAAGACTTACAAGATTTTTAGCCATGTTGGCTGGTGTTTCTTGAGTTATCTTCTCCATAGGAATGTCTGAATCTGGGTAAAGTAAAGGGGCAAGAACCACAGGGACACGTGACCTGGGAAACTCGCGCTGCAGAGCACAAATAAAGGCCTGCCGTGATTCTGGAGGCAGCAGGGAAGCAGGTGGATCCCTCCACAGATGAACAATTTGAGTTAGCAACAAATGAAGGGCTTCTGTCGATAGCTCCAACAATTCACGGTCTCCTGATTCTGCAAAGTGAAATAAAAAGAATTTCAGCATGTCACAAAATTTACATTAGTGCATTTTCTTTTTTACATAATGACCAACATGGTAAAAGTAAAATGCCCCAATCAAAGGCCATCTCAGGTGAAAGAAAGTGTGAAGGCAAAAAGAATGAAGAAAGATTATGGGGAAGAGGATTCCAAAGCTTAGCCATCTGTGGGTAGGAGATATTGTGACAGTCAATCCTTGTGTGGCCTGTTTCCACACAAGATATTTTGCGAAGCATTAGTCAGATGTGTGCCTCATGTCCAAAGCCTTGGGGGCAGGGGCACACACAGGTAACTCCAAAGAACGGTGACCAAAATAATACCTGTAAAACCAAGACAGAGAGCAGAGACAGTGTGGCATAAAGAATATGATGGCTAGGGAGGAAAGTCAGGAGAATGAATGAGATGGAAGGCTTTTGATTCCACTCTAGTTTTCAGATGTGGAGGATAAGTGACCCCGATATATGAGCAATATTCCATAAGAAGGTAAATAAAAGGACTGTCAATTTCAAATAGCTGCTCACAAGAAAAATAATTACACCACCTACATAACAGTATACAGAGCATCAGATTAGGGAGGAACTAGGTGGTTTCAGAAGTGGTAAAGGATGTGTGGATCAAGGGTTTGCTTTTAAGGATATCTATATATTTATCATACTTAATCACTGTCTCCCGCATTAGCGAGGAAGTGCAAGGAAATGGATGAAAGAATGGCCACATATATATGTGTATATACAGTGTCGGCGGAAAGAAATGACACATCCCACTGAAATGCAAATGGGTCGAACCATGACGTCGAAGGAGGAGAGGTCCCGTATCCTCGCTCTGAGGGAGGAAAACGTCTCCATTAAAGATATTTGTGCCCAAGTTGGACGTTCTCGGTCGACCATCTTGAGGCTTCTTGCTACCGGCAGGGCGCTTGCCCTAAACCAGGTTCAGGCCCCTAAACCGCACTCTGGGAGGCCAAAAAAAATACTCTCAGAAGACAGACAATATCCTATGTATATGTTGAAATGTATAGGTATGTATATGTGCGTGAGTGGACGTGTATGTATATAAATGCGTATGTGGGTGGGTTGGGCCATTCTTTTGTGTTTCCTTACGTTACCTCGCTAATGCAGGAGACAGCAACAAGTACAATAATAATAATACCTACAGTGAATTGGAACTATGTGGTATAAAGCGGTCAATGTGCTGTCAATGGATTGAACCTGGGTATGTGAAGCATCTGGGGTAAATCATGGAAAGTTTAGGTGGGCCAGGGTGTGGACAGGGAAAAAAAGAAAAAAAGAAAAAAGCTGTGGTTTCAGTGCATTATACATAACAGGTAGAGACTAAGTGTGAATGAAGGTAGCCTTTGTTGTCTTTTCCTAGCGATATCTTGCACAGGGGGAAGGGGTTGTCATTTCATGTGTGGTGGGGTGGTGACGGGAATGAATAAAGGCAGCAAGAATGAATTACATAAATGTGTATATATGTACATGTCTGTGTATTTTTTTTTTTTTTTTTTTTTTTGCTTTGTCGCTGTCTCCCGCGTTTGCGAGGTAGCGCAAGGAAACAGACGAAAGAAATGGCCCAACCCACCCCCATACACATGCCTTGATTCAATCCACTGACAGCACGTCAACCCCGGTATACCACATCGCTCCAATTCACTCTATTCTTAGCCCTCCTTTCACCCTCCTGCATGTTCAGGCCCCGATCACACAAAATCTTTTTCACTCCATCTTTCCACCTCCAATTTGGTCTCCCTCTTCTCCTCGTTCCCTCCACCTCCGACACATATATCCTCTTGGTCAATCTTTCCTCACTCATTCTCTCCATGTGACCAAACCATTTCAAAACACCCTCTTCTGCTCTCTCAACAACGCTCTTTTTATTTCCACACATCTCTCTTACCCTTACGTTACTTACTCGATCAAACCACCTCACACCACACATTGTCCTCAAACATCTCATTTCCAGCACATCCACCCTCCTGCGCACAACTCTATCCATAGTCCATGCCTCGCAACCATACAACACTGTTGGAACCACTATTCCTTCAAACATACCCATTTTTGCTTTCCGAGATAATGTTCTCGACTTCCACACATTCTCCAAGGCTCCCAGAATTTTCGCCCCCTCCCCCACCCCATGATCCACTTCCGCTTCCATGGTTCCATCCGCTGCCAGATCCACTCCCAGATATCTAAAACACTTCACTTCCTCCAGTTTTGCTCCATTCAAACTCACCTCCCAATTGAATTGACCCTCAACCCTACTGTACCTAATAACCTTGCTCTTATTCACATTTACTCTTAACTTTCTTCTTTCACACACTTTACCAAACTCAGTCACCAGCTTCTGCAGTTTCTCACATGAATCAGCCACCAGCGCTGTATCATCAGCGAACAACAACTGACTCACTTCCCAAGCTCTCTCATCCCCAACAGACTTCATACTCGCCCCTCTTTCCAAAACTCTTGCATTCACCTCCCTAACAACCCCATCCATAAACAAATTAAACAACCATGGAGACATCACACACCCCTGCCGCAAACCCACATTCACTGAGAACCAATCACTTTCCTCTCTTCCTACACGTACACATGCCTTACATCCTCGATAAAAACTTTTCACTGCTTCTAACAACTTGCCTCCCACACCATATATTCTTAATACCTTCCACAGAGCATCTCTATCAACTCTATCATATGCCTTCTCCAGATCCATAAATGCTACATACAAATCCATGTATACATTGAAATGTATAGGTATGCATGCATGGACATGTATGTATATACTTGTGCATGTGGGTGGATTGGGCCAATCTTTCATCTGTTTCCTTGCACTACCTTACTACGCGGGAGACAGCGACAAAGCATAATAAAAAATGAATAAACCTATACATTTCAACGTTATCTATATTTATCATACTTTGTCGCTATCCCCGTGTTAGTGAAGTGGCGCAAGGAAAGAGACGAAAGAATGGCTCAACCCCACCCAAATACACATGTATATACATAAACGCTCACACACACACATATATATAAACCTATACATACATATATATACAGAGATATGTATACCCATGTACATATTCATACATGATGCCTTCATCCATTCCCGTTGCCACCCCGCCACACAGAATGGCACCCCCCTCCCCCCACTAGTAAGCGCTGGGAAAAGACAACAAAGGTTACATTCGTTCAAACTCAGTCGCTAGCTGTCATGTGTAATGCACCAAAACCACAGCTCCCTTTCCACCTCCAGGCCCCACAAAACTTTCCATGGCTTACCCCAGATGCTTCACATGCCCTGGTTCAATCCTTTGACAGCAAGTCGACCATGGTATACCACGTCATTCCAATTCACTCTATTTCTCGAACACCTTTCACCCTTCTGTATTATCAGGCCCCGATCGCTGAAAATCTTTTTCTCTCCATCCTTCCACCTCCAATTTGGTCTTCCACTTCTCATCGTTCCCTCTACCTCTGCTGCATATATCCTTTTTGCAAATCTTTCCACTCTCATTCTCTCCATGTGACCAAACCATTTCAACACCACTTCACAGCAAACATTGTCCTCAAATATTTCATTTCAAACACATCCATCCTCCTCTGGACAACCCTATCTATGGCCCATGCCTCGCAACCATATAACATTGTTGGAACCACTATTCCCTCAAACGTACCCATTTTTGCTCTCTGAGATAACGTGTTCCTTCTACACATTCTTCAACGCTCCCAGAACCTTTGCCCCCTCTCCCACCCTAAGACTCACTTCCGCTTCTAAGGTTCCATCTGCTGCTAAATCCACTCCCAGATATCTAAAACACTTCACTCCCTCCAGTTTTTCTCCATTCAAACTTAACTCCCAATTAACTTGTCCCTCAACCCTACTGAACCTAATAACCTTGCTCTTATTCATATTTACTCTCAGCTTTCTTCTTTCACACACTTTACCAAACTCAGTCACCAGCCTCTGCAGTTTCTCACCCGAATCAGCCACCAGCACTGTATCATCGGTGAACAACAAGTGACTCACTTCCCAAGCCCTCTTATCCACAACAGACTGCATACTTGTCCCTCTCTCTAAAACTCTTGCATTCACCTCCCTAAGAATCCCACCCATAAACAAATTAAACAGCCATGGAGACATCACACACCCCTGCTGCAAACCTACATTCACTGAGAACCAATCACTTTTCTCTCTTCCTACTCGTACACATGCCTTACATCCTTCGTAAAAACCTTTCACTACTTCTAGCAACTTACCTCCCACACCATATACTCTTAATACCTTCCACAAAGCATCTCTATCAACCCTGACATATGCCTTCTCCAAATCTATAAATGCTACATGCAAATCCATCTGTTTTTCTAAGTATTTCTCACATACATTCTTCAAAGCAAACACCTGATCCACACATTCTCTACCACTTCTGAAACCACATTGCTCTTCCCCAGTCTGATGCTCTGTACATGCCTTCACCCTCTCAATCAATACCCTCCCATATAATTTCCCAGGAATACTCAATAAACTTATACCTCTGTAATTTGAACATTCACCTTTATCCCCTTTGCCTTTGTACAATGGCACTATGCATGCATTCCGCCAATCCTCAGGCACTTCACCATGAACCGTACATACATCGAATTTCCTTACCAACTAATCAGCAACACAGTCACCCCCTTTTTTTAATAAATTCCATTACAATACCATTCAAACCTACCACCTTGCCAGCTTTCATCTTCCAGAAAGCTTTCACTACCTCTCCTCTATTCATGAAACCATTCTCCCTGACCCTCTCACTTCGCACATCACCTTGACCAAAACACCATATATACATGCCACTCTATCATCAAATATATTCAACAAACCTTCAAAATACTCACTCCATCTCCTTCTCACTTCACCACTACTTGTTATTACCTCCCCATTAGCCCCCTTCATCAATGTTCCCATTTGCTCTCTTGTCTTACGCACTTTATTTACCTCCTTGGAAAACATCTTTTTATTCTCCCTTTTTACCGCCCTCTTTTTCACCTCTTGCACCTTTCTCTTGACCTTCTACCGCTTTCTTTTATACATCTCCCTGTCATTTGCACTACTTCCCTGCAAAAATCACCCAAACGCCTCTCTCTTCTCTTTTACTAACAATCTTACTTTTCATCCCACCACTCACTACTCTTTCCAATCTGCCCACCTCCTACCTTACTCATGCCACACGTAATCCAATAACGCTCTCTGGCCATCTCTCCTACTTACATACGTATACTTACGTAAATCTCTCTAAACCAGGCATTCCCATCCATCAGTCTTTTTTCAGCACACAAATATACAAGCTCGTCACCATTTCCATTTACAACACTGAAGACCCTATGTACACCAATTACTCCCTCAACTGCCACATTACTCACCTTTGCATTTAAATCAACCATCACTATAACCCGGTCTCGTGCATCAAAACTGCTAACACACTCGCTCAGCTGCTCCCAAAACACTTGCCTCTCATAATCTTTCTTCTCATGACCAGGTGCATAGGCACCAATAATCACCCATCTCTCTCCATCCACGTTCAGTTTTACCCACATCAATGTAGAGTTTACTTTCTTACACTCTATTACATACCTATTCCCACAACACCTGCTTCAGGAATATTGCTACTCCTTCCTTTGCTCTCGTCCTCTCACCAACACCTGACTTCACTCCCAAGACATTCCCAAACCACTCTTCCCCTTTACCCTTGAGTTTCATTTCACTCAGAGCCAAAACACCTAGGTTCCTTTCCTCAAACATATTACCTATCTCTCCTTTTTTCTCATCTTGTTTACATCCGCACATTTCGACACCCCAATCTGAGCCTTCGAGGAGGATGAGTTTTTATCGAGGATGTAAGGCTTGTGCATGTGTAGGAAGAGAGGAAAGTGATTGGTTCTCAATGAATGTAGATTTGCGACAGGGGTGTGTGATGTCTCCAAGGTTGTTTAATTTGCTTATGGATGGGGTTGTTAGGGAGGTGAGTGCAAGAGTTTTGGAAAGAGGGGCAAGTATGCAGTCTGTTGTGGATGAGAGAGCTTGGGAAGTGAGTCAGTTGTTGTTCGATGATGATACAGCACTGATGGCTGATTCATGTGAGAAACTGCAGAAGCTGGTGACTGAGTTTGGTAAAGTGTGTGAAAGAAAGTTGAGAGTGAATGTGAACAAGAGCAAGGTCATTAGGTACAGTAGGGTTGAGGGTCAAGTCAATTGGAAGGTAAGTTTGTATGGAGAAAAGCTGGAGGAAGTAAAGTGTTTTAGATATCTGGGAGTGGATTTGGCAGCGGATGGAACCATGGAAGCGGAAGTGAATCATAGGGTGGGGGAGGGAGTGAAAATTCTGGGAGCCTTGAAGAATGTGTGGAAGTCGAGAACATTATCTCGGAAAGCAAAAATGGGTATGTCTGAAGGAATAGTGGTTCCAACAATGTTGTATGGTTGCGAGGCGTGGGCTATGGATAGAGTTGTGCGCAGGAGGATGGATGTGCTGGAAATGAGATGTTTGAGGACAATGTGTGGTGTGAGGTGGTTTGATCGAGTAAGTAACGTAAGGGTAAGAGAGATGTGTGGAAATAAAAAGAGCGTGGTTGAGAGAGCAGAAGAGGGTGTTTTGAAATGGTTTGGTCACATGGAGAGAATGAGTGAGGAAAGATTGACCAAGAGGATATATGTGTCGGAGGTGGAGGGAACGAGGAGAAGAGGGAGACCAAATTGGAGGTGGAAAGATGGAGTGAAAAAGATATTGTGTGATCGGGGCCTGAACATGCAGGAGGGTGAAAGGAGGGCAAGGAATAGAGTGAATTGGAGCGATGTGGTATACCGGGGTTGACGTGCTGTCAGTGGATTGAATCAAGGCATGTGAAGCGTCTGGGGTAAACCATGGAGGGCTGTGTAGGTATGTATATTTGCGTGTGTGGACGTATGTATATACATGTGTATGGGGGTGGGTTGGGCCATTTCTTTCGTCTGTTTCCTTGCACTACCTCGCAAACGCGGGAGACAGCGACAAAGTATAATAATAATAATTTTTATATATATATATATATATATATATATATATATATATATATATATATATATATATATATATATATATATATGTATATATATATATATATACGTTGAGATGTATAGGTATGTATATTTGCATGTGTGGACGTGTATGTATATACATGTCTATGTGGGTGGGTTGGGCCATTCTTTCGTCTGTTTCCTTGTGCTACCTCGCTAACACGGGAGACACTGACAAAGCAAAATAAATAAATATAAATAATTATACTTTATCCTTGGGGATAAGGGAGAAAGAATAATTCCCACGTATTCCCTGCATGTCATAGAAGGCGACTAAAAGGGGAGGGAGTGGGGGGCTGGAAATCCTCCTGTCTCGTTTATAATTTTTCAAAAGAAGGAACAGAGAAAGGGGCCGAGTGAGGATATTCCCTCAAAGGCTCAGTTCTCTGTTCTTAGTGCTACCTCGCTAATACAGGAAATGGCAAATAGTAAAGAAAAAAAAAATTTTAATGTATAGATAAATATACATACACAAACATATACATATATAAACACATGTATATATTCATATTTGTTGAATGCATTTGATGATGTGGCAGATGTAGGGTGTTTTGGTCGGGGTGATGTATGAAGTGAGGTCAAGGAGAATGATTTGGTGAAGAGAGAAGAGGTAGTGAAACCTTTGGGAAGATGAAATCGGGCAAGGCAGTGGGTTTGGATGGTACTGCAGTGGAATCTATTACAAAAGGGGTGACTGTGTTATTGATTGGTTGGTAAGGATATTTAATGTATGTATGGACCATGGTGAAGTGCCTGAGGATTGGCAGAATGCGTGCATAGTGCCACTGCACAAAAGTAAAGTGGATAAAGGTGAGTGCTCAAATTACAGGGGTATAAGTTTGTTGAGTATTCCCGGGAAGTTATTTTTTTTTTTTTTTTTTTTTTTTATACTTTGTCGCTGTCTCCCGCGTTTGCGAGGTAGCGCAAGGAAACAGACGAAAGAAATGGCCTAACCCCCCCTCCATACACATGTGCATACACACGTCCACACACGCAAATATACATACCTACACAGCTTTCCATGGTTTACCCCAGACGCTTCACATGCCTTGATTCAATCCACTGACAGCACGTCAACCCCTGTATACCACATCGCTCCAATTCACTCTATTCCTTGCCCTCCTTTCACCCTCCTGCATGTTCAGGCCCCGATCACACAAAATCTTTTTCACTCCATCTTTCACCTCCAATTTGGTCTCCCTCTTCTCCTCGTTCCCTCCACCTCCGACACATATATCCTCTTGGTCAATCTTTCCTCACTCATTCTCTCCATGTGCCCAAACCATTTCAAAACACCCTCTTCTGCTCTCTCAACCACGCTCTTTTTATTTCCACACATCTCTCTTACCCTTACGTTACTTACTCGATCAAACCACCTCACACCACACATTGTCCTCAAACATCTCATTTCCAGCACATCCATCCTCCTGCGCACAACTCTATCCATAGCCCACGCCTCGCAACCATACAACATTGTTGGAACCACTATTCCTTCAAACATACCCATTTTTGCTTTCCGAGATAATGTTCTTGACTTCCACACATTTTTCAAGGCTCCCAAAATTTTCGCCCCCTCCCCCACCCTATGATCCACTTCCGCTTCCATGGTTCCATCCGCTGACAGATCCACTCCCAGATATCTAAAACACTTCACTTCCTCCAGTTTTTCTCCATTCAAACTCACCTCCCAATTGACTTGACCCTCAACCCTACTGTACCTAATAACCTTGCTCTTATTCACATTTACTCTTAACTTTCTTCTTCCACACACTTTACCAAACTCAGTCACCAGCTTCTGCAGTTTCTCACATGAATCAGCCACCAGCGCTGTATCATCAGCGAACAACAACTGACTCACTTCCCAAGCTCTCTCATCCCCAACAGACTTCATACTTACCCCTCTTTCCAGGACTCTTGCATTTACCTCCCTAACAACCCCATCCATAAACAAATTAAACAACCATGGAGACATCACACACCCCTGCCGCAAACCTACATTCACTGAGAACCAATCACTTTCCTCTCTTCCTACACGTACACATGCCTTACATCCTCGATAAAAACTTTTCACTGCTTCTAACAACTTGCCTCCCACACCATATATTCTTAATACCTTCCACAGAGCATCTCTATCAACTCTATCATATGCCTTCTCCAGATCCATACATGCTACATACAAATCCATTTGCTTTGCTAAGTATTTCTCACATACATTCTTCAAAGCAAACACCTGATCCACACATCCTCTACCACTTCTGAAACCGCACTGCTCTTCCCCAATCTGATGCTCTGTACATGCCTTCACCCTCTCAATCAATACCCTCCCATATAATTTACCAGGAATACTCAACAAACTTATACCTCTGTAATTTGAGCACTCACTCTTATCCCCTTTGCCTTTGTACAATGGCACTATGCACGCATTCCGCCAATCCTCAGGCACCTCACCATGAGTCATACATACATTAAATAACCTTACCAACCAGTCAACAATACAGTCACCCCCTTTTTTAATAAATTCCACTGCAATACCATCCAAACCTGCTGCCTTGCCGGCTTTCATCTTCCGCAAAGCTTTTACTACCTCTTCTCTGTTTACCAAATCATTTTCCCTAACCCTCTCACTTTGCGAACCACCTCGACCAAAACACCCTATATCTGCCACTCTGTCATCAGACACATTCAACAAACCTTCAAAATACTCATTCCATCTCCTTCTCACATCACCACTACTTGTTATCACCTCCCCATTTACGCCCTTCACTGAAGTTCCCATTTGCTCCCTTGTCTTACGCACCCTATTTACCTCCTTCCAGAACATCTTTTTCTTCTCCCTAAAATTTACTGATAGTCTCTCACCCCAACTCTCATTTGCCCTTTTTTTCACCTCTTGCACCTTTCTCTTGACCTCCTGTCTCTTTCTTTTATACTTCTCCCACTCAATTACATTTTTTCCCTGCAAAAATCATCCAAATGCCTCTCTCTTCTCTTTCACTAATACTCTTACTTCTTCATCCCACCACTCACTACCCTTTCTAAACAGCCCACCTCCCACTCTTCTCATGCCACAAGCATCTTTTGCGCAATCCATCACTGATTCCCTAAATACATCCCATTCCTCCCCCACTCCCCTTACTTCCATTGTTCTCACCTTTTTCCATTCTGTACACAGTCTCTCCTGGTACTTCCCCACACAGGTCTCCTTCCCAAGCTCACTTACTCTCACCACCTTCTTCACCCCAACATTCACTCCTCTTTTCTGAAAACCCATACTAATCTTCACCTTAGCCTCCACAAGATAATGATCAGACATCCCTCCAGTTGCACCTCTCAGCACATTAACATCCAAAAGTCTCTCTTTCGCACGCCTGTCAATTAACACGTAATCCAATAACGCTCTCTGGCCATCTCTCCTACTTACATAAGTATACTTATGTATATCTCGCTTTTTAAACCAGGTATTCCCAATCATCAGTCCTTTTTCAGCACATAAATCTACAAGCTCTTCACCATTTCCATTTACAACACTGAACACCCCATGCATACCAATTATTCCCTCAACTGCCACATTACTCACCTTTGCATTCAAATCACCCATCACTATAACCCGGTCTCGTGCATCAAAACCGCTAACACACTCATTCAGCTGCTCCCAAAACACTTGCCTCTCATGATCTTTCTTCTCATGCCCAGGTGCATATGCACCAATAATCACCCACCTCTCTCCATCAACTTTCAATTTTACCCATATTAATCGAGAATTTACTTTCTTACATGGGAGGGTATTGATTGAGAGGGTGAAGGCATGTACAGAGCATCAGACTGGGGAGGAGCAGTGGTAGAGGATTGTGGATCAGGCGTTTGCTTTGATGAATATGCCAAAAATAATTAAAATCAAATGGATTTGCATGTAGCATTCATGGATCAGAAGGTATATGATAGGGTTGATAGAGATGCTTCGTGGAAGGTTTTAAGTGTAATGATGTGAGGGTTAAGTCGTTAAAAGAAGTGAAAAGTTTTTTCCAATGATGTAAAGCATGTGTATGCATAGGAAGAGAGGAGTATGACTGGTTACTAGTGAATGTCGGTCTGTGGCAGGGGTGTGTGATGTCCCCATGGTTGTTAAATTAGTTTATGGATGGGGTGGTTAAGGAGGTAAATGCAAGAGTTTTGGAGAGACGGGCAAGTATGCAGTGTGTTGTGGAAGAAAGGGCCTGAAAAGTGAGTCAGTTTTTGTTGACTAGTGATACAGCTCTAGTGGCTGATTCGTATGAGAAATTGCAGAGGTTGGTGACCAAGTTTAGAAAAGTGTGTGAAAGGAGAAACTTGAAGGTAAATGTGAATAAGAGCAAGGTTATTAGGTTCAGTAGGGTTGAGAGACAAGTAAATTGGAATGTAAGTTTAAAAGGAGAAAAATTGGAGGAAATGAAGCATTTTAGATATCTGGGAGTGGACTTAACAGCAGATGGAACAATGGAAATGGAAGTGAGTCAAAGGGAGGGGGAAGGGGTGAAGGTTCTGTAAGCAATGAAGAAAGTGTGTAAGGAGAGAACGTTATCTCGGAGCAAAAAATAAGTATGTTTGAAGGAAGAGTAGTTCCCACAATGTTGATGTGTTGGAAATTAAATGTTTGAGGACAATGTGTGTTGTGAGGTGGTTTGGTCGAGTAAGTAGTACAAGGGTAAGAGAGATGTGTGGAAATAAAAAGAGTATGCTTGAGAGAGTAGAAGAGGGTGTGTTGAAATGGTTTGGACATATGGAGAGAATGAATGAGGAAAGATATATGTGTCAGAGGTGGAGGGAACAAGAAGATGCGGGAGACCAAACTGGAGGTGGAAAGATGGAATGAAAAAGATTTTGAATAGTTGGGGCCTGAATATACAGGAGGGTGAAAGGCGTGCAAGGAATGGAGTGAATTGGAACGATGTGATATAACGGGTTCGATGTGCTGTCAATGGACTGGACCAGGGAATGTGAAGTGTCTGGGGTAAACTGTGGAAAGGTCTGTAGGGCCTGGACGTGTGGTTTCGCTGCATTACACATGACAGCTACAGCCTGAGTGTGAACGAATGAGGCCTTTTTTGTCTGTTCCTGGTGCTGCCTCACTGGAGGGGAACGCTATTTTGTGTGTGGTGGGGTGGTGATGGGAATGATGAAAGCAGCATATATGGATATGTCATGTGTATATATGTATATGTCTACATATGTATGCGTATGTATACGTTGAAATGTATATGTATGTATATGTGCATGTGTTGGCATTTATGTATGTATATACATTTGTATGTGGGTGTTTTTGGGTCATTTCTCGTCTGTTTCCTAGTGCTATCTCACTAACACAGGAGACGGCAGTTAAGTATAATAATAATAAAAAAAAAATTTCTATTACACTTAGTCGCTGTCTCCCGTTAGCAAGGTAGTGCAAGGAAACAGATGAAAGAATGGCCCAACACACCCACATACACATGTACAAACATAAACGCCCACACATGCACATATACATACTTATACATTTCAACGTATATATACATAATCGCTCAAAATCTTTTTCACTCCATCCTTCCACCTCCAATTGGGTCTCCCACTTCTCCTCATTCCCTCCACCTCTGATACATATATCCTCTTTGTCAATCTTTCCACACTTGTCCTCTCCATGTGACCAAACCATTTCAATACACCCTCTTCTGCTCTCATTATCATACTCTTTTTATTACCACACATCTCTCTCAACACTTTCATTACTTACTTGATCACACCACCTCAACCAAACATTGTCCTCAAACATCTCATTTCTAACACACCCACCCTCCTTCGCACAGCCCTATCTATGGCCCATGCCTCGCAACCATATAACATTATTGGAACCACTATTCCTTCAAACATACCCATTTTTGCTCTCTGAGAAATACGTTCTCACCTTCCACACAATTTTCAATGCTCCCAGAACCTTCGCCCATCTCCCCACCCTGTGATTCACTTCTGCTTCCATGGTTCCATCCATTGCTAAATCCACTCCCAGATTTCTAAAACACTTCACTTCCTACGGTTTTTCTCCGTTCAAACTTACCTCCTAATTAACTTCTCCCTCAACCCTATTGAGCCTAATAACCTTGCTCATATTCACATTTACTCTCAGCTTTCTTCTTTCACACACTTTACCAAACTCAGTCATCAACTTCTACAGTTTCTCACCAGAATCAGCCACCAGCACTGTATCATCAGTGAACAACAACTGACTCACTTCCCAAGCTCTCTCATCCACAACAGACTGCTTACCTGCCCCTCTCTCCAAAAGTCTTGCATTCACCTCCCTAACAACCCCATATATAAAAAAATCAAACAGCCATAGAGACATCATGCACCCCTGCCACAAACCGACATTCACTGGGAACCAATCACTCTCCTCTCTTCCTACTCATACACATGCCTTACATCCTTGATAAAAACTTTCCACTGCTTCTAGCAGCTTACCTCCTACACCATATACTCTTAATACCTTCCACATAGCATCTTTATCAACTCTATCATATGCCTTATGTAGATCCATAAATGCTACATATAAATCCATATGTTTTTCTAAGTATTTCTCACATACATTCTTAAAAGCAAACACCTGATCCACACATCCTCTACCACTTCTGAAACCACATTGCTCTTCCCCAATTTGATACTCCGTACATGCTTTCACCCTCTCATTGAGTACCCTCCCATATAATTTCCCAGGAATACTCAACAAACTTATACCTCTCTAATTTGAACATTCATTACCCCCTTTGCCTTTATCCAATGGCACTATGCATGCATTCTGCCAATTCTTAGGCACTTCACCATGAACTATACATACACTGAATGAATATCCTTAACAACCAGTCAACAATAGTGTCACCCCCTTTTTTAATGAATTCCACTGCAATACCATCCAAACCTGTTGCCTTGCCGGCTTTCATTTTCTGCAAAGCTTTCACTACCTCTCCTCTGTTTACCAAATCATTCTCCCTGGCCCTCTCACTTCAAACACCACCTCGACCAAAACACCCCATATTTGCCACTCTATCATCAAACACGCGTATTCAACTAACCTTCAGAATACTCACTCCATTTCCTTCTCACTTCACCACCACTTGTAATTACTTCCCTATTAGCCTCCTTCACCGATGTTCTTGTCTTATGCACTTTATCTACCTCCTTCCAAAACATTTTCTTATTCTCCCTGAAATTTTATGATACTCTCTCACCCCAACTCTCATTTGCCCACTTTTTTACTCTTGTACCTTACTCTTGACCTCCTGCCTTGCTTTTATGCATCTCTCAGTGATTCGCACTACTTCCCTGTAAAAATTGTTCAAACACTTCTCTCTTCTCTTTCACTAACAATCTTGCTTCTTCATCCCACCACTCACTACCCTTTCTAACTTGCCCATCTCCCACCATTCTCATGCCACAAACATCTTTTGTGCAAGGCATCACTGCTTCCCTAAATATATCCCATTCCTCCCCCACTCCCCTTATGTCATTTACTCTCACCTTTTTCCATTCTGCACATAATCTCTCCTGGTACTTCCTCACACAAGTCTCCTTTCCAAGCTCACTTACTCTCACCACTCTCTTCACCCCAACATTCTCTCTCTTTCTGAAAACCTAAACAATCTTCACCTTCACCTCCACAAGATATTGATCAGACATCCCTTCAGTTGCCCCTCTCAGTACATTAACATCCAAAAGTCTCTCTTCCATGCGCCTATCAATTAACACATAATCCAATGATGCTCTCTGGCCATCTCTCCCACTTACATACGCATACTTATCAATATCTCTCATTCTAAACCAGGTATTCCCAATCATCAGTCCGTTTTCAGTACACAAATCTACAAGCTCTTCACCATTTCCATTTACAACACCTAACACCCCATGTACACCAATTATACCCTCAACTGCCACATCATACAAACAAAATCAGTTGTCATGTTGAGATAGTTGTGGTATTTGCAAGCTTTTACTAGATATAGTGCTGTGTTGTCCTCATATGTGTTCATGTGTGTCATGGCAATGCATTAAGTGATTTTTTAACATTCTAATACCTTAATGAAATATGTTTGACTGATTGGCCTGTACTGTTTTGGCAGGACTTTTGGTTCCTACTTGTGTACTGATGTTATGTATGCCATTCTAGGTATATCTTCTACCTTTGATTGTCTATGCTTTGTCTCAACAGTTACTGTTTCTTTTGGCCTTTATGGTAAATTGCTGAAATTCAATCCAGCTCTGATACTGGATATATGTGGTAAGAATTTAGGGATATGGACATTTCTGATGAAAATGTTTGGAGAATGAACACAAAGGAAGAATTTTATGTATTTATTGTGGTGCTAAGTGATAAATCAACTAAGTGTGTTAAGTGGAAAGTAAGCAGCGCTCTTATGACTGTAATAAATAACATTTTTAAGAAAATGGACACGAATTTATGTTAAATGAGGTGGTGATGTAGCAGAGGCTCTTTGTGCCTGATCCATCTCACTGAAATGGGAATGGAATGGTGATACTTGACAAACAAACATACAGTCAATCAAGAACAATAAATTCCGACACTTCATTAACTACTCCACTCACCAGAGTCAACGTAGGCCCGTACAAGATCAGGTAGTTTGGCTTTGAGTAATGCTGTGGCCTGGTTACGAACTTCTTGATTAGTTGCTTGGAGCAAGAACAAACAATGTGTAATTTCCTGCAACCGAGAAAGTCTAAGTGCCTTACACACTCCACCGACCCACTGTGGCTTGATGAACTGGAAAAGTAAAAAAAAATTTGGTTATCAATCAAAAGAAACATTCTAAACGGGAGGAAAATCAGATTTAAATCTAACAGTTCAATCTACTTTATTCTGGTGCAATTCCAACTGAGTAAATGAAAATCATGAACTTTCATTTCAGTATAACCTTTTTTTTCTCTAAACTGATCTTTAACTATTACCTTGCTTGGATTGGGTGGGTTGGCAGTGGCAAAGGCGAGATTGGCAATAAAAGGTGTTGGTGGAAGAGTGGCAGCTAAGTGTTGTAAAAGGAGGGGACCAGCCCCACTACTACTGGATGACCACGAAAGGGTGGTTACACCAACACTGGAGGCAGGCTCCTTGTCCTGTTAAAATATTTCAAAACTGTTATCAGCAGCACAACAAAATTATCAATCTCATTCAATAATATTTTCAAGGTAAAATATGTACCACAGATCAACTCATACACAGAAAGCCTACTTCTACTTTCTGCAATATTCTACAAGACCTGCTCCAAAAACAAGGTAATATGGACAGTTCAAAATATGCTTCTGACCCAATCTCTCTATTCCTTACAGTACACACAAAAGCAAAGATAATCAGTCCATTTCTAGAACATCAGAAGCTTCCATTCCTAATAGATAGCTGCAAACCTTAGAACTAGTTGAGAGTTTTCATAAGGCAAGTCTGGACAGAAATCAATGTTTGATGTTTGAGTCTACTGAGAACACTTGGAACAGCATATGGGATGGGGTTGGTAGTGTGCATATAAGCATCAAATGGGAAGGAAAAATGATGTTGAAGAAACAATACAGTATGTATGGACCAAGAGCTTGCTTTGAAAAATGTGCCAGAAACATTTGGAAAAAAAATGCGAATTGTACATGAAACTTATGAATCTGAAGGAAATGTATGGGTAAAATGGAGAGTTAGTAAGTGGTGAAGAGATTTATTTGGAAAATAAGGCATATGTGCATAGAGAGGTTCCAAGTGAAGGCAAGTCTATTTCAAGGATACCTTATATCACCATGGCTGTTTAGTCAGTTACTGGACATGCTGGTAGAGGAGGAAAATGCAAAGGCTTTGCATCAAGACTGTGAAGTCTGGGTTCTTTTAGACTAACAATTATCCAAATTATCAATTCCTCTACTTGTGAAGCGTTTCTGCAGTCTTTCAAGACAGTCCATTTCTACTTGCCCTGATGATGACCACATAATACAGCTGTATGCAAGTTTGCTTTATATACATGCAAAGAACAACTTCATCATCACCCTTATCATGAATGTTCTCATTACAACTACACTCTTTACTGTAATTAAACAGATGTTACCATAACAATGTCCTCTCCATATTCTGGCTTTTCTTTTAAGATTATTCCTCGAGTCTTTAAATGTGCTGTCTTCTTAAATTTCCCATTCTGTTTGCCTCTTATTGGATCTCTCCAAGACTTATATGCTCAAATTTCTCATTAATGGATTCCATCTAATTCTCCTCTGCCCCTATGAATATCATATTGAAGTCTTCTTGCATATTCATTGTCATCAATGCTCAACATTTTCCTTACTTCAAGATCATCTGCAAAGCATTTTGTCACACTTTCATTTATATCTTTATATATGCTGGATAACATCACTATGAAGACTACAGTAGTAAGGATCATACAACTCCTGAAGAACTCCTGATAAATCATTATCATTCATTACACAGTAGTCCCATTTGCTACTACACTTAAACCTGAAGAATAACTGGCAAGATCTTACAAGGGTCTGCACCCCTACAGCCTGGCCTATTCTTAGGCCATGGAATTGGTTTGCTGGTCAACCAAGCTGTTGAAAGCTGCAGCCCTCAAGCCCAGAGTACCCACAGCCTGGCTGGTTCGATACATTTTGAAGGTACTTGTCCAGTGCACTCTTGAATTTCTCTTGTGAGCATCCCATGCTGTTTCTGATGGTAGAAGGCAAGGTGTTGGAGACTGAAAATATATTCCCACTCACCAGCACTGAGCATGAACAGTAAACTTTTCAAATTTTCTAAATTTCAATTAAGGCTTGGCTCTGAAGTAGACTTTTGTCAGGGACTGGAGCCTCCGACACAATGAGTTCTCCAATGTGTGCTCTTGCCACAAGTATCTCACTTTAACAGGTAGTTGTGTGATATTCAGAGAAGATTATCAAGGCAGTGGTTTACACAAACTCTTGTGTATTTAAAAAATATCATTATGACAGGAGGTTATACACCTTAACAAGTATCTAGTATGGATGTGACTGGCTTAATTTTGAACAGGGCCTTGAGTGACTACCATGAAATTAGCCTAGCCAGAATGGAGATTACGTGATATATCCTCATAAATATTAAATGTTGTAAGGTAACTCTGAGTAAATAATCCCAATGAAATGGCCAGTTAAAATGTTATACTAAAACAATGGTATATCCTAATGGCAACCAGGATTATCAGGTACAAACAAAAGAACAAAAAATAAAAGTAAAATATGCAAGTACTATGAAGCAAAATGTATAATATATATAGTTAAAACAAAGTAACAAGTTATGATGAGTAGTCTATCTACATACTCTTACCTCTCGTGACTTTTAGGCTCACTTCCACTGTTTAATTTAGCTGAATATACCTTATTATTATTGTTATTGTTTGGTGAGGGTCGATGACTTTCTCCTCCCTGAGGTCCTGACCACTCCAGGTGACCAATCAGCACCCGGTACAAGTGTCGCTCTGCCTCACCACCAAACTGACACACCACCTTAAAAAAAAAATCAAAACCTATTAGCAAGAAACACAATATCATTCTTATAAGACATCCTTCTAAAAAATATTCATATGGGGTATTTAGCTAATGTTTATAAAACACTTTCATCGCAAACAAAGTTTAAAGAGAAACTACTGGATGCAGTTAAAAGTATTTTAACAACAAAGAAGAATGAATAATATGAGCTTTTGTAGTATGGTGGTTCGCACTGACGACTGGGCCAGCAAGGTTCAAATCTTGGACATGGTAATAAGCTCAAGACCAACCCAGCTGTTTCATTCTCTCCTCAGGGCTAGTCAATAATGAGTACCTGGCATAGTATGAGGTATGTACATGCATGTCATTAAGGCTGTATTAATGGCTGGAAAAGAGTACAGGGTAATAAAGGAGTCCATCATATCCCTCCTCTTAGATGAATGCAACATTAAGCTGTAGGAACCCCATGAAAGAGGTCCAAGGGTTGTACAATAATAATATTATCATCATTCTTGGATTTTGTGTTAACTGAAAAAGGAAAGAATGTTGGAAGTGGATGTGTTGTGATGGGAGACTGGTGGGACATCTAATCACTTCTTGATGAAGGTGAGGGTGAAAGTAAGATCTGACTTTAGAAGAGGAATAAATGAGTGGGGAGGAGGGTGGTACATGTCAGAAAACTTGGAAAAGAGGTTTCTGTTTAGAGATACCAGAAGAGAATAAATGAAGAAAGGCAGATGGTGAGTAAACAAAACTAATAGAATTGGTAGAAGGTGGTGGGGTGAAGTAATTATTAGTGAAAGTGGGAAGAGTGGTGTATGGATGATATCTGCAGTGAAAAAAAAAAAAAAAAAAAAAAAAAAAGGAGAAAGGTACAGGGGCTGATACTGAGGACAAATGAGAGAGAGGGAATCATTAAACTTCAAGGAGAATAAGAAAATGTTTTGGAAGAATGTGAACAGCATCAGAAGAGCAAAAGAACAAATGGGGACATCAGTAAAGGGGGCAGATGAAAGTGTGATACCAAAGAAGTGATGAGACGGAGAAAGTATTATAAAGGACTGTTGAATGTGTCAGATGATAGGGTAGCAGATAGGGGTATTTGGGATGAGGTGGTATCTGGAGCAAAAGAATCATTGTGAATGGTTTGGTGAATAAGAGATTGGTATTTGGAGCAAGAGAGTCATGGCAAATGGTTTGGTGAATAAGATGTGGTGAAAGACCTGCATGAGATGAAGAGTGGCTGGAGTGGAGGGGACTGCAGTTGCATCTCCTAAGAAAGAGGGTGGCAGTGTTGTTAAGTGGTTAAACAACATTTTCAGTAAATGTATGGCCCAAGGTGAGGTGCCTGAGGACTGGCAAAATGTTTGTACAGTGCTATTATATAATGGCAATCAGGAGAAAAGTGAATGATCCAATTACTGAGGTATAAGTCTGTTGAGTATACCCAATTAAGTTGCATATGAGTGGTTTTTGAAATGGTGGTGGTATGCACCTAGCATTACATGAAAGAGCAAAGTGACCTCAGGACCAAGCCTTAGATTTGAAAATTTTGTGAGAAATACTTGGAGGTAGATAAGCACTTGTTTATGGAAGGTGCTATGAATATAAAGTGTGGGAGGAAAGCTACTAGATGAATCTTCACTAAGAGAGTAGGGACTGCATGTGAATAAGAAGGGACAAGGGTGAGAGAATCTAGATGAAGGTGGGTCTGCATCAAGGATGTGCAATGTTATCAAGGCTACTTACTTTGTTTATAGATGGGGTTGTTAGGGAGGTAAATGCAAGTCTTGGAAAAAGGGTTAGTCAACAGAATGCAGGGGTGGAGGGCCAGGGAGGCGAGTAAGATGCTGTTTGAAGACAACAGAGCTCTGGTGAAAGGCAACTGAGAAACTGTAGAGGCTCGCTTCAAAGTATGGGAGCTTGTGTGAAAGGAAGAAACTGGGAGCAAATGGGAATAAAA
Organism: Panulirus ornatus; assembly: GCF_036320965.1. Classification (NCBI taxonomy): domain Eukaryota; kingdom Metazoa; phylum Arthropoda; class Malacostraca; order Decapoda; family Palinuridae; genus Panulirus; species Panulirus ornatus. Next base: position 28,856,605 of record NC_092281.1, read on the forward strand.
GCATTATGATATTGTCATGGTGGAATAAGAGTAAGGTTGAGACTTATAATGGTGGTGAAACAGGAAGCCTTGAATGTGAGTTTGGAGGTTGTGAACCTTAAAAATATGAGATTGTATTAGATACCTGGGAATAAACATAGTACCAGACAAAACAATCACAGATAAAGTGACCTACAAGGTATGGATAAAAAGACAAAGGTCCACAGTGCACTCACAAATGTGTGGAAGGAGAGGTCATTGTCTGTTATTACAATCACTGAAAGATATGAGTTTGATGGTAAAACAGCCCCAATGGTACTGTAGTTGCGAATCCTGAGCCTAAAACAACAGAAGAGGTTATATGTGTTGGAAATGAAATGTCTATGGAGAAACAGTGGTATGAGGAAGATTGTTTATGTAATAAATGACAGTGTAAGAGAGATGCGGAAATGAGTGGAGTATGAAAACACACCAAAGAGGATGTACTGAAGCAGTTTGGAAATACACACAAAATGTGGGAAAAGACTGACCAAGAGGATACACATGTCAGAAATGTTAGGAGTAAACTCCCAAGGGGGAATACCATCCTAAGAGTAATTACAATTAGAATTTGCTGTGATGGCAAGCTGGCCAACAGTACTCACAGCCTGACTTATTTGTATAATGCCGTTTCTCTTGTTGTATGATACTAATTTACTTGGCAGCTACTCCTTTGGCATAGTTGCCTAATCTAGGTTAATTCAGTATTGTTAACTAACATGGGTTTTACTGAAGAGAACTGAACAAAAAGTATGAAAAAAATTTAGTTTTCTGTGTCATACTCAGAGTATAAGCTGAATATTTTAAGCCCAAGGCAAAGGCTTGCATTTATGTGCTATACTGCAAACACGATTTAATGGTCTAATTAGGGAGAAGGGGTGTTCGTTAATGCCATAAGTCAATTAAATCAAATGCAACCTATTTCTGTGCCACATTCAAGTTCACACACTTTATTTTTAATCCTCTATCACTGAAGGGTTTAGGTATGTGGTAAGATAGCTGGGCAGAGGGCGCCCAGCAGTGTGGGAACACTCACCAGGCAGTTGGAGGCAGGAGTCAGACTGAGAGAGGTGATGCCACCCCTCTCCTGTGAAAGGATACTTCTTTATAATAAAGGAAGGACAAACTACCTGCTTTCATTCCACCTCTTACATGGCGCAATGAGTATGATTCGAACTTATGAGGGAAAATCCCAAGTTATCGCAGGGCTGCTCACCTTTAGGAGATGGGGTGCACCTAAGGAAATTGTCATTATCTTGTGGAGGCTAAGGTGAAGATTTGTATGGGTTTTCAGAAAAGAAGAGTGAATGTTGGGGTGAAGAGGGTGGTGAGAGTAAGTGTGCTTGGGAAGGAGACTTGTGGGAGGAAGTACCAGGAGAGACTGAGTACAGAATGGAAAAAGGTGAGAACAATGGAAGTAAGGGGAGTGGGGGAGGAATGGGATGTATTTAGGGAATCATTGATGGAGTGCGCAAAAGATGCTTGTAGCATGAGAATCGTGGGAGGTGGGTTGATTAGAAAGGGTAGTGAGTGGTGGGATGAAGAAGTAAGATTATTAGTGAAAGAGAAGAGAGAGGCATTTGGACAATTTTTGAAGGGAAAAAATGCAATTGAGTGGGAGATGTATAAAAGAAAGAGACAGGAGGTCAAGAGAAAGGTGCAAGAGGTGAAAAAGAGGGCAAATGAGAGTTGGGGTGAGAGAGTATCATTATATTTTAAGGAGAATAAAAAGATGTTCTGGAATGAGGTAAATAAAGTGCGTAAGACAAGGGAGCAAATGGGAACTTCAGTGAAGGGCACTAATGGGGAGGTGATAACAAGTAGTGGTGATATGAGAAGGAGATGGAGTGAGTATTTTGAAGGTTTGTTGAATGTGTTTGATGATAGAGTGGCAGATATAGGGTGTTTTGGTCGAGGTGGTGTGCAAAGTGAGAGGGTTAGGGAAAATGATTTGGTAAACAGAGAATTTGGTAAACTGGTGCCTGAGGATTGGCGGAATGCGTGCATAGTGCCACTGTACAAAGGCAAAGGGGATAAGAGTGAGTGCTCAAATTACAGAGGTATAAGTTTGTTGAGTATTCCTGGGAAATTATATGGGAGGGTATTGATTGAGAGGGTGAAGGCATGTACAGAGCATCAGATTGGGGAAGAGCAGTGAGGTTTCAGAAGTGGTAGAGGATGTGTGGATCAGGTGTTTGCTTTGAAGAATGTATGTGAGAAATACTTAGAAAAGCAAATGATTTGTATGTAGCATTTATGGATCTGGAAAAGGCATATCATAGAGTTGATAGAGATGCTCTGTGGAAGGTATTAAGAATATATGGTGTGGGAGGCAAGTTGTTAGAAGCAGTGAAAAGTTTTTATCGAGGATGTAAGGCATGTGTACGTGTAGGAAGAGAGGAAAGTGATTGGTTCTCATTGAATGTAGGTTTGGGGCAGGGGTGTGTGATGTCTCCATGGCTGTTTAATTTGTTTATGGATGGGGTTGTTAGGGAGGTGAATGCAAGAGTTTTGGAAAGAGGGGCAAGTATGAAGTCTGTTGGGGATGAGAGAGCTTGGGAAGTGAGTCAGTTGTTGTTCGCTGATGATACAGCACTGGTGGCTGATTCATGTGAGAAACTGCAGAAGCTGGTGACTGAGTTTGGTAAAGTGAGTGAAAGAAGAAAGTTAAGAGTAAATGTGAATAAGAGCAAGGTTATTAGGTACAGTAGGGTTGAGGGTCAAGCCAATTGGGAGGTGAGTTTGAATGGAGAAAAACTGGAGGAAGTGAAGTGTTTTAGATATCTGGGAGTGGATCTGGCAGCGGATGGAACCATGGAAGCGGAAGTGGATCATAGGGTGGGGGAGGGGGCGAAAATTCTGGGGGCCTTGAAGAATGTGTGGAAGTCGAGAACATTATCTCGGAAAGCAAAAATGGGTATGTTTGAAGGAATAGTGGTTCCAACAATGTTGTATGGTTGCGAGACGTGGGCTATGGATAGAGTTGTGCGCAGGAGGATGGATGTGCTGGAAATGAAAGGTTTGAGGACAATGTGTGGTGTGAGGTGGTTTGATCGAGTGAGTAACGTAAGGGTAAGAGAGATGTGTGGAAATAAAAAGAGCGTGGTTGAGAGAGCAGAAGAGGGTGTTTTGAAGTGGTTTGGGCACATGGAGAGGATGAGTGAGGAAAGATTGACCAAGAGGATATATGTGTCGGAGGTGGAGGGAACAAGGAGAAGAGGGAGACCAAATTGGAGGTGGAAAGATGGAGTGAAAAAGATTTTGTGTGATCGGGGCCTGAGCATGCAGGAGGGTGAAAGGAGGGCAAGGAATAGAGTGAATTGGAGCGATGTGGTATACCGGGGTTGACGTGCTGTCAGTGGATTGAAGCAGGGCATGTGAAGCGTCTGGGGTAAACCATGGAAAGCTGTGTAGGTATGTATATTTGCGTGTGTGGACGTATGTATATACATGTGTATGGGGGTGGGTTGGGCCATTTCTTTCGTCTGTTTCCTTGCGCTACCTCGCAAACGCGGGAGACAGCGACAAAGTATAATAAAAAATATATAAAAAAATAAATATATATATATATATATATATATATATATATATATATATATATATATATATATATATATATATATGCAGGAGAGTGAAAGGCGGGCAAGGAATAGAGTGAATTGGATCAATGTGGTATACCGGGGTTGACGTGCTGTCAGTGGATTGAATCAGGGCATGTGAAGCGTCTGGGGTAAACCATGGAAAGCTGTGTGGGGCCTGGATGTGGAAAGGGAGCTGTGGTTTCGGGCATTATTGCATGACAGCTAGAGACTGAGTGTGAACGAATGAGGCCTTTGTTGTCTTTTCCTAGCGCTACCCCACACACATGAGTGGGGAGGGGGATGGTATTCCATGTGTGGCGAGGTGGCGATGGGAATGAATAAAGGCAGACAGTGTGAACTGTGTGCATGGGTATATATGTATGTGTCTGTGTGTGTATATATATGTGTACATTGAGATGTATAGGTATGTATATTTGTGTGTGTGGACGTGTGTGTATATACATGTGTATGGGGGTGGGTTGGGCCATTTCTTTCGTCTGTTTCCTTGCGCTACCTCGCAAACGCGGGAGATAGCGACAAAGCAAAATAAATATATGTATATATATATGTATATATATATATATATATATATATATATATTATCCCTGGGGATAGGGGAGAAAGAATACTTCCCACGTATTCCCTGCGTGTTGTAGAAGGTGACTAAAAGGGGAGGGAGCGGGGGGCTGGAAATCCTCCCCTCTCACTTTTTTTTTTAATTTTCCAAAAGAGGGAACAGAGAAGGGGCCCAGGTGAGGATATTCCCTCAAGGGCCCAGTCCTCTGTTCTCAACGCTACCTCGCTAATGCGGGAAATGGCGAATAGTATGAAAGATATATATATATATATATATATATATATATATATATATATATATATATATATATATGATACAGTGCTGGTGACTGAGTTTTGTAAAGTGTGTGAAAGAAAGTTAAGAGTAAATGTGAATAAGAGCAAGGTTATTAGGTACAGTAGGGTTGAGGGTCAAGTCAAGTGGGAGGTAAGTTTGAATGGAGAAAAACTGGAGGAAGTAAAGTGTTTTAGATATCTGGGAGTGGATCTGGCAGCGGATGGAACCATGGACGCCGAAGTGAATCATAGGGTGGGGGAGGGGGCGAAAATCCTGGGAGCCTTGAAGAATGTGTGGAAGTCGAGAACATTATCTCGGAAAGCAAAAATGGGTATGTTTGAAGGAATAGTGGTTCCAACAATGTTGTATGGTTGTGAGGAGTGGGCTATGGACAGAGTTGTGCGCAGGAGGGTGGATGTGCTGGAAATGAGATGTTTGAGGAAAATGTGTGGTGTGAGGTGGTTTGATCGAGTAAGTAATGTAAGGGTAAGAGAGATGTGTGGTAATAAGAAGAGCGTGGTTGAGAGAGCAGAAGAGGGTGTTTTGAAATGGTTTGGGCACATGGAGAGAATGAGAGAGGAAAGATTGACCAAGAGGATATATGTGTTGGAGGTGGAGGGAACGAGGAGAAGTGGGAGACCAAATTGGAGGAGGAAAGAAGGAGTGAAAAAAACTTTGAGCGATCGGGGCCTGTACATGCAGGAGGGTGAAAGGCTTGCAAGGAATAAAGTGAATTGGATCGATGTGGTATACCGAGGTTGACGTGCTGTCAATGGATTGAATCAGGGCATGTGAAGCGTCTGTGGTAAACCATGGAAGGTTGTGTGGGGCCTGGATGTGGAAAGGGAGCTGTGGTTTCGGGCATTATTGCATGACAGCTAGAGACTGAGTGTGAACGAATGGGGCCTTTGTTGTCTTTTGCTAGCGCTACCTCGCACACATGAGGGGGAGGGGGATGTTATTCCATGTGTGGCGAGGTGGCGATGGGAATGAATAAAGGCAGACAGTGTGAATTGTGTGCTTGTGTATATATGTATGTGTCTGTGTGTGTATATATATGTGTACATTGAGATGTATGGGTATGTATATTTGCGTGTGTGGACGTGTATGTATATACATGTGTATGGGGTGGGTTGGGCCATTTCTTTCGTCTGTTTCCTTGCCCTACCTCGCAAACGCGGGAGACAGCAACAAAGCAAAATAATAATAATAATAATATATACATATATGTAAAAAGGATTATGGCCTGCATCTCCTCAACCCACTTTCCCCAGTCCAATGAATGAACTGAAGCAGCGGTAAAGGCAGCCAAATGGGTGTTGAAGGTAGCCTGCACAACAGCAAAACAACTTAGGCTATGCTTCAATATCTCAACAGCCTCCTAAGAGAGGGGGATAAATCACCTGCACAGCTGGTAACAGGAAGACAGTTGCAAGATGGTGTCCTGGTGCCCTGACAACTTTAACTGATTAACCAGTGATGGAGAATTGCTCAGCGAAACAGGTAGTGGGCCATAGCAATGCCAGGCTCACATTCACAGAGGCCCAGCAGGTGACACTGATATGCTTTTCTAACTGTCCAGGGGCACCCTTGTCTGCACACAGGATGACATGTTGCTTCGAAGGTTTGGGACAGATCGGGCATGATAGTGCAGGCAAAGCTGCATAAACAATACTCAGTGAACTGGGATGGCAGTGGCTGCCTGTCTTTGCAAAACTGATGTCACCTACACCCAAGGTTTCACCTATCCCCACGACACTCATGGGTCAAAGGGAGTACCCAATAGCAGTGGCTTTGCCACCAGTTGTGGTGACACCCAGCCTCAGATAGCAGTGCCCTTACTGTGCAAGACACTGCACTGCACACTTGCAAGGTTATGTTTGTGGTGGCTCCATGAAGAGTGACCACACTACTCTGTTAAGTCATTTTTGTTCTGCTCACATGTGAAGGAAGTGTATTGTTGCTTAGCAGTGATTTGTGGGCATATTTGCCTTATACCTTGTCAAACTTTAATTCAATTCTCATTTCCATTGTTTTCTTAATAATAGTTTTTTGTTTTATTATCTATTCATTCTATTATACTTTGTCGCTGCCTCCCAAGTTAGTGAGGAAGCACAAAGAAACAGATGAAGCCCCCTTGTCTTTCACACATTATTTACCTCCAAAAACATTTTTTCATTCTACCCAAAGTAAAATGAAACTGTCTCATCCAAACTCTCATTTTCCCTCTTTTTCAAGCCCTGCACCTTCCTCTTACACATCTCTCAATCATTTGCACTCCTTCCCTGTAAGTTTTACTAGCAACTTTACTTCTTCATCCCATCACTTACAACCCATTTTCCTCCTTTCACATGCCACATGCATCTCTTGCACATGCCTTCTTTGCTTCTCTAAATACCTCCCATTTCTCACCTACTCCCCTCACTTCATTAACTCTCACCTTTTGCCATTCTACACTCACTCTCTCTCTCCTGGTATTTCTTCACCTAAGTCTCCTTTTCAAGCTCACTTACTCTCACAACTCTCTTCTCCTGAACATTGTTTCCTCTTTTTCAAAAAGCCTTGCAAATCTTCACCCTCACCTTTGCAAGATAGTGATCACATATTACACCAACTGCCCCTCTCGGCACATTTATCCAGAGGTTACTTTTTTACACGCTTATCAATTAATACGTAAGGTAATAATGCCAGTTGACCATCTCTCCTACTCACATATGTATATTTGTGCATATCCCTCATTTTAAAGCAGACATTTCTAATCACTAGTCTTGTATCATCACACATTTCCACAAGCTCTTCATCATTTCCATTCATAACACTGAATATCCCATGTGCCCCAATTATACCCTCAACTGCCACATTACTTACCTTTGCATTCAAATCACCCATCACCAATACTTGATCTCATACATAAAAACTGTTGACACTCACTCAGCAGCTCCCAAAAGACTTACCTCTATATCTTTCTTCTCATGGCCAACAAGCACCAACAATCAGCCATCTCTCTCCATCCACTTCCAGTTTCACTTACATCAATCTAGAAATTAATTCCTTGCACTCTATACATCAATCTAGAAATTAATTCCTTGCACTCTATCACACATCCCCACAACTCCTGCCTCAGGAGTAGTGCCATTCCTTCTTTAGCTCTTATCCTCTCACCAACCCTTGACATTGCTCCTATGACATTTCCGAACCATTCATCCTCTTTACCCTTCAGCTTTGTTTCACTCAGAGCCAGAACATCCAGGTTTTTCCTTAAAACATACCACCTATCTCTCCTTTCATCTCATCTTGGTTACTTACACATACATTCAAACACCCCAGTCTGAGCGTTCGAGGAAGCACCCTCCAACCCCTTTTAGCTGCCTTTTACAACACATAGGAAATACAGAGGTAGAATTCTTTATCCTTTACCTCAGGGACTCCTAATTTAGTAAGCTTTCCCCTATAATGATGTGGGAGGGTGTAGCAGGATGGAATGTGTGCCCAGGATGGCAGCACGGATCCTCTTTAACCAAGTATGTTATCAAGGGCTTTTTCTTGCTGTGACTGGAGCACAGGGGGTGACATGCTGTCAAATGGACTGAACCAAGGTATATGAAGGAGCTGGCAGAAACCACAGAAAGTTCTGTGAGGTTTGGTTGTGGACAGGGGGCTGTGGTTCTGGTGCATTATACATGAAAGCTAGAGAAAGGGTATCGGCAAATAAGGCCTTTTCTTTGTTCCTGTCTTATGTGGAAAATGATGAAAAAAAAGACAGGCATGTTAAATATATGCCATGAAATATCTCTAAACACATTCTAATTCTGAAATTTTGCCTGCCTTGCTGGGTGATGTTAGAACACAGCAATATTCTATTCATTTGATAATTAGAGCCCTAAAAAGTACCATCGCTGGTTTTTCTTTATGTCTCTTTGTAGCATTTCAGTGTTCTTTGCAGATGAAGTTTTCATACTTATCCTAGTGTTCTCTGAAAAGGATATGAAAAATTTTTTGTGTTCGTGTCAATGTCACATATCAGAACGAGGAACAGTAGGGGGACCAAATAAATTCCTTGTGGCACAGAGCTTTTTAATGAGAAGCATCTTTAAATATACAACTTTAGTTGTATACTGTACTTCCATTTATCAGTTTCCCATTACTCCCCTACTATGCATTTTCTGCATTACAATACCATGGGTCAAATTTGTCAAAAGCTTTTTCGAAGGCTGTGCAAAGTCCATCAGCATTTCACTTTCTCTCTAGAGCCATAACAAGCTTATCATAGTGCTCAAGCAATACAACAGGCAAGGTCTTCCTGCCCTGAAACCATTTTGTCCTAGGTCATGCAGGTTGTTCTATTCCATAAATTCAGTCAGTTTACCTGTTAGGACTCCATGAAAATTTCATTAAATGAGTGTTGTTATTGCTATTGACTGATACTTTCTTGTGTTTTGCTTTGCTTCCACATGGGTAGAGTGGAGGGCTGCTGGAAGGGAAGGTGCTATTAAAACAGACACATTCACGATGAAGTAGCATCAGCGCAAAGGATTAAAAGTGAAAAACTGATGCAGGTTTTCTGACTCAGGGATGATGCCAGTACCAGGACTTTTTTTTCACTGTATATTCAGTGCAAGTTAAAAAAAAAGCTGTTTTGCATTTCTTTATGAACACCAAATTCCAGGAGTCCAATCCTAGTGCAGAATGAATGGGTATTTTTTCAACTGCACTGTCAAATCCTGAGGTGAGGTGGCGACATCCGCTATGTGTAATACAAGGGATTATTGTTTAGGGAAAAAGCTTGTTGGGTTGTTTATCTTTAAGGTGGTTTCCTGGCTCTCTGCTTTTTAAGAAACTCACTCATCTGCTGAATTGTGAACATGCCTGTGTAGAACAATGTGTAGGAAGATTATGTAGAACTTATCCTAATAATCATGCTGTTGAGCATAAGCTAATCTTTTGTTCTTTCTTCATTCTATCAATATAATCTTCAATATCTTAAGAAGAGAAATACTTTCCATTCATCTTGATTTGCTACTCCAAAACTTCAGGGTACAGAAAAGATTCTTTTGCAGAAGGGTTAAACTGAAATAGCTGAATACATCTTCATGGTTATGAGTGTTCTGCCCAATTGGTTTAGCATTTAAACGTTTCTAATTCAATCAGGTTGTGATTAGAACACAAGATGTTTGAGATGGTGAGGTCACATGTCAGGTCTACATTCTTTGCAGTGATTAAGTCCACAGTGATACTTCTAGCTGGTTTTGGTGCTCGATTTCTTTTTCATTGAAGGCTCCAGTCACAAACAAAAGTCCACATCGAGGCCAGGCCTTCATTGAAATATAGAGGTTAATAAAAGGGAAAAGGGGAAGTACCTAAAAATTTTGAAGGAAGTGAAAATCCTGACTTTTAAATTTACAATGAAAATTAAAGGAATAAAATACATGAGACTGACAATAGTAATATTTCTTGGTCTTTATCTCATGAATATATGCAACTCTGTTGTTTGGGCAATTACTTTTTTGGTACATAAAGGGATTACCTTCTAATCACTTGGGGCAGCCCCCTTCTACATATAACATACTATAGTGGTTGACATATAGGACTTCTTGCATAGCCAGCATTCATACAAATGGATAAAACCACACAACGACGATTAAATGGGGGATCTCCAGTTAAAAGTCACTCACAATACTCTGGCTCTGAAAGAAAAAAAACATTTCCACAAAACAGCCATTCCTCTTTCCCTAAGTCCAAATTCCACTAGCTATTTATCTACCAAACATCAACTGAGGTCAACGAGGCTGAACCCACAAATAAGAAAGCTTATATATCTAAGCAAAATATCAGTATGAAACACACATTGATGAAAATAGCAGAGAGACCCTGCAGGGTCTTATGGTTATATTAACAGAGAGTCAGTACCCGGTCAACTAGTCCATTAATTTTTGGAAAATGTTGGCTTGGTTCAAGACAACAAGGCCATGACAAAAATTCAGTTAATCTATTTTCTGCTTCTGTATTTGCAGATGACAAAAAAAAATTTTATGTCCCGAGTCAATTCCAATGAAAACTGAAGGCTTTTGATTCCACTATACTTAACAGAGATGGAGGATGAGCAACCCCAGATGTGTAAGAAATATTCCAGACTGGGGCGAATACAACCTATGTAGTTATGACACAGCTGTTCAGAAGAATCACAGCACTTGTACAACACTCCCATCTTTTGGAAAGCAGACTTTGTGATAATGATTATGTTGGGTTTCCAAGTCAGGGTGGACGAATTGTATGTCTAACATGCTTATATTATCAAAGGGTTGAGTTGTGGTGTTCTGAAACTGAAACGAGAAAAAATATCTTACGAGACAGGGCCAATTGCATCTTAGCACAATCAGAATTTACAAACTTACTACTTCCCCCACTTAAAAATGCTGCACAAGTCCAAACTGAGGAGGAATTATGATCAAAGCATGGAGAATAAGTTTGAAGGGGAGGAAGGAAAAGTGAGTTGAAGTTGAAGAGTGAATAAGGTCACAGGAAGAAATTAATCACTTATTGAGAAAGTAAGATAAAAGCCACTAGGACAGAACTTTAAGGAAAATACCACTATTGATAGGATAGGAGGGGGAAGTAACTACATTAATGACTATTGCAATGAGAGGAAACCATGCATCAAAGAAGACAGAAGCAATGAAATCAAAGACAGGAACTTTTGAAAGCAAATATCTACTTCACACATCGTCATATGCTTTGGGGATGTTGAAGGCTACAATATCATAAGTTTCATCAAATTCCCTAAGCAAGGAGGACCAGAGGTGAGTCACATATGAGAGATCACCATAAGACCAAGCAGGGCAAAATCCAAATTGGTCATCTAAAAAAAGGGAATGGGATTCAAAGTGCTTGAGAATATAAGAGCTTAGGAGAGTTTCAAAGACTTTGGAGATTGAAGAAGTAAGAGCAATGGAGCAATAGTTGGTGGGGTTAGAGTGGTATCCTTTCTTTGGGATAGGCTTCACCAAGGTGCCTCCAAGCAGAAGGAAAAGTAAGGGGTTTTAGACAGACAGAAAACAGTGAAATAGGCGAGCAAGAACTGTGCTAATTCAGATGTACACTCCATCAGAACTCGAGGAGGAGTGCCATCTGTCAAACGGAGCTGGAAGAGTAAATGGAACACTTTGTATGAGGAGAATGAACAAGATGGCATAGGTTCTGTAGGATATGGAGAGTTAATAATAGAATAACCTAGATTATTGTAAAGGCTAAATTATATTTGTTGATGCTTTTGGTTCAGGAGCACTGAGATATGCCACTGAAAGAAGTCAATTCAGCACTTTCATTAAAATATGCTCAGCTCTTCGAAAAACAGGTGTGCAATGATTTCCAGCAGAAACAAAAGCAAAGTGGGTTTCAAAGGGGAGGCTTTGTTGGGACAGTATGCATTCTTTGATGCAGCAGGCATCAAAGAATGAGGGATCAAGCCGCAGTTGAAGAGAAAAACATTCAAAAGATGGAATGCAATACTTCATCCCATGTTTGGCACAACATGAGACATCCTTGATAGAGCAGTAGTACCCATCCTAGAGAAAATTAACAAATAAAGCTATGCTGGGTTAACATTTGAGCTTTTCTAAAGTTGGCATTTTGAAGGGACAGAAGTTGAACATATCGCATTAGAATTAACAGAAATATTATTGTGGTCAGAGGACCCTATGGGGGTAAAAATAGCATATGAGAAGTGGGAGGAGCCAGAGGAAAAAAAAAAATTAAACTGCATTTGAAGAGTGATCATGACAGTAAGGAACTTGGGTATGGAGTATAACAATTGTTCCAGATCATCATGGAGAGAAAATCAAATGCCTTGGCTTCACCAGGGTAGTCCTGTCTAAAGCCTAACCACTTCTTGTAATGTGTATTGAAATCCCCTGCAAAGAGCATCTCAGCACATGGATGTGAAGATTTGTTATTTCCTTTCTATTTGCAGTCTCAAGATTTCTAACTGGCAACCAAAATATTGTTTTGAACAGCTTCTTTATCATTTGCAAACCCGGCTAAATCATCAGTTTTGATATGCTTTTGGAAACCTAAAACCTACAATAATTTGAATTCCGTGAAATATAATTCTCAGATATCTGTATCTAGCTTTAGAGACAATCATGTTACATTCATATCTCAGGGTATTAGGGGCAATCGTCAAGGACATAAAATCAGAGGTTATTAGGTACAGTAGGGTTGAGGGTCAAGTCAATTGGGAGGTGAGTTTGAATGGAGAAAAACTGGAGGAAGTGAAGTGTTTTAGATATCTGGGAGTGGATCTGGCAGCGGATGGAACCATGGAAGCGGAAGTGGATCATAGGTTGGGGGAGGGGGCGAAAATTCTGGGAGCCTTGAAGAATGTGTGGAAGTCGAGAACATTATCTCGGAAAGCAAAAATGGGTATGTTTGAAGGAACAGTGGTTCCAACAATGTTGTATGGTTGCGAGGTGTGGGCTATGGATAGAGCTGTGCGCAGGAGGATGGATGTGCTGGAAATGAGATGTTTGAGGACAATGTGTGGTGTGAGGTGGTTTGATCGAGTAAGTAATGTAAGGGTAAGAGAGATGTGTGGAAATAAAAAGAGCGTGGTTGAGAGAGCAGAAGAGGGTGTTTTGAAATGGTTTGGGCACATGGAGAGAATGAGTGAGGAAAGATTGACCAAGAGGATATATGTGTCGGAGGTGGAGGGAACGAGGAGAAGAGGGAGACCAAACTGGAGGTGGAAAGATGGAGTGAAAAAGATTTTGTGTGATCGGGGCCTGAACATGCAGGAGGGTGAAAGGAGGGCAAGGAATAGAGTGAATTGGAGCGATGTGGTATACCGGGGTTGACGTGCTGTCAGTGGATTGAATCAAGGCATGTGAAGCGTCTGGGGTAAACCATGGAGGGCTGTGTAGGTATGTATATTTGCGTGTGTGGACGTACGTATATACATGTGTATGGGGGTGGGTTGGGCCATTTCTTTCGTCTGTTTCCTTGCGCTACCTCGCAAACGCGGGAGACAGCGGCAAAAAAAAAAAAAAAAAAAAAAAAAAAAAAAAAAAAAAAAATTAAACCTGTTTATTCTAATACTTTAATTCATTGCAATTATGCTCAATTACAAGGGACTGTTAGATGTATCTAGACCCAAAGAATGGGGCTATTGAAGGGCACTCTCAAGAGATAACTATTACCTGCTTTGTTCTCTCAAGACAAAGGATAGAGAAGAGCTGAAAACATCAGGTCTAAGTCACTTTCAAGACATCTAATTCTTCCAAGAATACAGATGTATATGGCATACCTAGTCTCTGGCATATAAATAATGTCCAACTTTAGGGGCTACCAGCATTACTAAACCCAAATCCAGTTAGTCTCAGAAAAATCATATGGGAAAAAGGTAAATGTATTTCCAAAAATTGCAATCTAAGGATAAAGAATCTTTTTCAATTGCTCAATTTTATGGATTACCATAAGTCAGAAGTAACACACTGGTTATGGTGGTAAAGAGAACAACTTGGGGCCCACTCCAAAGGAAAGAAAACCAACAGATAGGTTCTCTACCTATCAATATCCCTGTTGACATTGTCTCATCTTGATTAGGAACCAAGCCTAACACAACATATTCCCTGTAGTTAAACTTGAAGAAAAGGCCTCTGGACATAGCCAGAGAGAGAATCTTTCCACGGACACAAAAACCTTGCTCATAAAGCATCAGACAGCGGCATTAGTATCCATCAAAAATAAGATTCCACATCCCAACCTTAAGACATTCTGAGGCATGAAAAAAACCATGGAACTTGACATGACTCCTGTACAACCATCCAAGGGCCCCTCCCTAAATGACCTTGCGAAGGATGGACAACCCATCCTTGATCTATGGTGTCTATCAAAATCATCTGACACAATGTTGAAGGTCTTCATGGCACAGCTCTGGAGGTTTTCTACACCAGTCCATTCAACTTAAGATTTGAGAAATTCCATGGAAGTGCTTTGGAAGATTTCAGCTAACAGCATGAAAGTAACTTTTTCCCAGGTAAGTAAACTTTTTAGTCTAAGGCTTCACAATGTAGCACGCTAGGCAGCAAAAATAACTTTCTCAAATGTTACTCAAGTTGATGTCAATACACAAAGATATGAGACCTTTCCAAATCCAAGCCCTACAAATCTTTCCATGGTTTACCCCAGACACTTCACATGTCGTTTCAATCCACTGACAGCACGTCGACCCCGGTATACCACATCATTCCAATTCACTCTATTCCTTGCACGCCTTTCACCCTCCTGCATGTTCAGGCCTCAATTGTTCAAAATCTTTTTCACTCCATCTTTCCACCTCCAATTTGGTCTCCCACTTCTCCTCATTCCCTCCTCCTGACACATATATCCTCTTTATTAATCTTTCCTCACTCAATCTCTCCATGTGAGCAAACCATTTCAAATCATTCTCAATCACTCTTTTTATTACCAAACATCTCTCTTACCCTTTCATTACTTACTCAATCAAACCACCTCACACCACATATTGTCCTCAAACATCTCATTTCCAACACATCCACCCTCCTCCAAACAACTCTATCTATAGCCCACGCCTCGCAACCATATAACATTGTTGGTACCACTATTCCTTCAAACATACCCATTTTCGCTTTACAAGATAATGTTCTCGCCTTCCACATTTTTCAACGCTCCCAGAACTTTCACCCCCTCCCCCATCCTGTGACTCACTTCTGCTTCCATGGTGGTTGAGAGAGCAGAAGAGGTTGTGTTGAAATGGTTTGGACATATGGAGAGAATGAGTGAGGAAAGGTTGACAAAGAGTATATTATATACGTGTGTCTATAGTGGATGGGACAAGGAGAAGCAGACCACATTAAAGGTGGAAGGATGGAGTTAAAAAGATTTTGAGCGATTGGGGCCTCAACATGCGGGAGGGTGAGAGGTGTGGAAGGAACAGAGTGAATTGGAACAATGTGGTATAACGGGGTTAACGTACTGTCAATGGACTGAACCAGGAAAGATGAAACATCTGGGGTAAAACATAGAAAGATCTGTGGTGGGAGCTGGATACAGATAGGGAGGTGTGGTTTCGGTGCATAAAACATGACAGCTAGAGACTGAGTGTGAAAGAATGTGGCCTTTGGTATCTTTTCCTCACATGCACGCTGAGGGAGGAGTGTGCCACTTCATGTGTGGCGGGGCGGCAACAGGAATGGATGTAGGCAGCAAGTATGAATATGTACATGTGTATATACATATACGTCTGCGTATGTATATGCATGTGTACGTTGAAATGTATAGGTATGTATATGAGTGTGTGTGGGCGTTTATGTATATACACGTGTATGTGGGTGGATTGGGCCATTCTTTCGTCTTTTCCTTGTGCTACCTTGCTAACGCATGAGACAGCGACAAAGTATAATAAAAAAATTCCACTGCAATACCATCCAAACCCGCCGCCTTGCCACCTTTCATCTTCCACAAAGCTTTCACTACCTCTTTTCTGTTTACCAAAACATTCTCCCTGACCCTCTCACTTCACACACCACCTCAACCAAAACACCCTATATCTGCCACTCTATCATCTAACACATTCAACAGACCTTCAAAATACTCACTCCATCTCCTCACATCACCACTATTTGTTATTACCTCCCCACTAGCCCCCTTCACCAACGTTCTCATTTGTTCTCTTGTCTTAAGCACTTTATTTAATTCCTTCCAAAACATATTTCTATTCTCACCAAAATTTAATGATACTCTCTCACCCCAACTCTCATTTGCCCTATTTTTCACCTCTTGCACCTTTCTCTTGACCTCTTCCCTCTTTCTTTTATACATCTCCCACTCATTTGTACTTTTTCCCTGCAAAAATCGTCTAAATGCCTCTCTCTTCTCTTTCACTAATAATCTTACTTCTTCATCCCACCACTCACTACCCTTTCTAATCTGCCCACCTCCAACGCTTCTCATGCCAAAAATATCTTTTACGCAAGACATCACTGCCTCCCTACATACACCCCATTCCTCCCCCACTCCCCTTACATCCTTTGCTCTCACCTTTTTCCATTCTGAACTCAGTCTTTCCTGGTACTTCCTCACACAAGTCTCCTTCTCAAGCTCACTCTCACCACTCTCTTCACCCCAACATTCTCTCTACTTTTCTGGAACCCACTATAAATCTTCACCTTCGCCTCTACAAGATAATGATCAGACATCCCTCCAGTTTCACCTCTCGGCACATTAACATCCAAAAGAGTCTCTTTCACGCCACACATGAAAGGACACCCCCCTCCCCCCACGCGCATGCGAAGTAGTGCTAGTAAAAAACAAAGGCCCCACTCGTTCACACTCAGTCTCTAGTCGTCATGTGTAATGCACCAAAACCACAGCTCCCTTTCCACATCCAGGGCCCACATAACTTTTCATGGTTTACCCCACACGCTTCACATGCCCTGGTTCAATCCATTGACAGTACGTCGCCCCAGTATACCACATCCTTCCAATTCACCCTATTCCTTACATGCCTTTCACCCTCCTGTATGTTCAGGCCCCAATCGCTCAAAATCTTTTTCACTCCATCCTTCCACTTCCAATTTGGTCTTCCACTTCTCCTCGTTCCCTCCATCTCTGACACATATATCCTCTTTGTCAATCTTTCCTCACTCATTCTCTCCTTGTGACCAAACCATTTCAAAACACCCTCTTCTGCTCTCTTAACCATACTCTTTTTATTACCGCACATCTCTCTTACTCTTTCATTACTTGCTTGATCAAACCACCTCACACCACATATTGTCCTCAACATCTCATTTCAAACATATTCACCCTCCTCCGCAAAACCCTATCTATAGCCCATGCCTCGCAACCATATAACATTGTTGGAATCACTATTCCCTCAAACACACCCAGTTTTGCTCTCCAAGACAATGTTCTCTCCTTCCACACATTCTTCATCGCTCCCAGAACCTTTGCCCCTTTCCCACCCTGTGACTTATTTCTGCTTCTATGGTTCCATCTGCTGCTTAGTCCACTCCCAGATATCTCAAACACTTCACTTCCTCCAGTTTTTCTCCATTCAAACTTACATCCCACTTAAATTATGTCTCAACTGTAGTGAACCTAATAACGTTGCTGTTATTCACATTTACTCTTAGCTTCCTTTTTTCACACACTCTACCAAACTTAGTCACCAACTTTTGCAGTTTCTCACATGAATCAGCCACCAAAGCTGTATCATTGGCAAACAACTAGTGACTCACTTCCCATGCCCTTTCATCCACAAAAGACTGCATACGTGCCTCTCTCTCCAAAACTCTTGCAATTACCTCCTTAACCATCCCATTCATAAACAAATTAAACAACCAAGGGAACATCACACACCCCGACGCAAACCGACGTTCACAGGGAACCAATCACTCTTCTCTCTTCCTATTCATAAACATGCCTTACATCCTTGCTAAAACCTTTTTCACTGCTTCTAGCAACTTTTCTCCCATTCCACTTAAAACCTTCCACAAAGCATCTCTCTCAACCCTATCATATGCTTTCTCAAGATCCATAAATGCTACATACAAATTCATGTTTTTCTAAGTATTTCTCACATACATTTTTTCAAGGTAAACACCTGATCCACACATCCTCCACCACTTCTCAAACCACACTGCTCCCCTACCCAATCTGATGCTCTGTACATGCCTTTAACCTCTCAATCAATAACCTCCTATATAATTTCACCTGCAATACTTAACTATGGCACTATGCATGCATTCCGCCAATCCTCAGTCACCTCACCATGTTCCATACATACAGTGAATATCCTTAACAACCAATCAACAACACAGTCACCCCTTTTTTTAATAAATTCCACTGCAATACCATCCAATTCCGCCGTGTTGCCGGATTTCATCTTCTGCAAAGCTTTCACTACTTCTGTCTTTGCCAAACCATTCTCTCTAATCCTGTCACTTCACACACCATCCCAGCCAAAACACCCTATATCTACCACTCTATCATCATACACATTCAACAAACCTTCAGAATACTCACTCCATTTCCTTCTCACTTCATCACTACTTGTTATTACCTCCTCACTTGCCCCATTCCCAATGTTCCCGTCTGTTCTTGTCTTATGCACATTATCTACCTACTTCCAAAACATCTTTATATTCTCCCTGAAATTCAATGATTCTCTCTCACCCTAACTCTCAACTGCCCTCTTTCTCAACCTCTGCATCTTTCTCTTGACCTCCTACCACTTACATTTATACATCTCCCTATTATCTGCACTCCTTCCCTGGAAGTATCATCCAAACACCACTCTTTTCTCTTTCACTAACAACCTTACTTCTTCATCCCACCACTTATTACCCTTTCTAATCAGCCCACTTGCCATCTTTCTAATGCCACATGCATCTTTTGTGCAAGCCATCACTGCTTCCCTAAATACATCCCATTCTTCACCTAATCCCCTCATGTCATTAGCTCTCACCTTTTGCCATTCTACACTCAATCTCTCCTGGTACTTCCTCACAAAAGCCTCTTTTCCAAGCTCACTTACTCTCACCACTATCTTCTTTTTTGAAAACCTCTACAAATCTTCACCTTTGCCCCCACGAGATAAAGATCCAGCTGCCCCTCTCAGCACATTAACACCCAGAAAATGAAGAAAACTAAAAGAAAAAGATGCTCTTATCAGCTGTAAATGGCTTTCACTTCAAAACAGTGAACCTTTATTCAGCGAAATGATTCAGTAAAATGTATTCATGTGATTTTTCTACACCTTCTTTAGGAGGTTCTTACCTAATGCAGGAATAAATCGTATACATTTAGGAAAAATATAGAAAAAAATTTTTTTGACAAAAGATGGAATTCTTATCAAGCTCTTTCAGCCTATGTTTCAAAACAAACATAATCATTAGAATGATAAATTACTCTTTTCATAAACTTTTTCTAAAAACTTCTCTTTAGAAGGTTCATACCTAGTGCATGACATAATAATCAACATATTCCAAGAAAAAAAAATCAGAAAACAGATAAAGGTTAAGGAATTCTTACCTATCCCCCTCCAGCCTTCAAAACATTCAACTTATAACTGATAACATAATACCATTACAGTATAATTCATTCTCAAAATAATTTTTCTATGCAGTTCTCTTCATTGGGATCTTATTAATGCATACACCAAAATAACTTAGACAGAATATTTTCTTCTGCACAATTCTCTTCCACAGGTTCTTACCTAATCTCTTTCCTTTAATACAAGTGTGTGTCTTCCCACATAAGCATGGAGGCAACAACAACAAATGACCAAGTCTTAAATGAAAAAAAATCCTCACTTGGCTTCTTGCTGTTCCTTCCTTTGGAAAGTAACACTAGAGAGAAGATTTCCAGTTTCCCCTGCTCCTGAACTTTTAGACACAGAGGCTACGTGGGCAGTATTGTTTCTCCCCTATCTCCAGGGATACATTGACACTGTACATATATCATATCCTGGAGCATCCATTTTATCAACCAACCCCAGATGGGTTGACTATGGACCAACTGCTTCAACCAGGATTCGAACCTATGTGCTCGACCCTGTGCAGTCTGTGATAAGTCATGGTCAAGAATGCTAACTGCTAAACCACAGCACAAATACAAGTACATATTCAGAACAGGTATCTGAGAAAAAAGGTGAAATGAATGGAAATCTCCCTAAGCATTAATACTCATTCCCAGTTCAAAGCATTCAACACGTAATCCATGAAATATGACAAATACATTTTCTTAAATTCTTTCATACATTTTTCTTATATTTTTCAACATAATTCCCTTAAGCAGGATTTTGCCTAATGCATGAATCAATTACCAACTGCATATTGAATTCAGAAAAAACAAGCAAGTAGGTGAAAAACACACAAATCTTACCTGACATGGGTGATTATCTAAAACACCTGCCTAGTCAGCCAGAGGAAACTAAATACAACGTCAGAACCTTTCCCATCAGTACAACTAGGCCCAGAATATGAACATTCTGCATGTGAATGCCAACTTGTTCTTACAGGAATCCAACTCACACTGATAACAGCCACTGGATTCTGAGTAAGTGCTATTTCACAAGCTCCTTTGTAGGAGACACTATTGCAGACCATGGCATGCAAATCTCTGATTAGATCAAGCAAAAGGTCTTGGAACAAAACTAGATCCGATGTCAAAGAATAAAACCAATGCATTTACTGATGCCAAATCAAAGATACTGAAACAAACTGGCATTAGCTATCAGCTAGCTGCAGCTTTACTACTGTGACACCAAGTCATACAGACAAAAAAATATCTACAACATGCTTGTATTGTACTGATTCACTGCTTCTGGTAGTTTCTCTTTTTTACGTAATTCATCTGCTGCTAAACTTTTATGTACTGAAAGAGAAGATGAACAATATTTGCCTTTTTGGCCTTGCAAATTATCAGAGCACAGTCAGTGGGCAACTTCAGATATCAGACGATTAAAGTAGCTTTCCTTTCACTATAACCTTACCATTGGAATCTTCTCAACACTGTTCCCTTTTATACTTCTTGGACAGTTTTCCTTCAGCTTGTAATTTCTCAAGTAACTCCAAGCTAGTAAAGAACTGTCCAGAGTCATGATAGCTTTTCTTCAAGAATGGTTTCACTACTGTTAGATATCAGCCAGAAGGCCATGTCAAGTGCAGAACTTAAAATTGGGATCTTTGCCCACATAAGGTCTTCCACTACAAAGGTGTTTTGGACTCGTGTCAACAAGAAGTCAGAAATTCACTCCAAATTTTCCTGGCTATGATGCTATGTACTGAACATATGAACATCATGACTCGCAGGTAAACAACTGTTAATCAATGGTATGATCAAAGTTTGGTACACAGCATTTTTGGCAGTTCAGTACAAAAAAATTGCAAGTCATAGATATCTAAGAGAAACTATGTTTGCTTTCTTTTTTATGGGTTGCAATACAATATTGTACTGTCATATTTCATGTACTTCACATTCTATACAAATTTATGCCTGAAATACAGGTGGACTCCATTCCTCATTACATACATGATTTCCTCTGCAATTTGGTACCCCCACTCCACTAATCTTTTTCTTTTTTAACCTTCAAGAGCAATGCTAAAACTGCTGTCGACAAATTTTCAATGAATTTCAGTATGGTGCTGAACTGATCATAAAATAGGCTCATCTAGTTCTGAGTTTCATACATCTGACAGAATTTATCAGCCTAGCTTTCTTCTTTCAGGCTGCAATATAAATGGGTTCCATTCTTTCCATAAATGTTCTTTCTTTGCAACTAAAATTCTATATGCATTTTGGAACTAAATTGTTTACTGTGCAGGGAATAGAGTGTGTTGGAACGATGTGGGATACCGGAGTCGACATGCTGTCAATGGATTGAACCAAGGCATGTGAAGCATCTTGGGTAAACCATGGAAAGTTCTGTGGGGCCTGGATGTGGAAGGGGAGCTGTGGTTTCGGTGCATTATACATGACAGCTGGAGACTGAGTGTGATCGAATGTGGCCTTTGTCGTCTTTTCCTGGCGCAACCTTGTGCACATGTGTGGTGGGGTGGCGATGGGAATGAATAAGGGCAGAAAGTATGAATTATGTACATGTGTATATATGTATATGTCTGTGTTTTTTGTTTTTTTTCGGTCTCCCGCGTTTGCGAGGTAGCACAAGGAAACAGATGAAAGAAATGGCCCAACCCACCCCCATACACATGTATATACATATGTCCACACACGCAAATATACATACCTACACAGCTTTCCATGGTTTACCCCAGACGCTTCACATGCCCCGATTCAATTCACTGACAGCACGTCAACCCCGGTATACCACATTGATCCAATTCACTCTATTCCTTGCCCTCCTTTCACCCTCCTGCATGTTCAGGCCCCGATCACTCAAAATCTTTTTCACTCCATCTTTCCACCTCCAATTTGGTCTCCCACTTCTCATTCCCTCCACCTCCGACACATATATCCTCTTGGTCAATCTTTCCTCACTCATTCTCTCCAGGTGCCCAAACCATTTCAAAACACCCTCTTCTGCTCTCTCAACCACGCTCTTTTTATTTCCACACATCTCTCTTACCCTTACGTTACTTACTCGATCAAACCACCTCACACCACACATTGTCCTCAAACATCTCATTTCCAGCACATCCATCCTCCTGCGCACAACTCTATCCATAGCCCACGCCTCGCAACCATACAACATTGTTGGAACCACTATTCCTTCAAACATACCCATTTTTGCTTTCCGAGATAATGTTCTCGACTTCCACACATTCTTCAAGGCTCCCAGGATTTTCGCTCCCTCCCCCACCCTATGATCCACTTCCGCTTCCATCGTTCCATCCGCTGCCAGATCCACTCCCAGATATCTAAAACACTTTACTTCCTCCAGTTTTTCTCCATTCAAACTTACCTCCCAATTGACTTGACCCTCAACCCTACTGTACCTAATAACCTTGCTCTTATTCACATTTACTCTTAAGTTTCTTCTTTCACACACTTTACCAAACTCAGTCACCAGCTTCTGCAGTTTCTCACATGAATCAGCCACCAGCGCTGTATCATCAGCGAACAACAACTGACTCACTTCCCAAGCTCTCTCATCCCTAACAGACTTCATACTTGCCCCTCTTTCCAAAACTCTTGCATTCACCTCCCTAACAACCCCATCCATAAACAAATTAAACAACCATGGAGACATATATGTTTACATATATGTATACGCTGAGTTGTATAGGTATGTATATGTGCGTGTGTGGACGTGTATGTATATGCATGTGTATGTGGGTGGGTTGGGCAATTCTTTCCTCTGTTTCCTTGCGCTACCTCGCTAACGCGGGAGACAGCGACAAAGTACAATATAAAATAATAATCTTCAAAAACAATGATAAGTTTGTTATAACAGAGTTTCTAATGAATTTCAATACAGCACTGAACTAATATGAAATAAGCTCAACCAAAAACAAGCAAAATGAATTCTAAGAACTATTCTCTTCAATACCACGACGTGAGTATGGTGCAGAACCAATTTTCTGCTTCAGTACACTTTTCACTAACAATCTTTGTCCATGCCTTACCACCCCAAGAGGGCAGGGTTTGGTTCCAAGGATGAGTGTCAAATCAAGAGGCACAAAGTGTTTAGTTACACACAAGAAAAGCTACATTACTGACATCTGATTCACAGCATTCTAACAATGATAGCTAGTTCTACAACTTCTCTTCATCCACCGAATTGGAGACAATTCTTACAGAAGACACAGGAGACGCAATGCATCTTCAACAGTGATTCAAGTCTTTCTACTAGACTGTGCCATCATTAGGCAGGAGTATTAAGCAGAAATAGTAAGAACATCTAGGTATGAGCATTAGGTAAAAGTAGAAGGTCAGAACATTAGGTAAAAGTAGTAGGTTAAAACATTAGGTAAAAGTAATCAGTAGGAACATTAGGTAGAAGCCTCTGGAACACTGCACTAGAGCTTCCCTCTGCCAGAGGCCTGTTAAGGATGAGTCACAAATAAGATAAGAGATGACAGGAATTCACCATTTATGGAGACTGTTGCTGTGACCATCCCATTAAAGATGCTGAAGGAGACAGGCATCACAGATATAAATAGATGGATAAACTGAGCTATCATCTGTTTTTGAAATGTTGCACACTAAAGTTTGACACATAACACTGAATAAAAGTCATACATATACAAACCCATGTCAGAACTTACATTATAAGGAACAAAACACCTTTGCTTGTTATTATACATGCATATGCATGCTGTATAAAGTTTGGAAATATTCCATTATTTCAAGAGTAAAATATCTAATGGTAGAAGAGCAAAAATCTTTACAATGGAAACCACAATAACAAAACAAGTATGAAATAACCAATACAAATTTATGAAAAGTCAGTAAGTGGCAGGTTTTTTAATGTATCTGAACTCACAATGCCACCTATTTGAAACACAGTAATGGTGAAATATCACCATCCAGTAAAGTACCTATAGTGAAGTTCTTAAACACAAACAGTTAACACTTAAACAATGATATAGGGCTTATGTCAGGACTAACATTTTCCGTATGATTCATTCTTCAGAATGGAAAGTTCACTGGCATACTGATGATGATTTGATAATTGTCTACTTAGCTCCACAATGCTATTAGCTTTAAATATAAAAGGATTTTATTTTGCAATACTAGTATAGTGTTTTGAGATCAAATAACAGTTGTGGAGCAAGATTTGGAACATTATATTCAATTAACATATAGCAAAAAAAAGGTGGTAGTAGTATGCTACAGAAGGGGAAATGCGAGGTCAGTTGAAATAATATCAAGAAATACATCTACAACAAAAACAACCAGAACTTATGAAAAACTCACCTAAACATCCTTTAAGTCCAGACTTATCTAAAATTTCAATATCATTGTCAAAATATACCAGTCACACCCATAACTGAGCACTTTCAACAAACAGTATAGTGAGAAGAAGGACGTTCCTATCAGCAGTTGAATCTTATGCCAATATATTTCAATAATTCTAGTCACTAAGAGTTTTTATACATTGTTCTGTTGACATTACACAGGTACTTTTCATACAAGCTTGCAATTTCCTCTATCAGTGAGGTAGCACAAAGAACTGATGAAGAAATGGCCAAATTTCCTCACATCAACACTCTAGCTGTCATGTATAATGCAATTAAAAAAGTGTATCATCTGTTTTTGGTAATTGTTCACAGCCTAACTATACCCAGTTCACAATAAGTCTAAATGTCATGTATAATACACCTAATTCAGGGTTTCAATCAATAACCTAGGCCCAACAAATGTTCTGTGGTTTCCCCAATCTTCCAAATATTCTGTGGTTTCCCCAATCTTCCAAATATTCTGTGGTTTCCCCAATCTTCAGACACCTTACCTAGTTTGACTTTAATCTACCACACATCTTTCCCTAATTCACAGAAACCTTAACACCTTATTCAATATATCATTCAACAAATGCAATACTCTAAATCATTCCCCACTACATTAAGCAATGCACAAAAAAAAGTTAAGCTAATCTACACAATTACCAATCATATTTACATCAAACTGAATGAAGAACACTTATAGAAACTAATCATTGTTTTTACAACACAAAAATGAAAAAAGGGCAAAAGGGAAAAAATGAAGGTATAGAAAATAAATCCATGTATCAATTATATCTGAAATTCAATCACAAAAACCATGTATCAATTATATCTGAAATTCAATCACGAGATAAAACTTAAATTTCTGTGGTGTTAATGCCAAACATAATCTCAACCAAACTTTGAATATTACGTTTAGGAAAACTTATCTGCTTTTCAACCAAGGCAAATTTAACTAAGGAATGTACAAAAAATACATATCTTACCTTAAGTGTGAAGATAAAAGAAGAATATGCAATTAATTCTATTTTTCAAATAGTTACCACTTAGTATTCCTTTTCATGATCAGCTTGCACCACATGAACACTACTTATCAGCATTTATCTCCGCATTCCTCTCCCTCAGTTTACTGATATGTTTACAAAAGCTCCAGTACTTGTTCTGCTTTTCTAACTGCATTACACTTTCATAAAAATCATTTGACTAACAATGTCTCATTCTATCTTCCATATAACAGCACATACCATGAGTGGCAGTGGTACACACAGAGGAGCATATAAAATGAAATCAAAAACACAACACAACATTCCTTAATGTTTTTTTTTTTTTTTTTTTTTTTTTTTTTTTTTTTATACTTTGTCGCTGTCTCCCGCGTTTGCGAGGTAGCGCAAGGAAACAGACGAAAGAAATGGCCCAACCCCCCCCCCCCCATACACATGTACATACACACGTCCACACACGCAAATATACATACCTACACAGCTTTCCATGGTTTACCCCAGACGCTTCACATGCCTTGATTCAATCCACTGACAGCACGTCAACCCCTGTATACCACATCGCTCCAATTCACTCTATTCCTTGCCCTCCTTTCACCCTCCTGCATGTTCAGGCCCCGATCACACAAAATCTTTTTCACTCCATCTTTCCACCTCCAATTTGGTCTCCCTCTTCTCCTCGTTCCCTCCACCTCCGACACATATATCCTCTTGGTCAATCTTTCCTCACTCATTCTCTCCATGTGCCCAAACCATTTCAAAACACCCTCTTCTGCTCTCTCAACCACGCTCTTTTTATTTCCACACATCTCTCTTACCCTTACGTTACTTACTCGATCAAACCACCTCACACCACACATTGTCCTCAAACATCTCATTTCCAGCACATCCATCCTCCTGCGCACAACTCTATCCATAGCCCACGCCTCGCAACCATACAGCATTGTTGGAACCACTATTCCTTCAAACATACCCATTTTTGCTTTCCGAGATAATGTTCTCGACTTCCACACATTTTTCAAGGCTCCCAAAATTTTCGCCCCCTCCCCCACCCTATGATCCACTTCCGCTTCCATGGTTCCATCCGCTGACAGATCCACTCCCAGATATCTAAAACACTTCACTTCCTCCAGTTTTTCTCCATTCAAACTCACCTCCCAATTGACTTGACCCTCAACCCTACTGTACCTAATAACCTTGCTCTTATTCACATTTACTCTTAACTTTCTTCTTCCACACACTTTACCAAACTCAGTCACCAGCTTCTGCAGTTTCTCACATGAATCAGCCACCAGCGCTGTATCATCAGCGAACAACAACTGACTCACTTCCCAAGCTCTCTCATCCCCAACAGACTTCATACTTGCCCCTCTTTCCAAAACTCTTGCATTTACCTCCCTAACAACCCCATCCATAAACAAATTAAACAACCATGGAGACATCACACACCCCTGCCGCAAACCTACATTCACTGAGAACCAATCACTTTCCTCTCTTCCTACACGTACACATGCCTTACATCCTCGATAAAAACTTTTCACTGCTTCTAACAACTTGCCTCCCACACCATATATTCTTAATACCTTCCACAGAGCATCTCTATCAACTCTATCATATGCCTTCTCCAGATCCATAAATGCTACATACAAATCCATTTGCTTTTCTAAGTATTTCTCACATACATTCTTCAAAGCAAACACCTGATCCACACATCCTCTACCACTTCTGAAACCGCACTGCTCTTCCCCAATCTGATGAATTCATAAAATTTGTACCTTGGGGTATGCCTTTATTCATCAACATTTCATATACCATATAAAAAATTAATTTCACAAGGTAAAACAAATTCAAACATGCTCATTAAATCTTTCATGTCTATGTAAGATTTGGTTAGCCTAAAGGCATACCAGGTTAGATATTGTGTGTTCTTTTTACTTGTTTTTCTAGCCTAATTGAGGTAAAAAGTACTCAAAATCTAACTATGCCAGAGTTTGGTCTACCAAACGAAAAAAATTCTTTGATATATCAATATCAATTAATGAATAATGGCACACCACAAAAATAAACTTCTACCAGGCTCCTAAAAATTAGCATTCCCTATAAAAAAAGAGTAAACAACATGCCAAATGTTTGTATTTGTTTTTATCTTTAAGTATGTCATCTTTCATGATGTGTACTGTGAATCTCTAGTATGCATTCTTTAACTAAACTTCCCATTCATCTTAAATCCTTTCCCTTTCTTTCATAACAATCAAGATCAACTATAAGGTGATAGTACTCAATAAGCTTGATAAAATGTTATACAAATTTCAACTTCAAATTTTCCTTCACCATTCTTATGGATGACCAAGATAAGATAAGCCTGAGACTTTTTGACCGATACTTATATAGCATCAAATTGGGGAAGAGCAGTGTGGTTTCAGAAATGGTAGAGGATGTGTGGATCAGGTGTTTGCTTTGAAGAATGTATGTGAGAAATACGTAGAAAAGCAAATGATTTGTATGTAGCATTTATGGATCTGGAGAAAGCATACAATAGAGTTCATAGAGATGCTCTGTGGAAGGTATTAAGAATATATGGTGTGGGAGGCAAGTTGTTAGAAAGTGAAAAGTTTTTATTGAGGATGTAAGGTATGTGTATGAGTAGGAAGAGAGGAAAGTGATTGGTTCTCAGTGGATGTTGGTTTGTGGCAGTGGTGTGTGATGTCTCCATGGTTGTTTAATTTGTTTATGGATGGGGTTGTTAGGGAGTCTGTTGTGGATGAGAGAGATTGGGAAGTGAGTCAGTTGTTGTTCGCTGATGATACAGCGTTGGTGGCTGATTCGGGTGAGAAACTGCAGAAGCTGGTGACTGAGTTTGGTAAGGTGTGTGAAAGAAGAAAGCTGAGAGAAAAGGTTATTAGGTACAGTAAGGTTGAGGGACAAGTCAATTGGAGGTAAGTTTGAATGGAAAAAAACTGGAGGAAGGGAAGTGTTTTAGATACCTGGGAGTGGATTTGGCAGCAGATGGAACCATGGAAGGAGAAGTGAATCATAGGGTGGGGGGAGGGGGCTAAAGTTCTGGGAGCAATGAAAAATGTATGGAAGTCAAGAATGTTACCTAAGAAAGCAAAAATGGGTATGTTTGAAGGAACAGTGGTTTCAACAATGTTATATGGTTGCGAGGCATGGGCTATAGATAGAGTTGTGCAAAGGAGGGTGGATGTGCTGGAAATGAGATGTTTGAGGACAATATGCGGTGTGAAGTGGTTTGATCGAGTAAGTAATGAGAGGGTAAGAGATATGTGGTAATAAAAAGAGTGTGGTTGAGAGAGCAGAAGAGGGTGTTTTGAAATGGTTTGGTCACATGGAGAGAATGAGTGAGGAAAGAATGACAGAGAGGATATATGTGTTAGAGGTGGAGGGAACGAGGAGAAGTGGGAGACCAAATTGGAGGTGGAAAGATGGAGTGAAAAAGATTCTGAGTGATCGGGCCTGAACATGCAGGAGGGTGAAAGGCGTGCAAGGAATAGAGTGAATTGGAACGATGTGGTATACTGGGGTCGACGTGCTGGCAATGGATTGAACCAGGGCATGTGAAGCGTCTGGGGTAAATCATGGAAAGTTCTGTGGGGCATGTATGTGGAAAGGAAGCTGTGGTTTCGGTGCACTATACATGACAGCTAGAGATTGAGTGTGAACGAATGTGGCCTTTGTTGTCTTTTCCTAGCGCTACTTCGCGCACATGCAGGTTGTGTGTGTGTGTTTCGCGTGTGGCAGGGTGGCGACGGGAATGAATAAGGGCAGACAGTACAAATTATGTACATGTGTATATATGTATATGTCTGTGTGTGTATATGTATGTATACGTTGAGATGTATAGGTATGTATATGTGCGTCTGTGGCCGTGTGTGTATATACAAGCGTATGTGGGTGGGTTGAGCCATTCTTTTGTCTGTTTCCTTGCGCTACCTTGCAAACACGGGAGACAGCAACGAAGTATAACATATCTATTTATTATACTTTGTCACCATCTCCCGCGTTACCGAGGTAGCGCAAGGAAACAGACGAAAGAATGGCCCAACGCAACCATATAAACATGTATATACATACATGTCCACACACAGCACATAAAGATATCTATACATCTCAACATATACAAATATATACACACAGACATATACATATATACACATGTACATAATTCACAGTCTGCCCTTATTCATTACTGTCGCCACCCCGCCACACATGAAATGACAGCCCCCTCCCCATACATGTGCGCGAGGTAGCGTTAGGAGAAGACAACAAAGGCCACATTCGTTCACACTCAGTCTCTAGCTGTCGTGTATAATGCACCGATACCACAGCTCCCTTTCCACATCAGGCCCCTGGCCCCACAAAACTTTCCATGGTTTACTCCAGACGCTTCACATGTCCTGGTTCAATCCACTGTCAGCATGTCGACCCCGGTATACCACATCGTTCCAATTCACTCTATTCCTTGCACACCTTTCACCCTCCTGCATGTTCAGGCCCCCATCACTCAAAATCTTTTCCACCTCCAATTTGGTCTCCCAATTCTCCTTGTTCCCTCCACCTCTGACACATATATCCTCTTGGTCAATCTTTCCTCACTCATTCTCTCCATGTGACCAAAACATTTCAAAACACCCTCTTCTGCTCTCTCAATCACTCTTTTATTACCACACCTCTCTCTTACCCTTTCATTACTTACTCGATCAAAGCACCTCACACCACTTATTGTCCTCAAACATCTCATTTCCAGCACATCCACCCTCCTGCGCACAACTCTATCTATAGCCCACGCCTCGCAACCATATAACATTGTTGGAACCACTATTCCTTCAAACATACCCAATTTTGCTTTCCAAGATAACGTTCTCGACTTCCACAAATTTTTCAATGCTCTCAGAACTTTCGCCCCCTTCCCCACCCTATGATTCACTTCCACTTCCATGGTTCCATCCACTGCCAAACCCACTCCCAGATATCTAAAACACTTCACTTCCTCCAGTTTTCCTCCATTTAAACTTACCTCCCAATTGACTTGTCCCTCAACCCTACTGTACCTAATAACCTTGCTCTTATTCACATTTGCTCTCAGCTTTCTTCTTTCACACACTTTACCCAACTCAGTCAACAGCTTCTGCAGTTTCTCACATGAATCAGCCACCACTGCTGTATCATCAGCAAACAACAAATGACTCACTTCCCAAGCTCTCTCAACCACAACAGACTTCATACTTGCCCCTCTTTCCAAAACTTGCATTCAAATCCCTAACAACCCCATCCATAAACAAATTAAACAACCATGGAGACATCACGCACCCCTGCTGCAAACCTACATTCACTGAGAACAAATCACTTTCCTCTCTTCCTACATGTACACATGCCTTACATCCTCGATAAAAACTTTTCACTGCTTCTAATAACTTACCTCCACACCATATATTCTTAGTACCTTCCACAGAGCATCTCTATCAACTCTTATCATATGCCTTCTCCAGATCCATAAATGCTACATACAAATCCATTTGCTTTTCTAAGTATTTCTCATACATTTTTCAAGCAAACACCTGATCCAAACATCCTTTACCACTTCTGGAACCACACTGCCCTTCCCCAATCTGATGCTCTGTACATGCCTTTACACTCTCAATCAATACCCTCCCATATAATTTCCCAGGAATACTCAATAAACTTATACCTCTGTAATTTGAGCACTTACTCTTATCCCCTTTGCCTTTGTACAATGGCACCATGCAAGCATTCCGCCAGTCCTCAGGCACTTCACCATGAGTCATACATACATCAAATAATCTCATCAATCAGTCAACAATACAGTCACCCCCTTTTCTAATAAATTCCACTGCAATACCATCCAAACCCACTGCCTTGCTGGCTTTCATTTTCTGCAAAGCTTTTACTACCTCTTCTCTGTTTACCAAATCATTCTCCCTAACTCTCTCACTTTGCACACCACCTCGACCAAAACACCCTTTACCTGCCACAATATCATCAAACACATTCAACAAAACTTCAAAATACTCACTCCATCTCCTTCTCATATCACTACTTGTTATCACCTGCCCATTGGCCCCCTTCACTGATGTTCCCATTTGTTCCCTCATCTAACGCACTTTATTTACCTCCTTCCAAAACATCTTTTTATTCTCCCTATAATATAATGATCCTCTCTCACCCCAACTCTCATTTGCCCTCTTTTTCGCCTCTTCCACCTTTCTCTTGACCTCCTGCCTCTTTCGATTATACATCTCCCACTCATTTGCATTATTTCCCTGCAAAAATCGTCCAAATGCCTCTCTCTTCTCTTTCACTAATGATCTTACTTCATCCCACCACTCACTACCCTTTCTAATCTGCACACCTCCCATGCTTCTCTTGCCACAAGCATCTTTTGCACAAGCCATGACAGCTTCCCTAAATACATCCAATTCCTCCCCCACTCCCCTTACATCCTTTGTTCTCACCTTTTTCCATTATGCACGCAATCTCTCCTGGTACTTCCTCACACAAGTCTCCTTCCCAAGCTCACTTACTCCCACCACTCTCTTCACCCCAACATTCTCTCTTCTTTTCTGAAAACCCATACAAATCTTCACCTTAGCCTCCACAAGATAATGATCAGACATCCCTCCAGTTGCACTTCTCAGCACATTAACATCCAAAAGTCTCTCTTTCACGCGCCCATCAATTAACACGTAATCCAATAACGCTCTCTGGCCATCTCTCCTACTTACATGTTTTTTTTTTTGACGGTCTCCCGCGTTTGCAAGGTAGCGCAAGGAAACAGACGAAAGAAATGGCCCAACCCACCCCCATACACATGTATATACATATGTCCACACACGCAAATATACATACCTACACAGCTTTCCATGGTTTACCCCAGACGCTTCACATGCCCTGATTCAATCCACTGACAGCACGTCAACCCCAGTATACCACATCGATCCAATTTACTCTATTCCTTGCCCTCCTTTCACCCTCCTGCATGTTCAGGCCCCGATCACACAAAATCTTTTTCACTCCATCTTTCCACCTCCAATTTGTCTCCCACTTCTCCTTGTTCCCTCCACCTCAGACACATATATCCTCTTGGTCAATCTTTCCTCACTCATTCTCTCCATGTGCCCAAACCATTTCAAAACACCCTCTTCTGTTCTCTCAACCACGCTCTTTTTATTTCCACACATCTCTCTTACCCTTACGTTACTTACTCGATCAAACCACCTCACACCACATATTGTCCTCAAACATCTCATTTCCAGCACATCCATCCTCCTGTGCACAACTCTATCCATAGCCCATGCCTCGCAACCATACAACATTGTTGGAACCACTATTCCTTCAAACATACCCATTTTTGCTTTCCAAGATAATGTTCTCGACTTCCACACATTCTTCAAGGCTCCCAGGATTTTCACCACCTCCCCCACCCTATGATCCCCTTCCGCTTCCATGGTTCCATCCGCTGCCAGATCCACTCCCAGATATCTAAAACACTTTACTTCCTCCAGTTTTTCTCCATTCAAACTTACCTCCCAATTGACTTGACCCTCAACCCTACTGTACCTAATTACCTTGCTCTTATTCACATTTACTCTTAACTTTCTTCTTTCACACACTTTACCAAACTCAGTCACCAGCTTCTGCAGTTTCTCGCATGAATCAGCCAACAGCACTGTATCATCAGCGAACAACAACTGACTCGCTTCCCAAGCTCTCTCATCCACAACAGACTTCATATTTGCCCCTCTTTCCAAAACTCTTGCATTCACCTCCCTAACAACCCCATCCATAAACAAATTAAACAAGCATGGAGACATCACACACCCCTGCCGCAAACCTACATTCACTGAGAACCAATCACTTTCCTCTCTTCCTACACATACACATGCCTACATCCTCGATAAAAACTTTCCACTACTTCTAATAACTTACCTCCACACCATATATTCTTAGTACCTTCCACACAGCATCTCTATCAACTCTTATCATATGCCTTCTCCAAATCCATAAATGCTACATACAAATCCATTTGCTTTTCTAAGTATTTCTCACATACATTCTTCAAAGCAAACACCTGATCCACACATCCTCTACCGCTTCTGAAACCACACTGCTCTTCCCCAATCTGATGCTCTGTACATGCCTTCAACCTCTCAATCAATACCCTCCCATATAATTTACCAGGAATACTCAACAAACTTATACCTCTGTAATTTGAGCACTCACTCTTATCCCCTTTGCCTTGTACAATGGCACTATGCACGCATTCCGCCAATCCTCAGGCACCTCACCATGAGTCATACATACATTAAATAACCTTACCAACCACTCGACAATACAGTCATCCCCTTTTTTAATAAATTCCACTGCAATACCATCCAAACCTGCTGCCTTGCCGGCTTTCATCTTCCGCAAAGCTTTTACTACCTCTTCTCTGTTTACCAAATCATTTTCCCTAACCCTCTCACTTTGCACACCACCTCGACCAAAACACCCTATATCTACCACTCTATCATCAAACACATTCAATAAACCTTCAAAATACTCACTCCATCCTTCTCACATCACCACTACTTGTTATCACACAAGCAAGAGGTCAAATTTGGAAATTAGCCTCGGACAGTTAATAAGTTGGACTGCTTTCAACTCAGCTATGTCCAGTAAGGATGCAAGGCTAAACTCAACCCAAATATGAGAGCAGTACTCTATACAAGAACAAAGTAATCCCTTGTATAAAATTTATACAGCAATGAAAAAAAAATACTTCATACATGTTTTTCATCCAATACTTTCATTGTAATACCTTTAAAAAAGTTTTGTAAATGTTTCAATTTAAAAGTAGGGTCTGAGTATGAAGCGACCTGCCACTGCACATGTTTTATCATTTAGTTTACCTACATCGATATATCAATCATTGATTGTTACTGCTTTATTACATACAAATACTTCCTTATGAAATTCATATAGATATGTGATGTCTCATGTTGCTTAATTTGTTTATGGATGGGGTTGTTAGGGAGGTGAATGCAAGAGTTTTGGAAAAAGGGGCAAGTATGAAGTCTGCTGGGGATGAGAGAGCTTGGGAAGTGAGTCAGTTGTTGTTCGCTGATGATACAGCGCTGGTGGCTGATTCATGTGAGAAACTGCAGAAGCTGGTGACTGAGTTTGGTAAAGTGTGTGAAAGAAGAAAGTTAAGAGTAAATGTGAATAAGAGCAAGGTTATTAGGTACAGTAGGGTTAAGGGTCAAGTCAATTGGGAGGTAAGTTTGAATGGAGAAAAACTGAAGGAAGTAAAGTGCTTTAGATATGTGGGAGTGGATCTGGCAGCGGATGGAACCATGGAAGCAGAAGTGGATCATAGGGTGGGGGAGGGGGCGAAAATTCTGGGAGCCTTGAAGAATGTGTGGAAGTTGAGAACATTATCTCGGAAAGCAAAAATGGGTATGTTTGAAGGAACAGTGGTTCCAACAATGTTGTATGGTTGCAAGGCGTGGGCTATGGATAGAGTTGTGCGCAGGAGGATGGATGTGCTGGAAATGAGATGTTTGAGGACAATGTGTGGTGTGAGGTGGTTTGATCGAGTAAGTAACGTAAGGGTAAGAGAAATGTGTGGAAATAAAAAGAGCGTGGTTGAGAGAGCAGAAGAAGGTGTTTTGAAATGGTTTGGGCACATGGAGAGAATGAGTGAGGAAAGATTGACCAAGAGGATATATGTGTCGGAGGTGGAGGGAACGAGGAGAAGTGGGAGACCAAATTGGAGGTGGAAAGATGGAGTGAAAAAGATTTTGTGTGATCAGGGCCTGAACATGAAGGAGGGTGAAAGGAGGGCAAGGAATAGAGTGAATTGGATCGATGTGGTATACCGGGGTTGACGTGCTGTCAATGGATTGAATCAGGGCATGTGAAGCGTCTGGGGTAAACCATGGAAAGCTGTGTAGGTATGTATATTTGCGTGTGTGGACGTATGTATATACATGTGTATGGGGGTGGGTTGGGCCATTTCTTTCGTCTGTTTCCTTGCGATACCTCGCAAACGCGGGAGACAGCGGGAAAAAAAAAAAAAAAAAAAAAAAAATTTCTTTATACCTCCAAAACTTTCCCTGCGTCTTCATAGGCAAGATTTGATTCTGAAAGAGTTAGTGTCCATTAAATCATTCTCCATATGATCTGAAGACAGATCATCATTGCTAAATAATGAAGGATCATTTGCATGGTCCTCTAAACCTAGCTAAAAGCTGCTCAACTTCTTTCAAAGAAAACTCAAACAAAGATACTTTTCTAGGCAAGGCTGGAGAGCGAATGACTGCTGGGGAATCATCTTGCACAGCCAATTCAAGCATCACCCAGTATCAGAGCACGACCATAAAACCAAGATGTGAAATTTGATGTGTAAATATCAGGCAAGAGACATCACCTAGCTCACATAAATATCCATCTAGGGGCAGTATGGGTTAATTTCTCTCAAGTGAATACAGAGCTCCAAATCATCCAACATAAGCACCGTAAAACAATACCAATCAGTAATTTGACTTACTAGAGCAAAACTTGCATGCATCTGGTGGTGCTTTGGATATTCACCTCAAGATCTGTTTTTACATTAAGCATGAAAAGTATTACCAATGCAAGTGTTATCTAATTTTCATGCTGAGTGAATTACAGTAGATGAGTTTATAACCTTACTTTGGAGCCAGTTCCACTGGTCCATTACATGCTAAAGGAGTGCTGTCTTAAGCTTTTACTGCTTTGTTTCTTTACAATATTGTAACAATTCCATTTCATATTGTTCCTCTTCTCCATGAAGAATTGTGATGTCTCCTTCCTATTCCCTTTATGATTCTGCAGGTTTCTATCAAGTTACCCCTATATCATCTTTCTCTTCGTAAGAAAAAACTGTTAGTTCAGGGACTATTTTCATTGCTCTACTATGTACTTTGTACCAAAACTGACGTGGAACAAACTGTTAAATAAATGATGTCTATGAATCTCAATATTTGTGAAAAACTTTCTCCTGGGAGAATGTTGATAAATCCAGTATAAAATGGAAATGGACATACACTAGTTGGCAAACCAGCACTTAACCCACTAAAGCTGACCTGATGGCAGAATAACAAATACCAAAATGACAAGTGGTGCTCTGCCCTTAAACTTTTCAATTACCAGTTTCTGTGACATAGTTAAAACTCTTTGAGTTCTACTTAACTTGGGGAATCTAAGCAACTTACATAACAACTAATAATCTATCTATCCAAAGCTTACAACTCTAAATCATAAAAACAAATGGCCTACATAAACAATAATTTTGCAAAACCAGCAAGTTTAGCCTCACAATACCACTAGATTTTCTATATTGGGTGATTTCCTTCTGAAATGCTAGTGTAGTGCCAGGCTTTACACAGATCTATGTTGCCTGGTTTAGGGAACTCCATGAAGATCTGATTCCTGCTTCCATGCCAAAAATCATACTTCAGCTAATCTATGACAGATGCAAGATGACTATAAAGCGTCCTTATACAACATGACCTTCAGCCATTGCAAGCAGCAGTAAACTAAGTGGTATCTACTGTGTTGTGATGAGTAATGCAATTCAGATAATAATTAATGTGATAAAAAGAGGTGTTACCTAGTTCTGCTTGCAAAAGGTTAAACCAGGAATGAAAACTCACCTTTGATGAGGCTATATCACTGGGAGTACAGTCTTATATAAAAAACTTCCAACTCAAAAGGAGTCTACATTTCCTTGACATTGGAAAGAATACAGCAGTCAACTGCAGGAGCTTTAGAAAATTCTATGTAAAGTAAATAACTAAATGACAAAACATATGAACATATGAACAATGTGATGACAGTATGTGTCACACTTGTAAAAAATCAACAAAACCAATAAAATCTTAACCTAACTTCCCTAATAGTCAAGATTTATCTCAATTTTCAGTACTGCAGGTAAAATGTACCAATCATGTTTATAAAAATGCAGCACTAATGTGATGACAAGTCATCTAACCAAAAACACAACACAATACCCAAGAGATAAATATATTGTTCAAATATTTCTACTATCATTTCAGCTGCAAGGTGAGATCTGATGAGGTTATTAGAGATTCTGTTGATATTTTACAAGAGTATTACCTATATTTCATTTAACCTTTCAGTTCTTCACACTAAACTCATACAATCGAGACCAAAGTCCAATACACAAACAAAACATATACTTAAGTTTCCAGACAGATCTTAAATCTCCTGGAACAATCATGTCATATATATATACACCATGTTACCCAATGTAATAATTCATCTTCAGAAACATTACAGTAGGTAGCTATACTGTAAACACCATAGAGGAAGGATTTTCATTAAAGCATGCATCTGGTAGCCAAAGTATTGATAACTGTACATCTGGCAATCATGAGCAAACATATGATACCATGGGAAGATATGCAATACAATTTTGATGAAAGGTATTTGGTAAACAAAAACAAAAAAAAGCTCAAATAATCAAAATCAAATGAAATTTAACTTTTAAACTATGCAAATGATCCTTGGAGACAATCTCCTTTACAGTAGGAAAATTTCACACAAATATTTGCATATTACCAAGAGAAAGAAAAAAATGCTAATGGTGCAGTAGGGTTCTGAATGGACCATGCTGAAGTGAGTGTACCATAAATGTTTCTTTGCAAGCATGATTTTACAAGTCCTGTGCATACCTAATACAAAATACATAATTCAAATCACTTCCAGGTACATATCCTAGAAATTAATTCAGGTATACATTAATACAAAATAATATTACAAATTACATAGCCTTATCTAAACATAAAACTTTATTTTGCATAATAAATCAACAAATATTTATCTTAAACTGAACACCAATATTTTTGTCATCAAAATATGCACAATAAAACTAGTAACTGCTTCTTTAGTCTAATCCTAAAACTAAAATTTCATTGGCTGATGCACTTGGGGAGAGAATGGAAACTTGCACAACATATAGTACATCTTTTATAATTCATACTGGTAACTAATGCATGTGACATTTTTTTTCTAGTTCTGGCCAGAGAATGATGGAGACATCTATGAATAAGTGTTGGACATACACTTTAGCAAGGAATTCAAATAACAGTGGGAACCTCTGAATCACTAACTGACCAGTGAAACCATGCATTACCAACTGATGAGTTTAACGGATTAAAGGTTAAAAGGGAGTACAGCTGTGAATTATTTTGTTAAATTCCTAAAGGACCCAGGCACCATATGCATGTTTTATGACAAAAACTGTACTTTTATAGCTTTCCTCTTCCTGCCCTCATTCAAATTTGAAAGTGCACTTATTAGTATGTAGAGGTGGCTCATGTCACAAGCTACTGTAATTAGCACTAAGAAAATTATGTGGAGACCCAAGCCATGCTTGTACAGGTTGCCTTCTCCCACTAACATTTAACCGTAAATCCTACGAATGCATATTTACAAAAGAAAAGCAACTCTTTTAGACACAAATCTATGAACCGAGTTTCAAGCCTCTATTTCATGGCTGCCTTCTGAGCCCAAGTGGTTAATGAGGTGGAAGTTAGAAATAATTTCTCCATGCTAATGACAGAACTCTCATGAGTTTTCTGGGAAGAATCACATGACAACAATGTCTTCATATTGTGTGAAGATTGATTTAAAGGAGAATGACTCTTACTGCATTGACAATTGGCCAAGATGAGGCAGAATGTGTTACTAACAAAAATGGAAACTGTTCCCATTGCCCACCTAACTTTGACAAAAATGCACCTGATTGGTGCAGCTGATAGTTCTATAAAACTTCATAATTTTGCCTTAAGGAAATATCATCAATAATCACACATACTATAACAAGATTTCTTCTACATGATAAAACGTTAACGATAAATTTTCCCGTGATGAGATAACCAATAAATCAACAAAATGTGCACTGACAACTCACTAGCCACATAAGCAAGCTTTACTCTCACAGATTGGAGCGTGTTGTGCTGTAACATCTATCAAATGTTATAAAATTACTGTAGTAACACAATATACTTTTGAAGTGATTTTTCAATTCTATTATGTTAGCTGATACAGCATGGGAAGCCAAGGTCCTAATCAAAGCCATCCCATTCATGCTACACACACACACACACACACACACACATATATATATATATATATATATATATATATATATATATATATTTTTTTTTGCTTTGTCGCTGTCTCCCGCGTTTGCGAGGTAGCGCAAGGAAACAGATGAAAGAAATGGCCCAACCCACCCCCATATATATATATATATATATATATATATATATATATATATCCCTGGGGATAGGGGAGAAAGAATACTTCCCACGTATTCCCTGCGTGTCGTAGAAGGCGACTAAAAGGGGAGGGAGCGGGTGGCTGGAAATCCTCCCCTCTCGTTTTTTTTTCAATTTTCCAAAAGAAGGAACAGAGAAGGGGGGCCAGGTAAGGATATTCCCTCAAAGGCCCAGTCCTCTGTTCTTAACGCTACCTCGCTAATGCGGGAAATGGTGAATAGTATGAAAGAAAAAAGATATATATATATATATATATATATATATATATATATATATATATATATATATATATATACACACACACACATAAATATATATATATATATTTTTTTGCTTTGTTGCTGTCTCCCGCGTTTGCGAGGTAGCGCAAGGAAACAGATGAAAGAAATGGCGCAACCCACCCCCATACACATGTATATACATACGTCCACACATGCAAATATACATACCTACACAGCTTTCCATGGTTTACCCCAGACGCTTCACATGCCGATTCAATCCACTGACAGCACGTCAACCCCGGTATACCACATTGATCCAATTCACTCTATTCCTTGCCCTCCTTTCACCCTCCTGCATGTTCAGGCCCCGATCACACAATCTTTTTCACTCCATCTTTCCACCTCCAATTTGGTCTCCCACTTCTCCTCGTTCCCTCCACCTCCGACACATATATCCTCTTGGTCAATCTTTCCTCACTCATTCTCTCCATGTGCCCAAACCATTTCAAAACACCCTCTTCTGCTCTCTCAACCACACTCTTTTTATTTCCACACATCTCTCTTACCCTTATGTTACTTACTCGATCAAACCACCTCACACCACACATTGTCCTCAAACATCTCATTTCCAGCACATCCATCCTCCTGCGCACAACTCTATCCATAGTCCACGCCTCGCAACCATACAACATTGTTGGAACCACTATTCCTTCAAACATACCCATTTTTGCTTTCAGAGATAATGTTCTCGACTTCCACACATTCTTCAAGGCTCCCAGAATTTTCGCCCCCTCCCCCACCCTATGATTCACTTCCGCTTCCATGGTTCCATCTGCTGCCAGATCCACTCCCACATATCTAAAACACTTTACTTCCTCCAGTTTTTCTCCATTCAAACTTACCTCCCAATTGACTTGACCCTCAACCCTACTGTACCTAATAACCTTGCTCTCATTCACATTTACTCTTAACTTTCTTCTTTCACACACTTTACCAAACTCAGTCACCAGCTTCTGCAATTTCTCACATGAATCAGCCACCAGTGCTGTATCATCAGCGAACAACAACTGACTCACTTCCCAAGCTCTCTCATCCCCAACAGACTTAATACTTGCCCCTCTTTCCAAAACTCTTGCATTTACCTCCCTAACAACCCCATCCATAAACAAATTAAACAACCATGGAGACGTCACACACCCCTGCCGCAAACCTACAGTCACTGAGAACCAATCACTTTCCTCTCTTCCTACACGTACACATGCCTTACATCCTCGATAAAAACTTTTCACTGCTTCTAACAACTTGCCTCCCACACCATATACTCTTTAATACCTTCCACAGAGCATCTCTATCAACTCTATCATATGCCTTCTCCAGATCCATAAATGCTACATACAAATCCATTTGCTTTTCTAAGTATTTCTCACATACATTCTTCAAAGCAAACACCTGATCCACACATCCTCTACCACTTCTGAAACCACACTGCTCTTCCCCAATCTGATGCTCTGTACATGCCTTCACCCTCTCAATCAATACCCTCCCATATAATTTACCAGGAATACTCAACAAACTTATACCTCTGTAATTTGAGCACTCACTCTTATCCCCTTTGCCTTTGTACAATGGCACGATGCATGCATTCCGCCAATCCTCAGGCACCTCACCATGAGTCATACATACATTAAATAACCTTACCAACCAGTCAACAATACAGTCACCCCCTTTTTTAATAAATTCCACTGCAATACCATCCAAACCTGCTGCCTTGCCGGCTTTCATCTTCCGCAAAGCTTTCACTACCTCTTCTCTGTTTACCAAATCATTTTCCCTAACCCTCTCACTTTGCACACCACCTCGACCAAAACACCCTATATCTGCCACTCTATCATCAAACACATTCAACAAACCTTCAAAATACTCACTCCATCTCCTTCTCACATCACCACTACTTGTTATCACCTCCCCATTTGCGCCCTTCACTGAAGTTCCCATTTGCTCCCTTGTCTTACGCACTTTATTTACCTCCTTCCAGAACATCTTTTTATTCTCCCTAAAATTTAATGATACTCTCTCACCCCAACTCTCATTTGCCCTTTTTTTCACCTCTTGCACCTTTCTCTTGACCTCCTGTCTCTTTTTTATACATCTCCCACTCAATTGCATTTTTTCCCTGCAAAAATAGTCCAAATGCCTCTCTCTTCTCTTTCACTAATACTCTTACTTCTTCATCCCACCACTCACTACCCTTTCTAATCAACCCACCTCCCACTCTTCTCGTGCCACAAGCATCTTTTGCGCAATCCATCACTGATTCCCTAAATACATCCCATTCCTCCCCCACTCCACTTACTTCCATTGTTCTCACCTTTTTCCATTCTGTACTCAGTCTCTCCTGGTACTTCCTCACACAGGTCTCCTTCCTAAGCTCACTTACTCTCACCACCCTCTTCACCCCAACATTCCCTCTTCTTTTCTGAAAACCCATACAAATCTTCACCTTAGCCTCCACAAGATAATGATCAGACATCCCTCCAGTTGCACCTCTCAGCACATTAACATCCAAAAGTCTCTCTTTCGCACGCCTGTCAATTAACACATAATCCAATAACGCTCTCTGGCCATCTCTCCTACTTACATAAGTATACTTATGTATATCTCGCTTTTTAAACCAGGTATTCCCAATCATCAGTCCTTTTTCAGCACATAAATCTACAAGCTCTTCACCATTTCCATTTACAACACTGAACACCCTATGTATACCAATTATTCCCTCAACTGCCACATTACTCACCTTTGCATTCAAATCACCCATCACTATAACCCGGTCTCGTGCATCAAAACCACTAACACACTCATTCAGCTGCTCCCAAAACACTTGCC
Organism: Panulirus ornatus; assembly: GCF_036320965.1. NCBI lineage: Eukaryota > Metazoa > Arthropoda > Malacostraca > Decapoda > Palinuridae > Panulirus > Panulirus ornatus. Next base: position 28,899,933 of record NC_092281.1, read on the forward strand.
TCTCATGATCTTTCTTCTCATGCCCAGGTGCATATGCACCAATAATCACCCACCTCTCTCCATCAACTTTCAGTTTTACCCATATTAATCGAGAATTTACTTTCTTACATTCTATCACATACTCCCAGAACTCCTGTTTCAGGAGTATTGCTACTAGGACTTTCCTTGCTCTTGTCCTCTCACTAACCCCTGACTTTACTCCCCAGACATTCCCAAACCACTCTTCCCCTTTACCCTTGAGCTTCGTTTCACTCAGAGCCAAAACATCCAGGTTCCTTTCCTCAAACATACTACCTATCTCTCCTTTTTTCACATCTTGGTTACATCCACACACATTTAGGCACCCCACTCTGAGCCTTCGAGGAGGATGAGCACTCCCCGCGTGACTCCTTCTTCTGTTTCCCATTTTAGAAAGTTAATACAAGGAGGGGAGGATTTCTGGCCCCCCCACTCCCGTCCCCTCTAGTCGCTTTCTACGACACGCTAGGAATACGTGGGAAGTATTCTTTCACCCCTATCCCCAGGGATAATATATATATATATATATATATATATATATTATCCCTGGGGATAGGGGAGAAAGAATACTTCCCACGTATTCCCTGCGTGTCGTAGAAGGCGACTAAAAGGGGAGGGAGCGGGGGGCTGGAAATCCTCCCCTCTCACTTTTTTTTTTTTTTTAATTTTCCAAAAGAGGGAACAGAGAAGGGGCCCAGGTGAGGATATTCCCTCAAGGGCCTAGTCCTCTGTTCTCAACGCTACCTCGCTAATGCGGGAAATGGCGAATAGTATGAAAGAAAGAAAAGATATATATATATATATATATATATATATATATATATATATATATATATATATATATATATATATACATACACACACACACACACACACACACACGCACACATACAGACACACACACACACACACACGCACACATACAGACACACACACATACATATATATACATATGAAAAATGTAAGAAACAATTTAGAAAACTGAAACTTCTAGCTTGAAATGAATGAAAAAATGAATGTCACATAATGGTTCAACCTCTGGCTATGGAAAAAGGAAATGTATACTTTTATTTACACAAACGTCAATAGCAGTTCTCATCAATTTACCACTGTATCAATAAGCTTCAATGTCTAAGCTACATTTTTCTCCAATTTCACTATTTTCTTGTCAAAACACCATGTATGAAAACTATCACTCCAGTAACACAACTATAAACATTTACTTCCCCTTTAAAAAAAGTTCTGGGGAAGTCTGTCTCGATACACTGCGGGAAACTCTACCACCTATATATATATATATATATATATATATATATATATATATACACACACACACACATATATATATATTCATTTATTTTGCTTTGTCGCTGTCTCTTGCGCCTGCGAGGTAGCGCAAGGAAGCAGACGAAAGAAATGGCCCAACCCACCCCCACACACATGCACATACACACGCGTCCACACACACAAACATACACACCCGCACATCCCAACGTATACACATATACACACACACACATATACTCACATGCACATAATTCACACTGTCTGCCCCTACTCACCCCCATCGCCACCCCGCCACGCACGTAATAACATCCCCCTCCCCCCCATGTGCGCATGGCAGCGCCAGGAAAAGCCAACAAAGGCCCCATTTGCTCACACTCAGTCTCCAGCTGTCATGCAATAACGCCCGAAACCACAGCTCCCTTTCCACATCCAGGCCCCACACAACTTTCCATGGTTTACCCCAGGACACTTCACATGCCCTGATTCAATCCACTGACAGCACGTCGACCCCTGTATACCACATTGATCCAATTCACTCTATTCCTTGCCCGCCTTTCACCCTCCTGCATGTTCAGGCTCCGACCACTCAAAATCTTTTTCACTCCATCTTTCCACCTCTAATTTGGTCTCCCACTTCTCGTTCCCTCCACCTCCGACACATATATCCTCTTGGTCAATCTTTCCTCACTCATTCTCTCCGTGTGCCCAAACCATTTCAAAACACCCTCTTCTGCTCTCTCAACCACGCTCTTTTTATTTCCACACATCTCTCTTACCCTTACGTTACTTACTCGATCAAACCACCTCATACCACATATTGTCCTTAAACATCTCATTTCCAGCACATCCACCCTCCTGCGCACAACTCTATCCATAGCCCATTTTTAATTTTCCAAAAGAAGGAACAGAGAAGGGGGCCAAGTGAGGATGTTAGCTCTAAGGCTCAGTCCTCTGTTCTTAGTAACCACCTCATACCACATATTGTCCTCAAACATCTCATTTCCAGCACATCCACCCTCCTGCGCACAACTCTATCCATAGCCCATTTTTAATTTTCCAAAAGAAGGAACAGAGAAGGGGCCAAGTGAGGATATTAGCTCTAAGGCTCAGTCCTCTGTTCTTAGTGTTACCTCACTAATGCGGGAAATGGTGAATATGTGTGAAATATATATATATATATATATATATATATATATATATATATATATATATATATATATATATATAGCTGAACCACGTGTCCATTTGATTGACCGCAACCTACGTGCTCGACCCTGGGCGGCCCGTAAATGCATCAGGGTTAGGGAGAATACTTGAAAAACTGATACTCACAAGGTTGGAAAGGAAACCTTCATAAGGAGTTAAAGGGTTAAACTGAAAAGTATGCTTTATCTCTATGCAGAGATGCCTTAGGTCAAAAGTATCTACAGTCAGCATCTACCACAAAATGAGGGAAGATACAGCCCAACTGAATGCCTCACCTATCAATGGCTAATCAATGATACTGTTTGGTGCAATTCTTATGATGCTGATTTTTCTGGATGTTGAACAATCAGCACTAGGATATCTGTGTAACAGTCCACCCTTAGAAGCAGCAATGAGACAAAGATGTTCGTCAGCAACACACACACAAGCTGAACTCGCAAAGTGCACCAAATCAAATGCCAGTACAGCACAATATACTTTACAATTAATTTACCAGATATATATTTTTCTTTAACATATACATATTCTTTTCTAGTTTTTCATAATATCTGTCCAAGAGACCCCCTCACCCCAAAATTTCCAGGACACAGTCCTTTATGTGTTAACACTATGTTGAGTCAATTCATAAGGACAATTTCTTTTATATTTTCCAAAACAGAAATCTTAAGCCAGAGGGAATGTAAATACAGACCAATCTTAGGACTATAAGTTAACCTTACATTCTCCTAATATACATAACCCTAATCCTCCTTATTCAATACCATTCAATAAAATACAGTGCTCCAGATCATGCTCTGTGGGTATTTCTGTAACCATGACAAATTAAATGAAGCTCCAAAAACAATAGCCTTTCCCAAAGCTAATTTTGATGTGGAAGTAAATGTTATATTATCTCCAACTTTAAAAAGAGAAATTTTAAAAAATGAAAGGAAATTCATAAGCCTTCTTCAGAATTTAAAAAGGGCTATTGTGATGAGGATTATGAACATTAGGAAAAATGTGATTAATATCATAGCAGGTAAAACATTTGCAGAAAATAAATGGAACCTATGAAACCTAACCTAATCTCACAGAATTACCCAAACATACAAAAGAAATACATCTACATTACACTGTTCTACTACAGGGGATCACATGACCACCTGTTTTGTTATATGCTTCCGACATTCAGCAACATCTGTACTATGAGCAACCATAGGAGAGATTTGTTTCAACTAGAATAACGAATCTAAAGATAAATATCTATTGCTAGGGAGTTCAGAAGACGTTTTCATTAGTTCTGATTTTCTACCATCAGTTTAACTCTGCAATACAACCAGCTTTGGGAATTGGCTACTCAAGTTTCAAGAGCTCTATAAGGTTTGCTGTGATTATTCAAGTACTTTCGAAGCATTAATCTTTAATCAGCAATTATGAAATAGAGTGATATCAGGGAAAATGTGTGGTTAATGTAAAAGTAGGCAATATACTTAAAAAAAAAAAAGGGAACCTAACCATACCTTTTGGACTAGCGGCCAAAATTATATCAGAAATATGCCATTTATTTGTCTTCAGCAGGGGATCAAACTGTCTGTTTACAAGATCATATCTAGTACACTTTGAATTGAACACTGAAAATAAATATAAATCTTGACTACTTGTGAATTCTGATATGGCTTTCATAGGCTCTATTTATTCTTATATATGTATTATCTACTTTTATTTCTAATCAAACACATATTTTCCCAGAATCACTACTGTCGTCTTCTCTAACCTTAAAATATACTACTAATGCACTTCTGTAATCACGACAAACTATATCAGCAGCTGGAGCACAATTAGCCAATTCCTAAAGCTAGTTGGTTGTACAGCTATAATGTTAATCTATTACTATTTTTAGTTAATCCATTACTGTTTTTACATACCTAATTTTACATTAAAACTGCATTTTCCCTAATACACACATCTCACTTTTGTCTCCATAATTCAATAACTACATAAGCTTAAAATCATAATCTGCAACTGTTCTCTTCTATAAACACTACTCTAATGCAGAATAAAATCAGTCAATATAAAAAGCTAATAGCAATGCACAGCTACTTTTGCAAATAATTCTAAACTGTATGAAAACTTTCTACAGTTAAAAACATGAAAATAATGTCTTACCTCCTATTTTAGCAGTCAAAAATGTTAGTTACCCAATTTCTAACAATTTTGGGAATGCAAATCGAAATCAACAAAAAACAACTTATTTCTGACACGCATTCTCATTTGGTTATTCCATCAACCACCTTTTATATGCTAAATTCTTTCAAGGATTAAGTTAGGGTTCAAGCTTAACACTACATTCTGAAAAATAAACTGCTTGTTATCCAGCACCATGTAGTTAGCATTCACCATTAAAAATCTGTTGGAGTTGGCACACAGACGTCAGAATTGAAGCCACTGAAACACCCATAATGAAAGCAAAAACAGTAGAGAATAGTGCAAAAACAATCAAGAGTGTAGAGGTTTGGGCAGCAGCAGCAGCAGTGGGTGATGGGGCAGCGTCCAGCTGAAGACTGACAGGCGACGCATCACAGCTGATCACACAAGCCCAAACATAAATTCCCTCATATAGCACTTCCACTTGAACACACACAATAAACAAGAAAGCACTTACTTCCTGAATCTCTTGGACACTAGAGTTCAGGTTTTTCTTTGTCAAACTGGCGACCAGATTACCAATATGAGACAAAGCAGCAGTTAGCGAGTCTAGGTTCATAGTGCCATTAAAACGGCATCGAAAGCTTCAAATTTGTTTGAAGCTTTCGCATACACCTTCTACAACCACCTAGTGAGTGTATCGGTAATTTTTCGAAGTCCAACATTAGGAAAAGTGGGTCAGATGTCCACCGAAACACTATGTGATTTTTCCCTTGTCCTCCATGTTGGCTCCAACCTAACTCGTTCCAAACTTTCCTTCGCCGCCTGGGCGGAGTATAGAGAACACAAAGACACACACTGAAAAGGAGTTCATGAAACAGAAGCTAATCGGCTACTATTATGTTTACGAAAAGATATATTCCAATCGGATAAAATGGAATCCGAATACTATTTACTCGTTGTTAAAAAGGTTCAATATTTATGTGCTAATGTAATATGGAAATCTATTGAATAACAGACGCAAAGATTACCATTATTATCATTTATTGTATAAATAAACCATAGAGTGAAAATTCTTTATAGATGTTTATTCTTCATCAATGCATCATGGGTGTTACTGTATCAATTGTTTATCAGAAAACGAGTATTACCGTCTCGGAACAACAACAGGCAACTCGATTATGTGAACTCACCTGACGACAGGGTGGGATCTCATTGGCGGGACATTTAAACGAATCAGGGATCTATCCTTTCACAGACGTATGTATGTGAATATTTCAACAACTAACTACGCAATAACAAACGAATTAGGCAGCTGAATCCTCAGAAATATCATACTTCGACGTCGCAAGTGAGCGGTTGTACCTAACAACCGTAGTGCTAGTAACAGATGGTTAATCCTATTTAGGCCACGCAAAGTGGTGATCGCTAAAGAAAGCAACAGAGTTGTAATTTTTCCTAATTAATTCTCAGTTCTCTATAGTTTTCTGTCGTTCTCACTTCTCACCATGTGAGATGTGTAGTAGGCAGTTCAGATGAACGAATCAACAACCTTTTACCGTGCCGCAAATATACCAAGAAATGCAATTCTTTACTATATAAAGAATGAAATGGTACGACATCCTGTGCCGGACAACAAAAAATGCTTTTGATGAGAATAGTCTACGTGTCAGCTAACATTAGCCAGAATCTGTTGTTAGCAATATAAGTATTCATCTTAACATCTAAAATCTAGTACCTCACTTAACATTCTTTCGAAAACACATTTGCGTCACGGTCATAAGTGAACGACGTGCACGAAAACGGAGCTATGATCAAATCACTCAAACATACAATCCAGCTGCGTGGTGTAATCGGTTAACATCAATTACGAGGAAGAGAAAATCAAAGAAAGGAATATCAAAGAGGACAATGAATTTATCATGAATCAAATCAAAGGAAAATAGTTATACAGGATGTATAAGGATTTAGACCGATTTTCTTACAACCTTAAGAAAATAAGAAACCTACATATATAAAGTGATACAAGGAAGGACAAGTAACGTGGAGGAACGTGTAAACGAGTGGAAACAACAACAACTGACTCCTGATGAGCAGTGGGCATGAACTCAATTTATTTGGGATGAAGCATTTCTTCGCATTTTACACAATACACATCCACTAAGGGTCCAATACACTACCGTTAAACATGGGCCGCCTTGTGCCAGTAACAGCACCCTAAGCACACACATCCGACGCCCTTACGGAGCACCCAAGAACGGGTCGTCGGCTTGTCACTGACAAACACATAGTCTTGGCGAATTTTTCATCAGACGATTGGATGGCAATGTGGCTGCGCTGCAGCGGTCATCTGGGCAACCACTCGTGAGGACCGTCTATGTTCATGTTGATCAGGCGTTTGCCTGATCGACATTTATATTGCGGGGATGACCATATTAAAACTGACACCACATATCTTTCGCATGTTACCATATCATATCACCAATGCCAACCTTATATCTGAAAAAAACTCCCGTTCAACATCAAATTAGACCGTAATTGGCAGAATGATCAAATGAATTGCTGGAGTAGAGGAGCTAATAATGCTGATTATTCACAGAATCATATATATATATATATATATATATATATATATATATATATATATATATATATATATATATATATATATATATATGATTCTTATCCCTGGGGATAGAGGAGAAAGAATACTTCCCACGCATTCCTCACGTGTCGTAGAAGGCGACTAAAGGGGACGGGAGCAGGGGGCTGGAAACCCTCCCCTCACTGTATTATAACATTCTAAAGGGGGAAACAGAAGAAGCAGTCACGCAGGGAGTGCTAATCCTCCTCGAAGGCTCAGATTGGGGTGTCTAAATGTGTGTGAATGTAACCAAGTTGAGAAAAAAGGAGATAGGTAGCATGTTTGAGAAAAGGAACCTGGATGTTTTGCCTTTGAGTGAAACAAAGCTCATGGGTAAAAGGGAAGAGTGGTTTGGGAGTAAAGTCAGGGGTGAGTGAGAGGACAAGAGCAAGAGAAGGAGTAGCAGTACTCCTGAAACAAGAGTGGTGGGAGTATGTAATAGAGTGTAAGAAAGTATGTATGACTCATGTTGAGGTGCCTGAGGATTGGAGGAATGCTTGCACAGTGCCATTGTACAAAGGCAAAGGGGATAAAAGTGAGTGCTCAAATTACAGAGGTATAAGTTTGTTGAGCATTCCTGGTAAATTATATGGGAGGTTTTGATTGAGAGGGTGAAGGCATGTACAAAGCATCAGATTGGGGAAGAACAGTGTGGTTTCAGAAGTGGTAGAGGATTATGTGGATCAGGTGTTTGCTTTGAAGAATAAATGTGAGAAATACTTAGAAAAGCAAATGAATTTGTATGTAGCATTTATGGATCTGGAAAGGCATATGATAGAGTTGATAGAGATGCTCTTTGGAAGGTATGAAGAATATATGGTGTGGAGGGCAAGTCGTTAGAAGCAGTGAAAAGTTTTTATCGAGGATGTAAGGCTTGTGCGCGTGTAGGAAGAGAGGAAAGTTATTGGTTCTCAGTGAATATTGGTTTGCGGCAGGGGTGTGTGATGTCTCCATGGTTGTTTAATTTGTTTATGGATGGGCTTGTTAGGTAGGTGAATGCAAGAGTTTTGGAAAGAGTGGCAAGTATGCAGTCTGCTGTGGATGAGAGAGCTTGGGAAGTGACTTAGTAGTTGTTCGCTGATGATACAGCGCTGGTGGCTGATTCATGTGAGAAACTGCAGAAGCTGGTGACTGAGTTTGGTAAAGTGTGTGAAAGAAGAAAGCTGAGAGTAAATGTGAATAAGAGCAAGGTTACTAGATACAGTAGGGTTGAGGGACAAGTCAACTGGGAGGTAAGTTTGAATGGAGAAAAACTGGAGGAAGTGAAGTGTTTTAGATATCTGGGAGTGGATTTGGCAGCGAATGGAACCATGGAAGCGGAAGTGAATCATAGGGTGGGGGAGGGGGCGGAAGTTCTGAGAGCGTTGAAAAATGTGTGGAAGTCGAGAACGTTATCTCGGAAAGCAAAAATGGGTATGTTGGAAGGAATAGTGGTTCCAACAATGTTATATGGTTGCGACGCGTGGGCTATAGACAGTTCCACATGTTAGAAATACGAGTACCTTTGCCCAACGATCAGAAAGACCAAACAATTTCGGTTCGAGATGAAAGCTGGATGAAATACTAAAGGAAGGAAAGTTTCTCAAAGCCTCACACGTCGGACCCATCGCTTTCATAAAAAAAATGGTTAACCCATGCACCGAAATGAATAGACGGTCTATTCCATCACCAAAATCCTCTTCTCTATATCTTAAATCCTAAAACCTAAAACCCCTTCCTTTGCAAAAATTAAATTTCCCCATAGGAAAATATAAGAAAAAAGTATATGAAAAAAAGATTACTCCAGTCATCAGTGCTGCTAAAGTGCAATACTGGTTACTTGAAGATTATACGTAGCAATCAGCGGGGCAGGTGCGCTTAAGTGACTTCCTCAGGAGTGTGATAAGATAATCCAGTTGAGGTGAAATTATGTCGTTAGAGCCTGAAGAATTTCATCTAATTCTTGTGGTGAACAATGAAGTTCCCTCAGTACAGAGAATCCGCTAGGAAAGAAGTGGATGCCAAAACCTAAGGATTGAAATTATTTTGTCAAAGAATGTTTATAAGTTTAAAAAGTTACAAGAGTTGATAGGTCAAACTGGTGTTAGCTTACAAGCAAGGACAGAGCAAGACAGCATCAAAATATAAAGATTCTAAATCTATGACGAGTATTTAAGGCACAATGTTTTGGAATAAGCAAAGAAAAAAAAATCTACTTTAAAAGAGAAAACTGGATGTACATCATAATCAGAGCTGCGAAAGTTGGGCCTACAAGACAGGAAAGGGATCTCTGTAATTGGTGTTCAACAGAAGAAATACTTGTAGAACACTGGCAGACGCTGGTGAACTAGTGTAAAAGAACTGCCCATCAGAAATTCTACAGTCTTAAGATAGGACAAAACTTGTTGTTGGTGCCCTTCTTGTCGCTGACATGAGCTGGATAGAACATAGAAGATTCTTTCCTTGCAATCCACGACATTAGTTACTAGGGGGGAACCTTTCCTTGTCCTCATCCGTATTCACACACACACACACACACACACACACACACACATACACACACACACACACACACATACACACACACACACACACACACACACACACACACACACACATATATATACATAAATATACATAAATATACATACCTACACAGCTTTCCATGGTTTACCCCAGACGCTTCACATGCCCTGATTCAATCCACTGACAGCACGTCAACCCCGGTATACCACATCGATCCAATTCACTCTATTCCTTGCCCTCCTTTCACCCTCCTGCATGTTCAAGCCCCGATCACACAAAATCTTTTCCACTCCATCTTTCCACCTCCAATTTGGTCTCCCACTTCTCCTCGTTCCCTCCACCTCCGACACATATATCCTCTTGGTCAATCTTTCCTCACTCATTCTCTCCATGTGCCCAAACCATTTCAAAACACCCTCTTCTGCTCTCTCAACCACGCTCTTTTTATTTCCATACATCTCTCTTACTCTTACGTTACTTACTCGATCAAACCACCTCACACCACACATTGTCCTCAAACATCTCATTTCCAGCACATCCATCCTCCTGCGCACAACTCTATCCATAGCCCACGCCTCGCAACCATACAACATTGTTGGAACCACTATTCCTTCAAACATACTCATTTTTGCTTTCCGAGATAATGTTCTCGACTTCCCCACATTCTTCAAGGCTCCCAGGATTTTCGCCCCCTCCCCCACCCTATGATCCACTTCCGCTTCCATGGTTCCATCCGCTGCCAGATCCACTCCCAGATATCTAAAACACTTTACTTCCTCCAGTTTTGCTCCATTCAAACTTACCTCCCAATTGACTTGACCCTCAACCCTACTGTACCTAATAACCTTGCTCTTATTCACATTTACTCTTAACTTTCTTCTTTCACACACTTTACCAAACTCATATATATAATATATATATATATATATATATATATATATATATATATATATATATATATATATATATATATATATATATATATACACACACTCATACAGGCACCCTTATGAACATACATTATTGGACTACTGTCATGATCTATTCTACATAATCCTGCTCAGCGTTTTTTTTGTAACATCTAAGTACCCATCACACGCCGTGACGCCTACTAGTGAATGATGTAAACATTTCTACATTTGATTGAGGGGCTGGGTACGGCGTACCTAACTTTAGCCGGTTGGATGGTCCACGGTTTTCTCCGGTAGACAGATAGTTAGGACTGGGCGATTATCAGAAATTATTTAGACCCACTCCACCACAAACAGAAAACGTTTATTTTAGAAACTACTTTTTGATTATTCAAGTGCGGGTGAGCACTTTCGTTTTGTATCGTCTCACTTTATTATGCAATCACATGAGCCTGACTCCGAGCCACAATAACTGAAGCACCACCGTTTTCACTACCAGGTTGGCTAATGCAGCCGCCACACTCCAACAAATGGTTGAATGATTCAAAGCAGCTGAGATACAATGTGGAGCCAGGCGGTATCACAGTGACTTGTATTTGGGTGTCTCAATTGCTCCCACACAACCGACTCTTCAAAGCATCGTCATGCCGGACCGGAGGCGACCGCTATATAAGTGACGCGCACGTTAGCCACGACACACCGAGCCCGCCCTCCGTCCAGTATGGTCGCTCTCAAGACTGTCATTGCCCTCCTCTGTTTGGGTCAGTTAAGAACATGTAACCTCTTTCACTGCTTGCAAAACTGTTGTCTGTTAAAGTGAATCACGTGAAATACCTACTGATAATTCTATAGATGAAAGGAATCCAGTCATTATAATTATGTTCTTACCTGAAATTGTCAATATATTCCATGCCACATCAGATTTTCTATCTTGCAGGACTGGCTGTCGGCGAGGAAGCCCAGCGCGTGAGTATTGCTGTCTGGACGCTTGTCTAACTCATATCTGGAAACCCTATTCTGGTTATGATACATGGAAAAATCTTTTCACTTTTAGGATCAACACACACACACACACATATATAAATATATATATATATATATATATATATATATATATATATATATATATATATATATATATATATTTTTTTTTTTTTTTTTTTTTTTTTTTTTTTATACTTTGTCGCTGTCTCCCGCGTCTGCGAGGTAGCGCAAGGAAACAGACGAAAGAAATGGCCCAACCCCCCCCCCCCATACACATGTACATACACATGTCCACACACGTGTATACATACCTACACAGCTTTCCATGGTCCACCCCAGACGCCTCACATGCCTTGATTCACTCCACTGACAGCACGTCAACCCCTGTATACCACATCGCTCCAATTCACTCTATTCCTTGCCCTCCTTACACCCTCCTGCATGTTCAGGCCCCGATCACACAAAATCTTTTTCACTCCATCTTTCCACCTCCAATTTGGTCTCCCTCTTCTCCTCGTTCCCTCCACCTCCGACACATATATCCTCTTGGTCAATCTTTCCTCACTCATTCTCTCCATGTGCCCAAACCATTTCAAAACACCCTCTTCTGCTCTCTCAACCACGCTCTTTTTATTTCCACACATCTCTCTTACCCTTACGTTACTTACTCGATCAAACCACCTCACACCACACATTGTCCTCAAACATCTCATTTCCAGCACATCCATCCTCCTGCGCACAACTCTATCCATAGCCCACGCCTCGCAACCATACAACATTGTTGGAACCACTATTCCTTCAAACATACCCATTTTTGCTTTCCGAGATAATGTTCTCGACTTCCACACATTTTTCAAGGCTCCCAAAATTTTCGCCCCCTCCCCCACCCTATGATCCACCTCCGCTTCCATGGTTCCATCCGCTGACAGATCCACTCCCAGATATCTAAAACACTTCACTTCCTCCAGTTTTTCTCCATTCAATATATATATATATATTCATATTTATAATACTTTGTCGCTGTCTCCCGCGTTACCGAGGTAGCGCAAGGAAACAGACGAAAGAATGGCCCAACTCACCCACATACACATGCATATACATATACGTCCACACAAGCACATATACATATATTGGTTCATAGTCTGCCCTTATTCATTCCCGCCGCCACCCCGCCACACATGAAATAACAACACCCTCCCCCCCGCACGTGCGCGAGGTAGCGCTAGGAAAAGACAACAAAGGCCACATTCGTTCACACTCAGTCTCTAGCTGTCATGTATAATTCACCAAAACCACAGCTACCTTTCCACATCCAGGCCCCACAGAACTTTCCATGGTTTACCCCAGACGCTTCACATACCCTGGTTCAATCCATTGACAGCACGTCGACCCCGGTATAACACATCGTTCCAGTTCACTCTATATCTTGCAACCCTTTCACCCTCCTGCATGTTCAGGCCTCGATCACTCAAAATCTTTTTCACTCCATCTTTCCACCTCCAATTTCGTCTCCCACTTCTCCTCGTTCCCTCCACCTCTGACACATATAACCTCTTTGTCAATCTCTCCTCACTCGTTCTCTCCATGTGACTAAACCATTTCAAAACACCCTCTTCTGCTCTCTCAACCACACTCTTTTTATTACCACACATCTCTCTTACACTTTCATTACTTACTCGATCAAACCACCTCACACCACATATTGTCCTAAAACATCTCATTTCCAGCACATCCACCCTCGTCCGCACAACTCTGTCTATAGCCCACGCCTTGCACCCATATATCAATGTTGGAACCACTATTCCTTCAAACATACCCATTTTTGCTTTCCAAGATAACGTTCTCGACTTCCACACATTTTTCAACGCTCCCAGAACTTTCACCCCCTCCCCCACCCTATGATTCACTTCTGCTTCCATCTGCTGCCAAATCCACACCCTGGGGTATATATATGTATATATACCCCTTAGGATATATATTACGTGCGTGTTGTAGAAGGTGGCAGCGGGTGGCTGGAAATCCTCCCTTCTTGTATTACTTTCCAAATGAAGGAGCAAAGATTGGCGAGGTTGTGTCATCGTCAATTGACGATATGGAGTATAATCGCGTTGAAGAACTCACTCTAAACCAATCCATCTTTTCCCATCTATTAACTATACGCAGCCTTCAAGCTGCAGGAACCACGTAAAAGGGGTCGCGGAGTTTTTGTTACTGAAATTATACATAGTTGCCACCGATCACTAATTGGACCGTTGTTCGCCATCTTCATTTTCTAGTATCTTTAAATACATTTTTGGAACGAATAAAACTAAGAAACTGCGGATATGCGAGTATATAGGATTATGGAATCAAAGCCAATGTAGATACATTGGATTAAGCTGATGGAAAATTTTTATGATATGGGAAAGGATTATTTGTCTCTCAGATGTATACTACCAAGAAAATATAGTAACCGAAAGGATGGCTTGGTTGGTTGTCAAGATACATCCACCAACCTTCAGGTATTAAGGATGATTCTAAGATCACATACACTTGCACTCTGCATGTGGTCTTTGACTGGGTATATGACATGATACAACAGAAACATTCTACACAAGGGATATATTATATGCTTGGGAAATAATGTAAACAAGGTAGATTCACCGACCACAAAAACAGATTATGGTGTAGAAATACTAACAAGTGAAATAACGAAAGAATACCGCAGATGGCTGGTTTGTGTACGTTAGTGCTTAGGACTATCAATTGCCAGGGTCATTAATCAAGGCCGTCAACGTAAAGTTATATCCACACACCGAAAAATGTTTAATACTTTATTCCGGCATTAAGAAAGGTCTACGTTCCTATCAAAATATTCTAGCGTTATCAAATATCCTGACACACGTTTTAAAGCCTTAAATAGGCAGTCCCGCAATAGACTCAATTACATTACAACCGACCTTTGACAGTATACAGCGAAGACATTCGTGTCACATAATCGAGAGCAACTTGAATATGCACTACCAGACTAGACTTTTCCCGAGAAACAGACTGAGCATAATGTCGACAGGTTCATATCGTACAGAACAAAACATTTCTTTCACAGATGAGATTAGTGAATGGAATGTATTACCTTCTATTTCTTAAAGGTAATCTAACTTATTTTGTTTATTATTACTGCATTACAGGAAAAGCGTGGCTATGGTGGGAATTCCGGTGGTGGTGGTGACGGGTACGGAATTGGCGGCGGCGGCTACCTGATCGTTGGTGCCGGTGGCGGAGGTGGCGGTACAGGCCTGGGGCCTAGCGCTGCTGATATTGCCAACCAAGCTGCGGCTCAAGCTACAGCCGCTACCGCAGGTCTTACTGGAGCTTCAAATGCAGCCGCAGCAGCGGCAGCTAGTCAAGCAGCCGCCGCTTCGTCGGCTGCAGCGCAAACAGCTCAAGCTGCAGCGGCCAACACGCAAAATCAGGCTGCACAAATCACGACCGCTGCTCAAGGGGCGCAGGCCGCAGCCTTCGCTGAATCTTCACTGGCTACCCAGACTCAAACTGCCGAGCAGGAGGCGGAGAACACGTATAACCTGGCCGTGCAGGCACTCAACGACATCGATGCCGCCTACGGCGAGGCTCGTGGCATCGTGGCCGAGACCTTCCAGGCACTAGTGGCTGCTAGAGCCGTGCGTGCAAGGCAGGCAGCAATGGCCTGGCAGGCTCAGCAAGCTGCACACGCCCTCAATCAACAGCAGAATGTAGCCCTTAACGACTTGCAGCAGGCACAGCAGGCAGCTGCTCAAGCCGAGGCAGCAGCGGCCAAGGCATTGTCTAAGGCCAAAAACCGAGATTATAACCATGGAGCATACTAAGGAGTTGTCTTCCAACTGTTCTTCACAACCGTATCATGCCGACTGTCTCATGCACTGGAACTGAGTAGTACGTCAAGCTAGTCAGAAACAGAAGTAACATCAACTCTTGATATGTTATTTCACGATTCAAGTCTGGCGAAAATAATGATGATGCACCACAGACTCTTTCCTGCAGTGATGATGACGTCAAGACGATTAAACCATTACACTTACAAACTATAATGATGATGTCATGCTGTGCATTTGTGAAGAAACCGTCCATCTGGAACATAACTTTGCTGGTATTTTGTTTGTGTATGTACATAATCAGAGAGATGATGTATAAATGCCTTTATGAGGCAAGAATAAATGTAAAGAATTTTCATTTTACTTTATTGCCACGAGAGCGAAGGATTGAGCCGCACGGAAGGTTTACATATACTGCAAAGGGGAATACAACTGTCCAGATACTATGATTCACTTTCAGTCAGCGATCTAGAGGAAACAATAGCAATCCATACCAATATACTGACTGAATATAAAGATGTTTTGCGTACCTAGTGTACGTTAAGGTTCTGGCTTGTTAGACTATTTAGCAATCGATATCCATTCCAGTAACATATTCGACAAGGCCATGACGATGTTGTGAGGATTTTACTATGTATCAGATATTTCGACTTTATAAAAACACTGAAAAATGCATTAAATGATAATGGCCAACAAGGATTTTTTTTTATATGAAATACTACCGATCTTAGTTTATTTTGATATCCAATGAAAAACGAAAAATTCACCGTCAGTATTTTTTTCTTGACAAAAATCAAGCTAGATGTTGCAGAGATGTCAACAGCCTACTTCTAATTGGCTAGCCAGAACATATAAGAACGCGTGAAGTGATGGGTGAGTTCATTGGCAATTTGCTAAATATCTTTTCAGATATGAAATGGACTATAGATGGCTGTATAAATGACAAGTAAGATTTTATCATGACTCCAAACGACAACTTAAATAAAAAAGAAATAATAAAGATTGCATACCATTTGTATTTTGACTGGAAACTTTGGTATCAGGGTTAAGGCTGGGTCCAACCGCGATTCAGATTTCATCTACATCAGACTACGTTAGGTTACAATGGTTTAGGTGAGGCTTGGATTACATTAGTTCAGGTTAGGGGAGAATACAGTACTGACTGATTCGTTTGACTCATTGGAATCGTTGAATTTTCAACATAAACACTAGTTATATTCTTGTCTATCAACCCTGTTCTGAATGGAACAGGAGCACCGGGTTTCTTCCCCCATCTGTAAACTGGAATAAACACTATATCAAGAACATGCCAAACAGCTGTAGCTGAGTCATCAGAAGATAACATTTACCATCTTAAGGAACATGATAAAGATGCCATGCTTCATGAACAATACACAACTTTTAAGTTATGGAAATATGTTTGCAGAAGGTTGAGTGGCTTGCATCAAGACTGCAGCAATGGAAGGAGCGAAAGATTTTCGCTTCAGTAACCACAAGATACATTTTTTTATTATATTTCAATATGAGTTTGTATGGATATACATGGTGTCACAATAACTGGGCTTAGAGCATAACCCCAATGAATGGCGTATGTCCACTAATTTCTCATAAGTCAACTAATAACCTTCAATCTACTCGACTCAAGCTGTTGGCAAGAAAGAAACTGACGAGAGTGAAGCGGTCCTCCTCACAATTAACAGGCGCAAGTATCAAGGGTAGAATAATTGTAGCGATTTCATTCACGGGATTTCTGCTTGGTTTGTAGGGAGGTTTCAGAAATGTTGTTCGCCTTTACCCCTTGGTGAACCCCGTGCCTGAGAAGCGCAATTTGTAATCTAATGGCTTGGGAAAAAATAGGAGGTTATCGTCATCAGACACCAAGAAAAGTTTTTCTTTCCCGTTTGTATACCATACTAGAATCTTTTAAAGGTTTCATTTAAGGAAGGAGGCGCTTCTAACTATCTAAAATAACCAAAGAACAGTAACACTACGATGAATGAGGAAATTTTATGCTGGAACAGAGACATAGAGAAGGGGTAAGTCTATCATATGATGGTAGTGGTGGTGGAACGGGCGTCAGGTGTTGTTTGCATATGATATGGCTCTGGTAGCAGACTGCGGAAGCTGGTGTTTGAATCTGAGAGTCAGTGGAAGGAGGAAGTCGAGATAATGTAAATAAAAGAAAGGTATGGAGCTTGAGCAGGAGAGGGATGGGGGCGGGTGGTGGGGTTTGAGTGTGAGTCTGAACGGGAAGAACCTGGAGGAAGTAGAGCGACATGAGTACCTTGGTAGTGAACATGGCAGCCGATAAAGCAACCGGAGCTACAGTGAACTATAGAATAGTCAAGGGGATATATATGCTGGGTGCACTGAGGAGTGTGTGGGAGGAGGAGTCACTGACTTTGAGGGCATTAATGGGAATGTTTGATGGTATAGTAGTCCCGACGGTGCTGTACTGGTGCGAATCTTGGCCCCTAAACGCCTGAGAACAATACCTGGTGTGAGGATGGTTGGTCGTTTAGGGAATGGCAGAGTGAGAGAGGGGTGTGGTAGATTGCGGAGAATGGCCGAAAAAACTGAACAAGTAGTGGTGATGTGAGAAGGAGATGGAGTGAGTATTTTGAATGTTTGTTGAATGTGTTTGATGATAGAATGGCAGATTAAGGGTGTTTTGGTTGAGGTGGTGTGCAGAGTGAGAGGGTGAGGAGAATGATTTGGTAAACAGAGAAGAGGTGGTAAAAGCTTTGCGGAAGATGAAAGCCGGCAAGGCAGCGGGTTTGGATGGTATTGCAGTGGAATTTATTAAAAAAGGGGGTGACTATATTGTTGACTGCTTGGTAAGGTTATTTAATGTATGTATGACTCATGGTGAGGTGCCTGAGGACTAGCGGAATGCTTGCATAGTGCCATTATACAACGGCAAAGGGGATAAAAGTGAGTGCTCAAATTACAGAGGTATAAGTTTGTTGAGTATTTCTGGGAAATTATATGGGAGGATATTGATTGAAAGGGTGAAGGCATGTACAGAGCATCAGATTGGGGAAGAGCAGTGCAGTTTCCGAAGTGGTAGAGGATGTGTGGATCAGGTGTTTGCTTTGAAAAATGTATGAGAAATAATTAGAAAAGCAAATGGATTTGTATGTAGCATTTATGGATCTGGAGAAGGGATATGATAGAGTTGACAGAGATGTTTTGTGGAAGGTATTAAGAATATATGGTGTGGGAGGTAAGTTGTTAGAAGCAGTGAAAAGTTTTTATCGAGGATGTAAGGCATGTGTACGTGTAGGAAGAGAGGAAACTGATTGGTTCTCAGTGAATGTTGGTTTGCGGCTGGGGTGCGTGATGTCTCCATGGTTGTTTAATTTGTTTATGGATGGGGTTGTTAGGCAGGTGAATGCAAGAGTTTTCGGAAAAGGGGCAAGTATGCAGTCTGTTGTGGGTGAGAGAGCTTGGGAAGTGAGTCAGTTGTTGTTCGCTGATGATACAGCGCTGGTGGCTGATTCGTGTGAGAAACTGCAGAAGCTGGTGACTATGTTTGGTAAAGTGTGTGAAAGAAGAAAGCTGAGAGTAAATGTGAATAAGAGCAAGGATATTAGGTACAGTAGGGTTGAGGGACAAGTCAATCGGGATGTAAGTTTGAATGGAGAAAAACTGTAGGAAGTGAAGTGTTTTAGATATCTGGGAGTGGATCTGGCAGCGGAAGTGAATCAAAGGGTGGGGGAGGGGGCAAAAGTGCTGGAAACGTTGAAAAATGTGTGGAAGTCGAGAACATTATCTCGGAAAGCAAAAATGGGTATGTTTGAAGGAACATTGGTTCCAACAATGTTATATGGTTGCGAGGCGCGGGCTATAGATAGAGTTGTGCGGAGGAGGGTGGATGTGCTGGAAATGAGATGTTTGGGGACAATATGTGGCGTGAGGTGGTTTGATCGAGTAAGTAATGAAAAGGTAAGAGAGATGTGTGGTAATAAAAAGAGTGTGGTTGAGAGAGCAGAAGAGTGTTTTGAAATGGTTTGGTCACATGGAGAGAATGAGTGAGAAAAGATTGACAAAGAGGATATATGTGTCAGAGGTAGAGGAAATGAGGAGAAGTGGGAGACCAAATTGGAGGTGGAAAGATGGAGTAAAAAAGATTTTGAGTGATCGGGGCCTGAACATGCAGGAGGGTGAAAGGCGTGCAAGGAATAGAGTGAACTGGAACGATGTGGCATCTCTTCAACTCTATCATATGCCTTCTTTAGATCCATACATGCTACATACAAATCCATTTGCTTTTCTAATTATTTCTCACATACATTCTTCAAAGCAAACACCTGATCCACACATCCTCTACCACTTCTGAAACCACACCGCTCTTCCCCAATCTGATGCTCTGTACATGCCCTCACCTTCTCAATCGATACCCTCCCATATAATTTCCCAGGAATACTCAACAAACTTATACCTCTGTAATTTGAGCACTCACTCTTATCCCCTTTGCCTTTGTACAATGGCACTATGCAAGCATTCCGCCAATCCTCAGGCACCTCACCATGAGTCATACATACATTAAATAACCTTACCAACCAGTCAACAATACAGTCACCCCCTTTTTTTTAAACAAATTCCACTGCAATACCATCCAAACCCGCTGCCTTGCCGGTTTTCATCTTCCGCAAAGCTTTTACTACTTCTTCTCTGTTTACCAAAACATTTTCCCTAACCCTCTCACTTTGCACACCACCTCGACCAAAACACCCTATATCTGCCACTCTATCATCAAACACATTCAATAAACCTTCAAAATACTCACTCCATCTCCTTCTCACATCACCACTACTTGTTATCACCTCCCCACTTGCCTCCTTCACTGAAGTTCCCATTTGTTCCCATGTCTTACACACTTTATTTAGCTCCTTCCAAAACATCTTTTTATTCTCTCTAAAATTTGATGATACTCTCTCCCCCCAACTCTCATTTGCCCTATTTTTCACCTTTTGCACCTATCTCTTGACCTCCTGCCTCTTTCTTTTATGCATCTCCCACTCATTTGCATTATTTCCCTGCAAAAATCGTCCAAATGCCTCTCTCTTCTCTTTCACTAATAATCTTACTTCTTCGTCCCACCACTCACTACCCTTTCTAATCTGCCCATCTCCCACGCTTCTCATGCCACAAGCATCTTTTGCGCAAGCCATCACTGCTTCCCTAAATACATCCCATTCCTCCCCCACTCCCCTTACCTCCTTTGTTCTCACCTTTTTCCATTCTGTACTCAGTCTCTACTGGTACCACTCTTTTCACCCCAACATTCTCTCTTCTTTTCTGAAAACCTCTACAAATCTTCACCTTCTCCTCCACAAGATAATGATCAGACATCCCTCCAGTTACACCTCTCAGCACATTAACTTCCAAAAGTCTCTCTTTCGCGCGCCTATCAATTAACACGTAATCAAATAACGCTCTCTGGCCATCTCTCCTACTTACATACGTATACTTATGTATATCTCGCCTTTTAAACCAGGTTTTCCCAATCACCAGTCCTTTTTCAGCACATAAATCTACAAGCTCTTCACCATTTCCATTTACAACACTGAACACCCTAGGTGCACCAATTATTCCTTCAACTGCCACATTACTCACCTTTGCATTCAAATCACCCATCACTATAACCCGGTGTCGTGCATCAAAACTACTAACACACTCACTCAGCTGCTCCCAAAACACTTGCCTCATCATCTTTCTTCTCATGCCCAGGTGCATATGCACCAATAATCATCCATCTCTCTCCATCCACTTTCATCTTTACCCATTTCAATCTAGAGTTTACTTTCTTAAACTCTATCACAGACTTCCACCACTCATGTTTCAGGAGCAGTACTACTCCTTCCCTTGCTCTTGTCCTCTCACTAACCCCCTGACTTTACTCCCAAGACATTCCCAAACCACTCTTCCCCTTTACCCTTGAGCTTCGTTTCACTCAGAGCCAAAACATCCAGGTTCCTTTCCTCAAACATACAACCTATCTCTCCTTTTTTCTCATCTTGGTTACATCCACACACATTTAGACACCCCAATCTGAGCCTTCGAGGAGGATGAGCACTCCCCGCGTGACTCCTTCTTCTGTTTCCCCTTTTAGAAAGTTAAAATACAAGGAGGGGAGGGTTTCCAGCCCCCCGCTCCCGCCCCCTTTAGTCGCCTTCTACGACGCGTGAGGAATGCGTGGGAAGTGTTCTTTCTCCCATATATATATATATATATATATATATATATATATATATATATATATATGTATATATATATATATATATATATCTTAAGCTATTCGCCATTTCCCGCGTTAGCGAGGTAGCGTTATGAACAGAGGACTGGGCCTTTTTTGGAATATCCTCACCTGGCCCCCTATGTTCCTTCTTTTGGAAAATCAAAAAA